>NC_052354.1:44005375-44140263 GCF_009727055.1 Benincasa hispida | reverse complement strand
AAATTGTAACACACGAAGAGGTGTGTTTAATTTCAGATCGACATGCTGACATAATCGCAACAGTGAACAATCCAGCAAATGGTTGGACGGGACCAAAATGTCACCATCATTTCTGCTTACGATATATCGTCAACAACTTTAATAAAAAGTACAAATTTAATACATTGAAAAATTATGTTTATCGTGCCGGGTGTCAGTTTCAAATTTAGAATTTCAATAAAGAAATTGAAGATATCAAAGGAATAAATCGGAGCTGTCTGAGTTTTTTTGACAACATTGGTTTAGAGCAATGGACTCAGCATATGATGAAGGGTTCAGATATGGGTGGATGACGACAAATTTATCAGAGTGCATAAATGGCGTCCTCAAAGGAGCTCGAATATTGCCTATAAAAATGCTCTTGCTCAAATAACATTCTTCAAGTGCAAATTATTTCGAAAAAAGAAGAGAAGAATTAGGATGCATTGGAGCGTCAAGATAAATACACCCGATAACATTTTGAGCCTATAGCCTTTTTACCTTTAGGCAGTAAGATCAACTCCCTATGGAAGGATGCAGGTTCAGCATCAATGTCAAATTTGGCCATAAAGGCATGGTATGAATGATTAAATTCAGGACTAAGGGCACGTGATGTGTTTGATCTAGTCAGCATTTTAGAGGAAAGAAAAAAGTCATTAAGATGAGATGAAAGTCGAGTTTGTCTTCTAGGGAATCTGTTTGAGGGTGTAGGGTTATTAGTCCATATATGATTAATTCCATGACTATCAGAATCAAGATTTGCGTCAGAGTCAAAAGGTAAAACTGCTTCCAATCTAGGTGGGTCAAAGACTGCTCATGATTAGTGTCAGAATGCTCAGAAGGTGTCGTCATATTAACTGGGAAATAATTTGAAAATTTCTCTCTTTCATCATCTTTTAAAGCAAATGGTTACATTCTCATGAAACACAACATCTGTTCAACATAAATTTCTTGTCAAGATCATACAATTTATATCCCTTTTGTTTGACTGGATATTCTAGATTATACATGTGTGCCCTACGGTTAAATTTTGTTCTCCCATGTAGGTTGGTTGCATAGGTCAAGCATCCAAAAACTTTGAGGAAATTGTAAGTTGATTGATTTATTAGAAAGTTTGGTATTGGGTATGTTTAGGACTCTAGTTGATCAAATAAGTAGTTGTCAGGATACATTCACCCCATAATCTAATAAGAAGAGAGGCATGTGTTCTTAAAGCTCTTATTTCCAGTAGATGCCTGTGTTTTCTCTGAGCAATTCCATTTTGTTGCGAAGTATGTGAATTACTCCTTTGATGAGCAATTCCATTATTTCTCGAGAAAGACATTTCATTGTTGCATAGTATGTGAATTACTCCTTTGATGAGCTATTATTCCATTATTTCTCAAGAAAGACATTTCATGGTTTGCAAAATTAGTCTCATTATCTCTAAGCACTTTATCTATCTGTGAAACATTGGTGAGAGCAAAGAATTCTTTGAGAGTTTTGAGTACACGATCGTGTAGTATTGCATCGTGTACTCATTTAGCTCCACGTCTAATCGTCTATACGATCGTTTAGCTCCTCAGCTGTCATCTACACGATCGTTTAACTCCACTTAACTATCGTTTACACGATCGTCTAGCGTTTCTTCTAATTGTTTACATAATTGAACTATCGTTTAGTTCTTGAAGCTTCGTCTACACACGATAGAACTGCCATTTGGTAAACGACAGAAGGATTTTCAAGTCTCAACATACCACCTCCCATGACTCTTGAATTATTTTTACCATTATATCTTAGTTTTTTATGATCGTTAACGTGAAGATCTTGTCATCTGGGACAACAAGTGGTATCAGAGCTTAGTGAACAGTTCAAGACAGCTCCAAGATTTAAGGCTTTTGAATTATAAATCTTGAAGACCAAGAATGACAACTACCAGATATAAGATTGAGAAATTCGATGGTAAGACAGATTTCGAACTATGGAAAGTGAAGATTAAAGTAGTCTTGGGGCAGCAGAAGGCTCTCTTGGCCATTACGGATCCTGCAAAGTACCCTGAAACACTCTCTGAGGCAGATAAAGAGACTATTGAAGAAATGTTTATAGAACCATACACTCAATGTCACAGACAGTGTTTTGAGGCTAGCTCCCTGTGGAACAAACTGAATGAAATATATCTCAACAAAGACTTGCCCAACAAAGCTTTCTTCAGGGAAAGATTCTTCACCTACAAGATGGATGCAACAAAGTCCCTCACGGATAATCTTAATGAGTTCAAGAGACTGTCTTCTGAGTTCATATTAATCAGAGATAATATTGGGAGAATGAGTCATTCATACAGATTCTCTACCAGAATCTTTCAAAGATGTGAAGACTGCAATGAAAAGCGGTAGAGAAGAATTACCACAGAAGTTATCAATCAGCTATGAAAGTCAGGGAACTTGAGTTGCATGAGTAAGAAGGATCAACAAGGAGGTGAAGGCTTGTTCTCAAAGGGAAAGAACAAGAACAATGGGAAGGGGAAATAGAACAATGGTGATAAATCCAAGATAAAGTGCCATTTTTGTCACAAAATGAGGCACATGAAAAAGGACTGCTATGCCTTGAAGAGAAAATTGAACCAACAGAACTCCGGGGGGTAAACAGACCGAAGCTACTGTAAGAGAGAACTCCCTAGTCTATTCAGATGCTTTAGTTACTATTGAAGAATATTATGGAGACTCGGGATTGGGTGTTAGATTCTGGCTGCTCTATCCATATGACACCATCCAAGGGATGGGTTTTGCACTTATAAGAAGTGAGATGGTGGACTGATCTATATGGGAAACAATAACACTTGCAGAGCTATTGGAATAGGGTCTATGTCCTTGAAAATGTAGGATGGTTCAGTCAAATTGATAAGGAACGTGAGACATATTCCTACTTTGAAGAAAAAACTCCTATCTTTAGAGATGTTTGATGTCATAGGCTGTGAGTATGGGGTGTACCTTTGAAATTATTAAGGATTCTAAAGTGGTTTTGGTGGCAATCAAGGTAAATGGTTTGTATGTCATCAAGGATGTGCAAATGGCACATTCGGCCTTATTGGCAACTGATGAAAAAACTACTGAAGATGAGTTGTGGCACAAAAGGCTTTCTTAGTGTGAGGGGGCTGCAAATGCTCTCTAAACAAGGGATGCTTCTAAGGGGAGATAGCTTTAAATTCTGTGAACATTGTATATTAGGCAAAGCAACAAGACAATAATTCCCCAAAGGACAACACACTTTAAAGGAAATCCTTGAATATGCACTTTAGACTTGTGGGGGCCAGCTCACTCTCCATCTCTAAGTGGAGCAAGGTACTTTCTTTCATTTGTAGAAGATTACTCAAGGAATTTACATTTTAAAATCCAAAGAAGTATTGTGGAGAGGAATTCAATTTGTTTTGCAGTGAGCATGGCATAGTAAGGCATAGAACTGTGGGGTATACACCACAATAAAATGGAGTAGTTGAAAGATTGAGGGCCAACTCACTCTCCATCTCTAAGTGGAGCAAGATACTTTCTTTCATCTGTAGAAGATTACTCAAGGAAGAATTGGGTTTACATTTTAAAATCCAAAGAAGTATTATGGAGAGGAGTTCAATTTGTTTTGTAGGGAGCATGGCATAGTAAAGCATAGAACTGTGGGGTACACACCACAACAAAATGGAGTAGTTGAAAGATTGAATAGAACCGTGTTGGAAAGAGTAAGATGTCAACTGTCCAATGCCTTATTGCCTAAAAAATATTGGGTTGAAGCTGTCTCCTACAACACTCTTGATAGATGCCCACATCAATCCATAGAGCTGAAAACTCCTGAAGATAGGTGAACAGGGCAGCCATCTAAGCTGGAACACTTGAAAGTGTTTTGGTTGTGTAGGCTATTACACCAAGAGTAGAGCTTTAGGTTGTGGCATCCAGTTGAAAAGAGGTGTGTGAATAGTAGAGATGTGGTTTTTAGAGAAAATGAGGTGTTCATGATGTCAGAACAACCATCTTCTACAGTGACAAAGACTAGTAGCACAAGATTTGAGGTGGAGCCTTAAAATGATCATGGAGCTTCTACTTCCTCTCAAAATCTAAAAGGTGTGAGGTTGCTGAAACTAGTGAGCATGTGTGTTAAGTGAACAAATTGAGATACATAGTGACTTACACAACTATTCATTAGCAAGAGACAGACCTAGAAGAACTATTGTACCACCAACTAGATACCAAGAGTCTAATTTTGCTAGTGTAGCATTGAGTGATGCCATTTCTTTGAGTAATAATGAACCTACCAACTTTGAAGAAACAACAATCAGCCCAGATGCTAGGCAATGAATCATGAAATGAAGTCTCTCAACCAAAATGGCATTTAGAAACTAGTACCTTTGCCAAAAGGGTACAAAGCTCATGCAAACGGATTTATAAATTCAAAGAAGAGATTCCAGGTGTGCTTAGGTTCAAGGCTAGATTTGTTTGCTAAGAGGTTCACTAAAAAAGAAGGCATTGACTAGCATCTGGGCTGACTATATGAGGTATTTTCTCCAGTTGTAAAGCATACTTCCATCATACTGCTTCTTTCCTTAGTTGAAAGGATTTGGAGCTAGACCAATTGAATGTAAAGACAACCTTCCTACATGGGCTGTTGAATGAGACAATTTACATGAGGCCTCAAGGCTATATAAAAGATAGAGAAGAAGACCTAGTGTGCTTGCTGAATGAATCCATATATGGCCTCAAACAATCACCGAGATATTGGTATGAGAGATTTGATGAAGTGATCTCCAAGATGGGGTTCAAAAGAAGCTCATATGATTGGTGTGTCTACATAGACTCTAGTAGCTTCAAGGAACCAGTCTATCTACTTCTTTATGTAGATGACATGTTGCTGGTCGGGAGATCCAAAGAAGAATTGAGGCAAGTGAAAATACTTCTTAAAAGAGAGTTTGATATGAAAGACCTAGAGGAGTCAAGGAGGATCCTAGGCATTGAGATTGAAAGAGACAGAAAATAAGGTAGATTGCTAGTTATAGTCAATCTGAATATTGTTCAAAGATATTGCAGAGGTTCAAGATGGAGAGTGCTAAGCCAATAGGCACTCCTCTTGCAGCTCACTTCAAGCTTTCAGCTGCCAATAGTCCAAAGAGCACAGATGAAGAGCATTTGAACCATATGAAGGCGACCTTATTTCAAGCAGTGGGATCACTGATGTACCTTATGACTTCTACAAGACCAGACCTGTCCTATGCAACAAGTATGGTTAGTAGGTACATGGCAAACCCTAGTAGAAGACATTTGGAGGTAGTCAAGTAGATACTAAGGTATCTATGATACTAAGGTATCTATGTTCATCCAAGGAGGCAAGAGTCTTATATAGACAAAATGAGTCATTCATCCAATAATGAAGTTTAGTTAAGTAGATTTGGACAGAAGACGTTCCCCTATAGGATTGGCAACGGGGCCGGGGTGGAGAAGGGTTCCCCGTCCCTGACCACGATGGGGGATTTTATCCCCATCCCCGCCATTTCAAGGTGGGGACAGGATGGGGATTCCCCGTTGGGGAAACGGGTCCCTGGGGATCCATTCCCTATTTTCCCTTTTATTTCCCTATGGGGACTTTTTTTTATTATTTTTTTTTGTAAAATTATCTTTGGTTTGGGCTTGAATACTTTTGTTGGGCTTAGATTAGGCTAAATTAAAAACCAAGCTAAATGTAAAAAATTAAATACCTAATATTTAAAAATCTAATTATATATATATAGAAGAAATATTTAAAAACCTAATCGGGGCGGGGACACCCTATCCCTGCCTCATCCCCGATTCGGGGACCCTAATCCATCCTTGGTCAAACTGGGGATTCTCCGCACTCTAGTTCCTTATCAAGCTATGTTTTCCTATGGAGAACCAATTTGATCAGTTGGAACTACTTTGCAGCCTGTTGTGGCCCTTTCCACAATAGAGGTTGAGAGTTCATCGCATTGTCTGAAGCTGTGAAGGAAGGTTTGTGGCTAAAAGGTTTACCAATTTCGGCATAACACAAAAAAAAATACTATTGTGATAACTAGAGCATAATATACCTATCTAAGAATCAGTAGTTTCATAATAGAACCAAGCACATTGATATTAAATATCATTCATCAGACAAAAGATTGAGAAAAGGGAAATCGAGATAGTGAAGATTACTACCTCTGGTAATGCAGCTGATATGCTAACCAAAACTGTTCCATTAAACAAGCTTGGTAGATGCTTGGAGCTTTTCGGGTTTGAGTTACCTGAAAAATGTTAGCTCAAGTCAGCTCAGTAAAGCCTAGGGACGGTACTCTGGATTCTTATAAAGGTGGAGATTGTTACAGAAAGACTTGAAATCAAGAACATTGCAGCTGGCAGTTGAATTGTTGTCGACCTCTTTCTGTTGTGTTGTAACAACTAGCGCTTCATCGTTGACTGTTGCACCTGCAAAGGAAAACAAATGTGAGATTAATGTAAGAGTGAATAAGAAAACGAGAGAGCAAGGTATTCATTCGTTCTGTAATACTTTGAAGAGTAATAAAAGAGAACCTCCCAATTTGCACAGTGAACGTAAGCCCCTTTGGCCGAACCCACTTAAACTCCCGTGTCTTTTCTCCTTCTCTACGATCGCATCGTGTACTCGATCGTTTAGCTCTACGTCCAATCATCTATATGATCGTTTAGCTCCTCAACTGTCATCTACACGAATATCTAGCTCCACTTAACTGCGTCTACACGATCGTCTAGCGCTTCTTCCAATCGTTTACATAATTGAACTATTGTATATAACTTCGTTGGTTAGGAAATACAACAGATTTATGAAGATTTATTCATTCCCTTTATTTTTCTTATTTGATTGTTTTGTTTATAACTTTTTTCTGTTGTCCCAGATGACAAGATTTTCATATTAACAATCACAAAACACTCAGATTTAGTAAAAAATAATTCTAAAAGTAATCTTAGAGAGAAAAAAAGAGTAACATACAAAAAATTGACACATCAAATTATATCAAACAATAGTAGAATCAAATATTATATACCAAAAGCGAAAGAAATTTCATAAAAAAGAAACAACAAAAGAGCAAAAGAATAGAGAAAATTTTAGAAGGATTATCAAGTGCAAAATGCTTAAATAAATCTACAACATTTAAGAATGTCCATAAGAAAAAGACAACATAAATATTCTAAATAATAGTAAAACTAGGAAAATAATATACAAAAACGAAAATAATTATTGTCACAATAGAATAAGCCTATAGAAAAAAATTCCTATTCTTAGAAGAGAAAGAGTTATAATATAATTATTTGAACCATTCATAGTTCAATAAAAGAACAAAGTACCAAATAATAGTGTAGAACAACATATAATTAATATATATATATATTTCACAAACAAGAGAAAAAGGATTGAACTTTTTGAACTTTGTATAGTACAATATAAAT
The DNA here is from genome assembly GCF_009727055.1 of Benincasa hispida. Lineage (NCBI taxonomy): Eukaryota > Viridiplantae > Streptophyta > Magnoliopsida > Cucurbitales > Cucurbitaceae > Benincasa > Benincasa hispida. The sequence goes on along the minus strand of NC_052354.1, from coordinate 44,132,812 downwards.
AAATCAAAAAAGAAAAAAGAAAAAAGAAAAAAATTTCCATATTTGGTCCAACGGAAACAAAATATAATAATATCTATTTAAACCATAACTAACCAAGTAAGATAAAAAAAAGTACTAAAATCACAAAAGTAAAACTAGAAGACGCACAAAATATAATCCATAATTTGTAAAGACGATGCATACTGCCTAAAGCGAAACTAGCACACAAGAACAACAAAAAAATTGTTGTATGTTAAGGTCACATTAAAATTTCAAAACTTAGAACTTAATGACTTTGTGTTAATTTTGATTTGAAACCTATGAATCAAATAAAAACAAGACCAAGAAGATTTTTTTTTACTAAAATTATTATATAAAAAATAATCTACTACAGTACTTAGCAACCACGTCAAAAAGAAAAAAATTATACATTTAGTAAAACAAATGAAACATAACAATCTAATTCTACAAATAACTTGGAGTATAATAGAAATTTATCAAAAATAATTAAACAAAGAGAACTAAAATACAAAAATAAAGTAGAAGACAAAAAAAAACCATAGTGCCAATTAACAAAGAAAAATAAATAAAATTTTAAAAGAGATTTAAAATATAAAGAGCAAATAAAAAGAATCACTAGATAAAAAAAAAAAATAGTGTACAAAACTAACACCTATATCAAAATCAAACATACTAAAGAATTTCACATAAAAGAAACAACAAACATGAGAAATTTGAATAATTCATAATGGCACAATAAAAGACAGGGTGGAAAAACGTTCGAACAAACAACACCATCATAGTGAAAATGCAACCATATTAAAAAAAAATCACATTTGGTCAAAAAAATAAAATATGAAAAAATTATAAAAGAAAAAAATATGAAAAAAAATAATAATAAAACAACGAATAAGAAAAAGTGAAACTAAAGAATGAAAAAAATTAAAAATAATAAAACAGAGAATATAAAAAGTGAAAATAAAGAATGCCATTTTAGAACAATCCATAGTGCAAAATGCAAACATGTTTAAAAGACAACACAATAGAGAACCAAAGAAAATAATATACAAAAAAATGAATCTGACAAAATTTAAATAATAAAAGACACCAAAAAAAATCATATTTTGTCAAGGGAAAAACAACTAAGAAAATAAAATATAAAAGTGAAACTAACTATCACACTGAAAGTGATAATTATTTGAAAGATCCATCGTTCAAACAATGTATTAAATAATAGTAAAACCAAAAACAAGATAAAACTAAATTAAAAGAATGTCACATAAAAGAAAATAATGGGTATGTACAAAACTAGCTAAACAAATCAATATACAAAATAATAGTAGAACTAAGATAAACAGTACACAAAAGCGAAAAAAAAAATGAATGTAATAGAAGAGAGAGTGATATTTATAAAAACAAAATACCTAATTTAGAACCAAACAAAGAATAAACTAAAAGAATGTCACAGTAAAAGATAAAAGAGTTGAACTTTTTGAACCCTGTATAGTGTAAATATAATCAAGCCATAAGAAAAATAAATTCTACAAATGGTCCAACATAAACAAAAACATAATAATCTATTTCAACATATTAGCCAAATGTGTAAGTCTAAAAAAAAAGAATGAAATAAGAACACACAAAACACAACCCATAATTTATCAAGAGAATTCATAAAAAATTGCTCTAAAGACTGACACAAAAGAAAGTATAGTGAAGATTATACAAAAAAAGGTAGAAAACCAAAGAATGTTGCATAAAACTTTCACATTAAATAGACAGTCAAACAACATGAACATATACAATAAAATATGTTACAAAATCGATAATTAAAGAATACAAAAAATCACTAGAGATAGAGAAGATCAACACACAGATATACGTGGTTCATTAACAGTGTGTTAGCTACGACCACGGCAGAGAGAAACAGTATTATTAGAGAGAATGTTTTTAGAAAATTACATAACAAAACGTCTCTAGGATTAGAGAATTTATATAGCGCACTACTCTAAACCTTAGTCATAATCATAAATAATTACAAATAAATAAATATGCTGAATACGAACCCCCACTAGGGCGCGCTCCCTGGATCCCAACTCGCTGATCAGTCAGCGAGACCCCGTACTTGGTTGGTCGAAACGCCAACAAACAGATTCAAGGCATTTCAACCAAATAAAAATTTAAAAACTCAAAATACAATATGATATAAGTTAGAAAAAGAGAGGGTAAAGTATCAAAATACAATATGATATAAGTGTTGTTTTAAAGAGCTTTTGAAAAAGAGAGTATCTTTTTTATAAAAAAAAAAAATGTTTTAAAAAAGAACAAATTATGAGAAAAAAATATTGGAAAGAGTTTTTGAAAATTGTATGATGAAGAATTTTTGCAAAACACAAAATTGAAAGAGAAAAACGAGTTTTGAAATGTGTTTTTTTGAAAGATGTTTTTTTAAACAAAAGATTGAATGAAAAAAGTTTGGAAAAGGATTTTTTTAAAGAGAAAGCTTTTGACAAAAAAAAAAGTTTTGACAAAATATTTTTGAAAAAATTTCTAAAAGTTTTATGAGTTCAATTCTTGCAAAAACAAAGTTTAAGAGAAACAAAAGTTTGAGAAAAAAATTTGAAAAGAGATATTTAAAGAGAAAGCTTTCAATAATAAAGGAAGAACAAAAAAAAAGTTATAAGAACACTTTCCAAAATATATGATGGAAGGAAGTTTAGAAATAGATCATAAAAATGATTTTCTTGAAAAAAAAAATTGGGCATAGAAAAAAGTTAAAATCATGAAAGATAAAATAAATAAATAATAAAGCAATACACCCAAAAATAAAAAAATAAATATAGCATTGCACCAAAATTCCAAAATACTAAAAGAAAGAAAAGAGAATAAAATAGAAAAATCTGAGACAGAATTGGGGGTTTGTGTTAATTCCACTTTGATTCAACTGAACAATGTTAATCTGAAATTAAATAACCAAAACGTAATTAGAATAATAATAATGAATGAATGAATGAATTAAAGAAGGGTTTGGTTTTGGTTTAGTTAATTCACTTACCATATGGAAATTATGGGCTTCCACCAACTAAAAGAAAGAAGAAAATTAACTAATTAAGCAGAAGATTAAGGAAAGGAAGTGATTAATTAATTAAATAGAATAATATTATTATTAACGAAGAAGAAGAAGAATTTTGAAAAGTAATTTGCGAACCTGCTGTTGAGAGGAGCATGTTGTTAAAAAGAATGATGAAAAGACTATTTGAAGTAGAGGAGCGTGTTGTGCCTTTTTATACAACTCTTCAGCAGCCACCGGCTAGAAACTAACCGTTGCCAGTTGCCGGTCATTTGGCCGTTGCCAGTTGCCTTGCCGCTCAACAAAATATGTCATTTATTTAAAATGGATTTGAATTAATAATCGAAGAAGAAGTTATTTATATTATACCACAGGTTACATCGCCACATAATTCCACAAATTGCCACCTGGCTTACACTTTTTTTGTGAATGTAACTCATCCTTTCGTCCCACCTTTTTAGTGGACATATATTTATTCAATGTCTATAACTTTATAAAATAAAACATGAAATTAATCAATCTGATGTTCAAAATGAGTATCCAACAATCCCATTCGATCACTCTACACATACTTCTATGATACCCTCTCCCTCAATATTTGAATTCTTTCTAACAATGCTTAATGCGCTAAGTATGGAAGAAGGACAAACTTCACATGTCCGTCCAAATGTCTGACAAGTACGTGACATACAGATATCATGGTGAGTGTATACATTTTACAAAGGAGGGACGACCATCAAGTGTAAGAGGCCGTGGCGATCGTGGACACTATGTGACTCAACATGATCGATCTAGGTATAATAGAGGATCTTCTTCTGGCCATGAATGAAGAAAATTATACACATAATCAAATTTATTAATCAAATTCAAACAAGAAAATGTACTTGCAGTCTACAACACATTTTAAAGAACCTTGAATATTATTTAAAATAGTCAAAAGTTAATATCTATTGTTGAATGAGAAATTTTGGACCGATCGTAAATTGTCATGTCATTTACTAAATTAATGACAAAATTCCAAATAATTGAATTCGAGACTAATTAGAAGTTGACATTTGTCCCAAATTGAAGTTGAAGACATAAATTGGCGAAGTCCGATGATGCCACATGTTTCCTTCGTAACTGTTGGATTGAATAAAATTACTTCAGTCCAATTTGATATTATTATTTGGGCTAAAAGTCCAATTTAACCCATAAATAGGTTTAATTTGACCAAAATTTCAAATAAGGCCCAAATCCAATTAGTCGGGCCCATGGACTGACCAAAGTCCAGTAGAGAACTCTATAAATAGAGGAGTTCTCCTCATTTGTGGGGTCAACAATTCTGCATTCCAGAAAACTTAGAGAGAATTCTCTACAATCAGAAGACTCTTTGACTCCTGAAACTAATCATGCTTGAAATTCTGGAGACTGAAGTTCTTTGAAAATACAAGCATTCTAGATACAAACATAGATACAAGCATTCTGACCACGCTTGAAGACTGAAGTCCTTTGAAGATATAAGCATTCTGAAGGCTGAAGTATTTTGAAGATACAAGCATTCTGAACATGCTTGAAGACTGAAATCCTTTGAAGATACAAGCATTCTTCCAAGACTCGAACCTCAAGGACATCCACACGCCCCGCTTCTATACATCAAGCGTACACATTCAACCGAGAGAGAATCAGAGGATCGAGCACTAGAGATCGAACCACATCGCATCAAATTAACATCAACATCAACACCAACTTAAGTTTAACTCCACGAAATAAGTTTCTCCGGAAGCCTCATGTGAACACTAATCCTCCAAGAAATCAACAAGCCCAAAGGCCGATCATCCAAGAAGATCAACAAGCCCAAAGACCGATCATTCAAGAAAATCAACCAACTTAAAGATTATAGTTTATTTTGAAAGCATCAAAATATTATGTATTAGAGATTGTACTCGCTTTCCACAAAATTAATACAAATACAAAGTTTAAGTTCTACGAAATAAATTTCTCTTGAAATCTCGTGTGAACATATATTTCTGCATAAGTTTCTAACAACTTTAACAACTTTCAACAAAAACAATGATTTGGAATTAAACCAATTGAATACCATTAAAATTAATATTGAGTATATTAAATCAATCATAGAAATTTCTTAATCTCAAACTAATATTATTGTTTATATGGTTAAAAAATTAGTAATATTATTATTAAATCTGGAGACAAGATTAATGAGAGGGTTGATTTTAGGTAACAATGATTTGGAATTAAATATATTGAATATTATTAAAATTAATATTTAGTATATCAAATTAATCATAGAAATTTCTTAATCAAAATAATATTATTCTTTATATGGTTAAAAAATTACTAATATTATTGTCACTATAGAAAAGTAGAAGTAATGAGATTGTTTATTTTAAGGTTGTTAAAAGAATAAAAATAATAAATATAATAAAAAATATTTTTTTTTTACCAAAATTGAATGTGTCTCTCTATTCAACTTTTTATTATTGTTATTATTCATATGAATGCATTTCTTGAAGAAACACATTCGTAACTTTTTTTTTTATTTTTTTAAAAAGAGACGCATTCAAGGGGGTAAATAAAATAAAGTAAAATATTCTGAATGCGTCTCTTGAGACGCATTTGGATAAAGACAAAAAAAAAATCCATTTTTTTTAAATAAGTTCAAAATTACCCATTTGACCTAATTAAAATAAAAAAGAACCCTAAAAATCTAATTAACCCAATTTTGGATAACTGTTTAAAAGTACAACTATTATTTTTAACTCCGATTGTTATATTTAAACAAATAAAAGATCATGAGCCATGAGTTCTGACATGGAACAAAAATTTTATTTTTCAATTCTATAAGAATATTTAAGAAAGCCTTTCATTTTCTCTTTCATTGATATGTATACTTATGGAGGAATTCATTACACATCCCAATCAATTTTGGATATGCTGTAAAATACAATCAACAAACTCAATCCCAAAAAAACAAAGGAAAAAAAGGGTAAGAATTGTTATATACATACTTTTTACACCCATGTGACTGACCTAACCCTCTACAAAAGCACACAAATTCCACAATCTTATTTCTACACAGAGAAATTAGTGGTACTACTGTAGTAAAGAATACAATTTCCGGTGAATCCTGACCATAACTTAGCAGATAAAACATAAATTATCATTACAAAAATTAATGGTTCGATCCTCTAACGCAGCAGTTGTTGCACTCGCAAGTTTTCATCTCCAAAAGTTTGTATCAATGAAAAACTTGAGGGGCAGCATAAAACTCACTCTCAATGAACCCTGGTCTGAGATCTTCTTGCCACAAGAACTTCAATGGAAAACAGACAAGATGTCCCCTAATACATTTCAGTCTCTCCATTGGATCTATCATCTTTACTTCTCCATTTTCATAGCTTTCTATCTTCTCAGCAGCTATTCCCAGATCTAGTGTGTTATGACCAAGTTTGCCCTTCAAATCGGACAAACTTTGACGTAAAGATGATCTGAATTCGACAGAATACAGTATGAATAAAGGGGTAAAAAAAAAAAAAAAAAAAAAAGAGCCTTAACAAAAAATGTTAAAAGGACGCGATATGTGTTGTTTGGTTACCTTGAGTTTATGTTGTCATTGGGGATACAAGAAAATACATCTTCATATATTGTTGTGTTCTCCTGTTTTGAATTCACACCCCACTTTTTCAAGATTAGTAAGAGCAGAAATCGAAGTATTAAGGGGTCCTTTTGGTAACATTATTATTTATTGTTTCCTGTTTTTTGTTTAGAGAAACATGAGCATTTGGTAATTAATCCCGTTTCTCGTTTCTCATTTTCAGAAAGGTTTTTTTAAAAAATGTGCAGAAATTTTGGAAACAACAAGAACAAGTTTTTCCTGTTTCTTGCCAATTTTTCTAAAACATATATAAAAGCTTTATTTTATTATTATTGACTTATAAAAATGCATAATAAATTTCTAAGAATAAATATAAGAAAAAGAAAACAAATTTTAGATAGGGTAACTATTTTAAATAGCAAAATTGTCGGAAATATTTTCAAACATAATAAAATGTCACTGTCTATTAGTGATAGATAGTGATAGACACTAATAGGCAGTGACATTTTGCTATATTAGTAAATAAGTTGACATATTTTTCTATATTTGAAAACAACCTTTTAGATATTTAATTTTAAAAATTAATTTTCACAAAAAATAAAAAACAAAAAATAATTACTTATTACCATACATTTTTACAGAAAACAAAAAACAAGAAACAGTTACCAAACGCAATTCTATTTTACTTTAAAAAAAATGAGGATACTTGAATTAACCAAATGAGCCCTAAATGACTCACTAGTGAAAAAGTTAATGGCTTGCTCATATCTATTCTACAAAAACTCGTTATTCTCACCTGTGCCGTAGCTAACCATAAATCTTTGTACGTTGCTTCTACTATAGGATCAAGGATTTGACTGACCTGTGTAAGTAGTTAAGGCATATAAGATAAATTGAATTTGTATGGTCTTCATGTAGCGATGTCATGGAAGAATAATGAATGATGGGAAATGAAAAAAATATATTTCTAAGGAGTAATGATTTAAAGTTCTGAGACAACTCCTAATATATATAAATTAGACAAACCTCTCCAAGATGAAGACCGAGGTGCTCACACCACAAGGAGCATCGTAAACTATGAGCGAATTTTCCAGCTTTCCAAGGTTTTCCATTCATAGATGAATCAACAAACTCTTTATCCTCAATAATTACTCCAATCTGCAGAGGGAATATGGTGATAGATAGAGTATACATTTAGAAGTAGAACAGACTTTAGTACCGAAAAAAAGCTAGGCTAAATTATTATAAGTACCTATGAACTTTGCCCTTTATTTAAAAATAATCCTAGAGTCTTTTAAAAGTTGTAATGTTATCTTTGACCTTTTATATGGTTTCAAAATTATCATTGGAGTAGAAATCCTTTAGAACGTTGGATGAAAAATCAACGTAGCAGTGACATGGAATGCTTGTCTAGATTAAGTCTAAAAGAACAACATTCAAATATGTCGACCTTTCGTCCAACATTCTAATGACTTTACTACTCCAATGACAATTCTGTAAATGAAAGGCCAAGGAAACAAATGACAGCTTTTTTTGGGGTACTTTGCACGTTTTTGAAAGAATATGGAATATTTTGAAACAAAAGACAGCTTTCCTTTTTGATAAGAAACAATTTCACTGTGAAAATTGACACCGTAAGTTAAGAAATTTGAATTTAAACTTAAAACTTAAAGTTGTTTTTACGAACTACCAAACTTTTTTTCTTTTTAACAGACTCTAAAATAGCTTAGAGCGATACCTCAGAATCTCTGGATCCAAGTAAACTTCTATCATTAATATTGGAGGAACCAATAAAGGTAATACAATCATCGATTATCATCAATTTGCTGTGCACATACACCTGAAAAAATATAATCAGGTAGTTCATTACAAGGCCAAATTGATGGCATTTTAAAACTTAAACCTTTGATATTATTAAAGAAATTTCTTTTAGTTTATTGTAGTAGTTGATCATATGCCAACAACTATTAATGTCCATTAACTAACATTTTTAGCTTTTCTATGCAAGATCTATAGCTGATATAAAGACTTTTTTCTGGCAAAATTGAGAGGCTATATTTATATATCCTATTTCATGACAGCTCATCTGATGTTAACATTGAACATTCTATAGGACCAAGATCTGGATCCCTTAGGGTAACCAATAACCATTATGATTATAAAATAAATAAACTAAGTGTCTAAGACAAACCATCTACAAATTTTGGGAGGAAGCTAAAAGTGTACCTGACTTGTGGCAATTGGACCACCATCAAATAGTCTGCCATATGATCGAAGGCCACAAAACAAAATATAATCTTGTGTTTTAGGACCCAATAAAAGATTGAGACGGTACAGTATCGAAGTTTTTTCCCAACTAATTGTTCGGTACTGCCAATGCATCAAGGCTCGAACAGTTGCTGCACCATTATCATCTACACCACCCTGATGGATGCAAAAGGGACAGGGAGCAGATAGTCCATGAAGCCAGGCATCAAAAGACAATAGAAAGGAAAGACTAGAAATCTAATATCTTAAAAGTTAATTGAAATATACAAATACATACCTGAAATCCAGGTAAGAGTGGTAAAACAATAATAACTCTAAAACATTGTTTTTCTATATGAGCCAGCCATATACGTTGGTATAGTGCATCCAGAACCCGATTTTGTATGGTCTCATCCCCTGATAAACCTGATATGAAAAACTGGTTCTGGAAGTAAAACAAAAGGATAAAACTCATTCATCACCTCATTGAGCTCAATACATTTGACACACACGTTACTAAAAATTTGTTGCTGACTCTATTTTATGCACATGATACTGTTCAAGGATAAGAGAAAGTGATTCCTGATTGGCTAAATAACAGGCTGAGAAGCACGTGCACTTTGTGCATATTTACTCATTCTATTCACCTATTACATGCAGCCGACATTTTCCTTCTTTTATCACTCTATTTTTTTCATTATTTGTAATTGTAAATATCCTAATATGAATATTTTTGCCCGTAACATAACATTATTGCCGAGATATATGTATGTCCTTTTTTTCATAGCCTAGTTGTTATATTGGCTGATTAGTTTCCTTTTGTGTGATAACTAGGTCTTTCTTTTTTAGGATTATAATGATGTTAAAGGATTATTTAAGAGAACAATTTTTTTTCTTGTAAATAGTGTCCCATAAAAAACAGAAGTTCCCACAACTAAGGTTGTTACCTCAACGTAGATGAAGTGTTTTGCCTTTTGAATGGCAGAACAATAAGCAGCATGAATACTTGCTTCTGGTTTGCTTGTTCCTGCTGACCACTGGCTGATACTTCTTATTATCTAAAAATCACCAAGTAGACATATTCAAGAGAACAAACATACATAAGATACTTAATTAAGACAAATATGTAGATGTCTTTGTACTCATAGATAGATCTACTCGTCTTGAAAAAAATGTAAAGTGTCTATTACAAGGTTTACACGAAGGGGAAAAAAAAGTCTTTTAACCCTCAAGCATAACCTTCTTAATTGTCATTCATACAGAATCAGAGAGAAATAGCTAACCTGACAATTGCTAGTAGTAAGGGGACCAATTTCTTTGACCTCATTTATAGCAGCAACATGGTCACTTCCGTGTTCACTTTCCAACCAATCATTTGAAGTTTTCATATATGGTGGAGTATCAATAGTAGCTTCCCTCAGATGACCGAAAGCACCAAACTCATCCAAAAATCCAAATTCATCTAACGATCCATTTGTTTGTTCAAATTGGGTTAATGGTTCAACATTGTATGCTTGGAAAGAATCCCTGACACTACTTCGTATCTCCTTTGGCTGATTGGAAAAATTGTGATTCATGGAAAGACTATTTGTTTGCACGTTAGAATCTGGAAGTCCACCAATTTCCTGAGGCATCAGTAATGGAATATCTTCCTGAGGTGATAAGGAGGAAAAAACATCATCTGTGGTCTGCTTCTGATGATCTTGCTCTAAGTCTTTATTTTTAAAGCTCAACTCCGTGCGTTTTCCCATGTAATGTGGAAGGACCATGTCATGTTGAGGCATAAGTAGAGGTATTTTTTCTTCATTTGGGGCTTTGTTTCTCTAGAATAATGCTTTGACTCGTTAGAAAGGAAAAAATTAAGGTTGAAAACATGAGTATGTGTGTTACAAGATTGACCTTCGCATGGTTCCACCTTTGAACAAAGTGCCGAGCAATATCACGGCATGAAGATCCCCAAAGAGCACAGTGAACATCATGCCATGGCATTCGAGGACACTTCTCCCGCTCCAGTTCATCTTTCATTGTATCTTCCCAAGAATTTGGTTCAGATTCTCTAACACATGCAAAGTGGGTAAATCTATTATAATCAATAAATCAGCTTGGTTCAGATTCTCTAACACAAGCAAAGTGGGCAAATCTATTATAATCAACTAATCAGAAGTTCCCTAAAACAGAAGTATACTTCCAAAGAAGAAAAATTAAATATTTCTTTTGAAGTCTATCAACATCTCTGCTGTTCAATCAGGCATGACTCATGAGCATGTTTGAGAACACGAAAATGGAGAATGGTGATCTTTTAAATTGATTACAAGAAGTTCTCATCTTTTTTGTGAAGAATAATAGCTACCTCGGATTGTAATAGTCCTTTCCTGGCCACGTATAAGGAGGGAAGTCACTCACTTTATGTTCCATTGTATCATAGCGGCCAAAGCATAAATCCAAGCCTCCAATGAAGCAAATGTGGTGATCAACAATGACAATTTTTTCGTGATGTGACCTATTATTATGCATGGAACAGGTGATGAATTGTTTGAAAACAGAGGCTACAAATGACAGGTAAAATACAAAAAAAAATAACATAATCTATAAAATGCTTACCAATAGTAAATCCCAGTTGACATATGATCAGGAGAACGTAGTACCTTAATATTCTCATGAATATTTACAAGCCTCTTCTTACTATACATACTGTTGATTTTCAGAGCAATAGGAACCTCTTTATACATTAAGATGTAAATCTGCAAAAACATTAGCTTCAAAGTCAAAATAAATTTATACTGAGTTCTAGAAAATGAATCATCATGATAATAATAAAAAAAAATGTATGGGATCTACTCAGAGCAAAATTAGGGGCTGTTTACACTTAAAAAGATCCAAGGTCAAACCAAATAATAGCTAGATAACACGTACATACATAACTTCTAGAGCTGCATTAAGAGCTGACTAAAAGTTTAAGGCTTTAAGCTAATTTTATTGTATCCCACAACATCAGCAAAGTATTCAAACTTAGTTAATTCCTAACAATGCAAAAAAAGCCAGTATTTTAAAATAAATTGTTATTTCACTCAGATCTTGGGAATTACTTAAACACCTTGACACCTTCTTTTGCTTTTGTTTCCAGCAATGCATCAAGCCGTGATGAAGAATGATTGTGAAAAGGACGTCGCATATAAAGCTCAGGGCAAAGCCACCAACCAGTGATGAATATCTGCAAAGACCATTAGACCACTTAAGTTTACAGTGGGATTTGAACAAGCATGTTGTTTCATTTCTGATGTGGACTATAGGACCTCAGATTTTGCAGCCTCAATAGAGCAAGCGATTGCTTCAAAAGCTGCACGACCATCTATGAACCACTGAGCTTGGCTTTCATCATCACTCAAACCTCTCTGAGGAGCAAAAGAACCAAAGCGATGAGGGTGGCACCAGCCATCTTGGGGTCCAAAACCAGCATCATTAATTGATGAGACCCATTCTTTGACTTTGGTGGTACTTGTGGTTCTGAACCTCATGTCCCCATCTCCGCATCTAACCTTTTCACAACATTCTGTATTGTCATTAAATGTGAATGTGGTATATGAACTCTCTTCCCAAAGTATTAATTATTCATGAGACTTAATATCCAACCATAAAGAAATCAAAGTTGAAGATTTTAGCACAAGGAAAGAAATAAATGAATTCCTTAACCAGCATTACCAGACAAGTTCAATTTTCATAACCACAAATGAAAATCTCAGTTCAACTATGACCTTGCAGAAAATTGCGGTGTGGTAACAAACAAGTTGTGTAAAGAAATTACATAGAGCTGGACGAAGTAACAAAAGATGGGTTGAATTACTGCAAAACTTGAAATTGGAAATAAGAAGAGCAAAAAGAAGAAAAAAAAAATGCACCTTAAATGAATAATGTAAAGGATTGCGCTCCTTGACTTGATATGCTAAGCATGTTTGGGATTCCTCCTTCTCTTCTAATGTTGGTATCACATCAAAAATAATTATATCTAGGAGTTTAGTGTCCATAGGATCAGCAACCAAGGCCAAGAAACCTGGTTTCAAAACAGCCCAAACCTGTTTGTCATCAGGGGTGGTCAAAAAAACCAAAGTATTGATCATTGAAAAAAGAAAAGGGCATGGTGCAGTTATGTGCCATTTTTTTTTCAGTAAAATTATATGCAATTCATGATTGTTAAAATGAAGAAGTATTAATAGCATGTGTAAAATTTCTCTACTTGAATATAAAGAACCTTCTGCTAAAGCAATCAATAGTAAAGGGAATTAACTCATCACTATGAAATTTAAATTCGTTCAAAAGCATCATAGGAGTAAGTAAACAAACCTTTTTCCAATTGTACATGCAGCAACTGCACCAATGACATGCAAAACAGTTTATACTAGAATCAGTTCCTGTGAGTTGTTTTAAATGCTTCACCATTAGGTAACCTTCTTTCAACTTCGGACCGTGTTCTCTTACAAATGACATCTTTGAGACTTCTAAAAATTTGCAGACCTGCTTTCCAAGATTACTTATTTAGAGAAACTGAGGAGGTGAAGGGGGTGCAACATGACCAAATTGATATCAGAAATCTTCAAACAATCACTCATACATGATACATTTTCCTAGTTTGTAAGAAGGATGAGGAGTTTGGAATTTAATTACATTGGTATCAAAGTACATCAAAACTAAACGAGACAAGTTACTATTTAATTCTTTGATCAAAGTTACTGGTCTTTCTACGAGAAGCTGATGTTTCAAGAAAATTTACACTCACCTCACGAGAATTCACAATATCCAAGTTCCCAAAAAAGTGATTTAAGTAACCTTGCATTGCTAGCTTTGCCTTGTCTGAAATGGACCGCTGTCCTCCCAGTGCTGGCTTAATGATGGGTAAAGCAGCAACAGAAGGAACATTCCTGTACATTTTAGAAGAAGATAAATTTTCCAAAGCATCAATTACTCCCACAAGATCGACCATATGATAAAATGATCAATTTGGCATCAAGCATAATCTTTATGTATTAGCTAATTGGGTTAAACACTACGCTTGCATGTATCAACCTGTTTCTTGTAGTTTGTTCATCATGAAAAGAAAAAGCTCCATCATCAGACTCGTCATCATGATGAACTACAGCCGTATGGTCTACTATTCCCAAGTTGTGAAGCCATTCTTTCACCTAGCATGTTTACATGACAGGACCAATCAAACCAAAAAATTATGACAAACAAACAAAATAGGATCCAAGTTTTACATTTCAGGGCCCTTGTTCATAACAATTTTGATTTTGATTATCTATTATCGCATCTGTTACTAAGAATTTTCTTCATTTTGTATTCTACTTCCAAATTACTGTCAATAAACCAAAAAAAAAAAAGGTAGTTTTAAATTTTCGTTTTTTGTTCTTTAAATTTAACTAAAACTTCCAAAGTGTCATTATCAAATTGACCTAAAATTAACCAATTACATTCAGGATAGAGCTAATGGAGCAGAAATGTTACAGATAGAAGATGGTTTGGAATATCCCATATAATGCAAACCTGCTCTTGTTTCTCGTGAAGTTCTTCGATAAAAGCACGTCTCTTCAATGCAAAATGTAAATATAGAACTTGCGATGCTCTCTTCACTAACCTCCATTTAAACTGTTAACAGTGAACTTAATGTTAGTATCAATTTTTCACAATGTAACAACATTTTCAATTTGGATGGGAAAAGGAGAATAAATAAAAGTTTTATTAAAAGTTTAACTCAAAGTATCTAAGAAGCTCCTAAATTTTTTAGATATATCTCAAGTCTTTAACTAGCTTTAAATCTTGTCTACTATGGGATATTTTTTTTAATTTACATACCTATTTAAACTTTAAAGTTAGTCTACTAAGAGACATTTATTAAAATTCACACCTATTGAGCATAAAATTGAAAGGTCAAAGAACACGTCCATATTATACCAAATTCAATTTTATGCAAGTACGTAAAAAATATCAAGTTATGGGCCTATCTAACACAATTGAAAGTTTAGGAACATCTAAGACACTTTTTAAAGTTCAACCCATTAGACACAACACAACTTTGCAAGTCAAGAATATTTATAATTTAGGTTAAAATATCATTGTGGTCCCTATATTTCAAAGTTTGTTCAATTTTGGTACTTTCAATTATCCAATTTTAATCCTTGTACTTTCGATAAATCTTAAATTTAGTCCACACGGTTAGTTTGTTGTTGATTTTTTAAAAAGCTTTTTATATCTATTAGTATTTTTACTATAAATTTTGAAAACATATTCACATATTGTATTTCTTTGCATGAAAATTACTATTATTATTTAACCAATTTCGGTAAAAATTAACTTTGAACTACTAAAATTGGAAAATGGAAAGTAAAGTGACTAAAAATTAAAAAACTTCAAAGTATAGGGACAAAATGGTATTTTAACCTATAATCTAACCATAAATAAATAAGCATACCAAAAACACCTTGATAAAATATTAGCCAATTACTCTACCCCTTCCCTTACCAATCATTTCGGAAAAAAATTTCCCATAGAAGATTCAAACACAGAAATTCTTCTTTTCCTCACAAACATGCACTAATTAAATTTCCTTTCCATGTT
Organism: Benincasa hispida; assembly: GCF_009727055.1. Classification (NCBI taxonomy): domain Eukaryota; kingdom Viridiplantae; phylum Streptophyta; class Magnoliopsida; order Cucurbitales; family Cucurbitaceae; genus Benincasa; species Benincasa hispida. The sequence continues at coordinate 44,117,315 of NC_052354.1, read as the reverse complement.
CTGTTCCACAGCTGAGCGCATTAAACTTTCACGTTAACAAACAACAAAACCTAACAAATCAATATTCATAGACAGAAAAGTTCAAATCCGAAAATTTCTCGATAAAATGAAAACAGCTCAAAGCAAAAGCAAACAGGATGGCAGAGAAAGATAGACAGAGAAGTTCTGTTCAATACCTGTTTGTATTGGATTTCAATGGTGTAAGATAACAGCCAGGGACTGATATCTCCAGTATCCGGCCGCGAAACCGATACAATGGAAGCAATCGGCAGCTCCTCAAACACCCTAGCCGGTTCTCCACATTGCCGGAACGAGTGCGACGCTGAAGCTAACTTCGGCGGCTCAGCTTCCGACGGAGTTGTACCACTGGAAATCAATCTCTCCGTCGACATATCGCAGTGAATTACAGAGAATTCATGAAGGAAAACGTCGCCGGAAGTGAAGTCTTGCAACAAATTGAATGAAAATGGATTTTGAAATTGAAAGAAGAGAGTTCGTCGTATGGTTTTCCTTTTGGAGGTAACTTGAAGGAAATATAAAAGCCAATGAAAGTTGGTTATTTATTTACGTATTGGTACTGTTCAAACAGTTTTAAATATTTCTATGCCAAAATAGATAATGACTAAACTACCCTCGGTTTTTTTTGTTTTTTTGAGAAGTACAACTTTAATTAACAAGAACTAATAAAATGTCGATGTACTAAAAAAATGTTTATCATCATCATGAACAAGCTTGAGAAATTCAATGAGAAAAATCATGTCGATAAGAAGAACAAGCCTTATGCATTGATTGTCCATTGAGTTAGGATTGGCAAAATTCCTCGACCAGTTTGATCGGAGATGGGGTCAAATCGGAGACAGGACTAGGATGGGGAGGGTGTCTTCGACCCCAACCCTACCCCGATTAGGTTTTTAAATATTTTTTCTATATATATAATTAGATTTTAAATATTTTTTCTCTATATATATTAGGTATTTAACTTTTTATATTTAGCTTAGTTTTTAATTTAGCTCAATCTAAGTCCAACTAAAGTGTCCAGACCAAAACCAAAGATAATTTTACAAAAAGAATTTTTTTTTAGAAAAAATCACCATATGGAAATAAAAGGAGAAAACGGGAAATGGATCCCTGCGGGGACCCGTTTCCCCAACGGGGAATCCTCATCACCGTCCTCGCCTTGAAATGGCGGGATGGGGACAAGGGTGGGAATAAAATCCCCCATCAGGGGCGGGGGAGGGTTCAGGTCCCGTTGCCAACCCTACATTGAGCTAATTCATGAGCAACAACATTTTGCTTATCGCTTAATGTGTCGAAAACATTGCATATTTATAGAAGTAACTATCTGAAATATCTCATTTACGATGGTTTTAACCGCAAGGTGAGTTACATCAACTTGGTCAAGAAGACTAATAACCTCCATGCAATCAATTGATAATTAACGGATCAAATAGATACTTAATTTTTTAATTTTATGTCTAATAGATTCATGAATTTGAAATAGTATCTAGTAAGTTTTTAAGCTTTTAATTTTATGTCCTTGCATTTTCAATTTTGTATCTAATAGATCATTGATCCATTTGACTTTTTTAATTCAAAAACGTACTATACACGAAATTGACAGTTTTGGAATTTCAATGTATATCATATCAATTTTAAGTCTAATAGATTAGTTATGTTTTTAAAATTTTTGAAATATGTTGATGACCGAATAGATGCAAAAGTGAAAGTTTAAAATTAATTAAACACTTTAAAATTTTGGATGCTTATTGAAATTAAAATTAAAAATTTAATTTATAAGACTATCTTGTAAAGTACACAAATCTGTTTTAAAGTTTAAGGTCTAAATTTATAATTTAAAATATAGATTATAAAAAACAAATAAACAATATGTAATTAAACACCAACATTTTTATTAACGAACAAGAAAATTCATATTTTGTTATATTTTTCTTTAAAAAGTTTTTTTTTTTTTTTTTTTTTGGTGTCATTCTTTAGTTTTTATACTAAATAGTTTAAATCTATAGTTTTGAATGTGTGTATAATATTATCAGTTGAATTATAAATTTTAGAAATTTGTAGATACAAATATTCATTGTTGGGTATTTTCGTCTTATACAGTTTCAACTCTTTTTTTATATATATTTAAGATTTATTAACACTCATTATTATTATCAGGTTTAAATACTATTTTAGTTCCTATACTTTGAGTTTTTGTTCATTTGGATCTTTATAGTTTCAAAGTATTTATTTTAATCTCTATATTTTCAACTTTAGTTCATTTTGGTCCCTATACTTTAAAAATGTTCATTTTAGTCATTGTACTTTTAATTTTAGTTCATTTTGGTCTTGATACTTTTAAAAAATTGTCATTTTTGTCCATTCATTTTCACTTTTAAAGGGTAAAAATTATCAATACAAAGACCAAAATAAATATTTTAAAAGTATAAGAATCAAAATGAACCAACATTTAAAATATAGGGACTAAAATGATCATTTTAAAAATATAAGGACCAAAACGAACAAAAACGAAAAGTAGTATTTAAAACTTAGTATGATTAAGTTGTTGATGGAGGGCAAAATGGTAACTTCAGCAGCCCACAAGTGACAGAAGTTTGTTGGTGTGTGGTTGGCCAGGGGGAATAACTTAAAGAATATCCAACTTTTTGTGCCGTCTATTAAGAATATGCCAAATGGGTGTATGTTTGGTTCCATCCCATCCTCTTCAAAATCACATGCTTCAAACTTGGGACAATTATGTTTTGTGAAAATGATTGGATTTTTGTTATACAAAATTTTAACCTATAGTATTAAAAGATATATTAATACTTAAAACGCTCGAGCAAATTATTTACATTATCTCGGTATTCTATCAATAATACTAACAACAATCGAATAGAGGTAAACTTGAACAAAATCATGTCTCGACCAAGAAAAAAGTTTCAATACAGACTTCCATAGGTCGAATTCAGAATAACAAAGATTAAAATACTATCTCGATTATGTACTCAAATATTAATTTTAACTTCAATATTTTCAATTTTTGTTCATTTTAGTCCTTATACTTCTAAAATGTATTTTTAAAAGATGACTAGTTCAGACACTTCATTTTCATATTTATCTCCTTGTTTTTATTGAAATTTTAACATAATACTTCATTTACTAAATTTTCTAAAGAGTTTCTATTTTGTATAAAATTTTTAAATAAGGATTAAAACAATAGTTTTTAAAAATATAGAGACAAAAAAAAAAAAAAAATTGAGAATACAACGACTAAAATGAATCAGGACTAAAAAAGATATAATTCTAAAGAGTTTCTATTTTGTATAAAATTTTTAAATAAGGATTAAAATGGAGATGAATAATTAAAAAAAATGTGATCAAGAGTTTAGAGACAGATTTTCTCTATTAAAAAAACTAAAAATTAAATAGGTACAATAATCAAAATCCACTAAAAATGATTTTGGAACTTTCCTTCATTTTAAAAAAGACAAAAGTAGGTTCATAATGAACTGAACTGTATGGTGAAAAAAGGAAAAACAAAACAATGTGAGATAATTATATAGAGGGCCCTTTCTCGATATACATCTATTATCTCAATACATCCAATATAAATTACATCAAGATTCTACTCATTTTAAAAATATTATGTACTTTTCCCAGATTTTATACCAAATCTTATATATTTCAAACTTTCTACAAATTCAATCTTACGTAAATTTTCAAATCTTGCATTTTGGTTTTTAAATTTTGGGAAATATTAAATTTTACAGAAAAAAATTGGTAAGATATGGAAAATATTTAAAATTTCGGAATCTTGGACAGATTAACACTGAGATTCTATATATTTGAGCTTTCTCAGCGAATTTTCGAACAACTAATTCTCGAGCAACTTAACACCAAAATTCACATATTTGGGTTTTCTTGGTAAATGTTTAACAGATTAAAGATTCTATATATTTTTCATATCTTACTTAATTTTCTGCAAAATTTGATTTTTCTTAAAATTAAAAAATCACAAGTGAATCACCTGAAAACCATTTGGAAAAATTGGAAATTCAAGATAATTTAGGAACAAAAATTGGGCTAAAAATTTGAAACGTTACATAAATATTTGATGTAATATTTGGTAAAGATAATTGAGTTAGTAAAAAATTTGAAAATATATAGTAGTCGATATGTACCAAGAACACCCAGATCAATTGATAGGTTAGAAAAAATTGACTTTTTAACTAAATCTTAGTGGCCGATCTTGCTCAAGATGGATCAAGAAAAACTATTCTAACGATTTTTTTTTAAAAAAAATGCAAGTTCTAAAAAGTGAAAACTTGAAGAGACTATGTCCGACGATTCTCGCAAAATGCTTTTAAACCTTTTTAAAACAATTCTCAAACATGTCCTTTCCTTCCTTCGACCTAACTTCAAGTAAATATATTACTGCCAGAAGCTTCGTACCAACTTGGTTATGGTTATAGAATTTTCTGTTAACATATGATTGTTTCCTTTCTATCTTGATAACAATTGCCGTAACCCAAGATTCATTCCAATTTGAATCTCGACCTAAAAAGATAGATTTTACAAGAGAAGGAAAAGGAAAAAAAATGGTAAAATATGGTATCTAAGCAACTAGCTTGATAACGTTTTCGTTTCTTATTTCCTGTTTCTTGTTTCTTCTCTTTTGAAAACAAGAAACATGAATATGTTTGATAATTATTTTCTATTTCTTTAAAAAACAGAAACATAAACTTGTTTGATAACTATTTTTTGTTTTTTTTTTCTTATTTTTCCTTTTGTTTTTAACAATATAATATAAAAAGAGAAAATATGTCATACATTAAACATCAAAAAAGATATTATCAAAAGTTCATGTCATCTAATACAAATGAGTTTCGATGAAAACTAAATATAATAACAAATTGTATCATATTCGTCATATGTTACCCAAATTTGACTACACTGTCATCTCTAACTCGAACCATTTATTTTAAATGATGTCAAGTCAAATCTAACTTAATTATATTATTATATAAATGTCGTGGTTGTAAAATATTAAAGTTAAGTTAAATGAATGTCTTTGTTGGCAAAATTTATATATATATCGTAAAAGTCTACTCAATTTCAGATATACTAAAATATTAGAATTAAGATAATATATAAACATGCATATTGCAAAATTTAATACTCAAAAGTTAAAATATATATAAAAAATTAGTATACATGTTGAAAATTAAGGCAATATAAAAATCTAAATATTGGAGAATTTTAAAATCCAAAAAAATAAAACATAAATATAGTAAAATTAATTTTGTAAATAGCAAATTTAATAAATAAAGTATAAAAGATAGAAATAAATTATGCATGAGGGGAGAGTATACATGGAAGAGAGAGAAATAACCGAATAAATAGATAAAGAAATAAATAAATATACATATATATATAAAGAATAAATAAAAGTGCCTTGAAAGTTGAAATTTGAAAGATAAAAAATTTAACATACATATTAAAAATTAAAATAATATATAAATCTAAATGTTGGAGAATTTTAAAATTCAAAATTCAAATAAAATATAAATATAGCAGACATTTTTTTTTTGTAAATATAAAATTAATAAATAAAATATGAAATATGGAAATGAATATAAAAGAAAACAAAACAAAATAAAAGTGCACATCTTTGGACTTGAAGACACAACCAAGAGAAAACTACCAATAGGCCAATGGTACATTTTGTTAAATAAAATAAACAGTTTAATATAAGATAGAAACGGAACAGGTAGTTTCTCAAAATGTGCTCATTTTTTATGAACAATTATCAAACAAGTTTGTTTCTTGAAAAATGAACAGTAAATAGGAAACAGGAAATGTAAACGTTATCAAATGGACCCTTACTAACTGAAACTCCAGTTTCGACAAAGGCAGTGAACTCTGGTAAGAGCTGCCATGTAATCATCAGACCTGAAAAAAGGAGAGGCATTGCCCATTTATTGAACTTATTGAATTGGTTGCACAAAAAACATGGATTTCTTTGGACGATTCAAACCTCTGTCCATAAGGAGATTGGCAAGCTGCAACTATATGTTGTTTGGCTGCATCCAGTTTTTTCTGCAAAAAAGGAAAATATGATCCCAGAAAGTCACTTTTCCAGCCGTTCTCATGAAGAATTATTGCAAATAAAATTTTGAACTTCCGACTTCAAGGAAGGAGTATATATCAATTACCGCTAAGTTATGCTCAGATCAAGTATTATGCTTGTACCATCTCATCTCCACATAAAATGCAGTTTGATTATCATCTATAAAAATCACATGGATTGTTAAGTGTGTTTTCTTGATTTAGTTTACTCGAGTAAACCATCATAGATTGGCCTAGTGGTAAAGGGACATGACCTTGATAAAGGACTAAGAGAGCATGGGTTCAATCCATAGTGACCACCTACCTAGGATTTAATATCCTGTGAGTTTTCTTGACACCAAATATTATAAGATCAAACAGGTTGTCCTGTGAGATGAGCTGCACGTAACTTGATCCGAACACTAATGGATGTAAAAAAAATAAAAAAGTTTACTGGGGTATGTTATTTAAACTAAGAAGCTAAATGTGTATCAAACTAGTCTTAAAAATAGACCTTTTGTTTGATTAGAAATTACAAGTTTGGTAGTTTAAGAGATGAACTTCAACTAGTGTAGTAGTTATTACTCTAAAAGGGTCTATAATAAGGACTTAAGATATCTTTTAAGGTTTGCGTTTATTTTTCGACGTGGAAAATTTAGACCTCGTTTGATATGTTCTCATTTTTAGTTTTCTATTTCTGGAATTTGTGTGTTTCCAGCATGTGGGAGAGGTTAGAGAAAAGAACACATTTAACTTCATTGCGTGAGTTAGATATGTCAACATGCCAAATTATGATTCCAAAACAGAATAATTGGATACTTTACCCTGAAGATAAGCAGCTGGGTTGTCTTAAGAGAGGTAGAGTTTGAAGATTAAGTGCTTCTTCTCATTAAAGAAACCTGTCATTGTTTAGGAAAGTACTTTGAACGCAAGCTGTCGAAAATTTCTGCGTACTCAAATAGAACATCCTCATCACAAAATACTTCATCCCAAATCTTGAAGAGATCAAAGTTTCCGGAGGATGGAAGACACGTCATGAGTCTGCAGAGAGATCAATCTCGGCTAGTTTGTAGAAGGTTTGGGAAGAAAGAAATGCTAGAATTTTTCTAGGCAAGACAAATCTTTCAAGGATGTTTTAGAGTTAGCCACCACAAATGCCTTCTTTTGGTGTAAAGATATACAGGCCATCAAGCGCCATAGTTTCTCTTTTCTAATATCAAATTGGAAGCATCTTTTATATACTCTTTGAAGGAATCTCACTTTTACACCCTTTGAAAGGGTCTCTTTTGTATATCCTTGGGTATTCCATTTCTTCAAAGAAATTGTTTCTTATCCAAAAAAAAAAAAAAATTACGCTTGTTTTCTTCCGATTTTCTATCTATAGTTTGAACCTTTCTTGAAGAAATAATTAAATTCTTAGTCAAATTAAAAATAAATAAAAAGTTTTTAATCATTGTTATTTTTAGTTTTCAAAACTTGACTTGATTTTTTAAAACATTGGTAAAAAGTTGATAACAACACAAAGAAACTTAGAGGTGGAAGTAGTATGTATAAGCTTAAATTTCAAAAGCCAAATGATTATCAATGGAAGCCTTGATAATTTAAAATCCTGGTTGCCTTTTGGAACCGACCTTTGACTGGGCGAAACCACTCTGAAAATTAGTGAGAGTAGACCATGAGCACAATCCAAAAATTGGGGTATGATTTCGATTCTATTGCAAGACAATTTGTGGTATTTTAGAGTAACAGAATGTTTTATCCTAGTTCTGTACCTATCAAAGAAAGGCCTGAATATTATAGTTGTTGACAAGGTAAAAGGACAAGAATATTGCTTCAGGCTATTCTTTGATTTTTCAGAGACTAAAAAACAGTACGTTGCAGGGATAGTTAGTAAAACAGTATAAAGTAAGCAAGTCTTTGAACCTAACCTCTGCTTCATGATAAAGCCCAGCATATAGAGAGGCATAAAAATATTCATTCTCACGGCCACTTGAGAAGGCAGCAATAAGCTATGAAGTAAAAACAAGTCTTCTGTCAGACCATAATCTAGAAAATTAAACAATATGGGTAGCAAAATGGTGCATCAAAAGGCAATTTAGAGATGATTTGTCGACAAGCATATTATGTTAAGGCAACAGCATCGAAAATAATTTAAACAGAATAGATACTTCAGAAAAAACAAAAACCCATTGAACTTTGAAGATGTAATGACCAAATGACTGAAAAGGAGAATTGAAGATAGAGGAAAATAGGCAGAAGTTCCATACTTTCTCTGGATGGCCACCATCTTTAAACATGTTGTAAGCTTCCCGCATGACGGGTCGTGAATCTCTACCTACCTGCAAATATTATAAAACTTCCAAACATGATTTTGATGAGTTTGCTATAACTTAATTGGTATTTCTTCTACAAGTGATTATGAAAAATGTGCTTCACTTAAAGCACGATCTCTCAAAATTCATCTCAAACTCACTAAGTCACTCTTATAGCAATATTTCATCCCTGCTTTTATCATCTCATAAATATTTTGTCACAATAAAATTTTAGCTTACCTCAAGAAATCGCCTTCTTGCTTCATCAACTCCATACAATTGAGCTTCACAAAGAAAACACCAAATAGACTCCTCTGTGTCGTTTGGATTTTGAGCAACATCTAGTCGGAACTGCTCAGCTCCCTCTTCAAATCTAAAAAGAGATTCCTACTTCAATTATTCAAACTCATCCAAATTAACATAATTATATTCGTACTAATGCTAAACTCAGCAGCTTCTAGTTTGATTCAAAATTTTTAAACGGTTTCAAGATAATGACTTGACAAATCCATTTCTGATTTTCTTCTGCATTTCTTCATATCATAAATGTAGCAGAAAAGGAAAATTGGGGAAGATCGATACCTATCAAGGTAGTAAAGTGAAAGCCCTCTTTGCCAAAGATCTGATAACAACCATAACGAAATGTATATTAATTAAGTAATGCACTGCTAAGGATTAAGAATAAGTCACTGATCTAAACCCTAACCGTTTCAATTTCCTTTCCAAGTAACTCTAAAGCAAGATATCTCTATTCAAACTTTGATAGTTGTCATTTCGTCATCATTCAGAACTTAATATAAACAAACTTGATAGTTAAGCTAAAAAATCAATTTCAGTTTTCAAAATAAATTACTAACACCGCCGCAAAGTGTTGGAACCTACATGCCTTTTGACGAGGATCCAATTCAATTGCCTTATCGAATTCTGCTAAAGATCCCAAAACATCGCCCTAAGAAACAACAAAAGTTACACAAATTCAAACCGAAAATACTAACAATCAAAGCAATTTTACATGAGTTAAAAGAAAGAAAAAAAAAGGTACCTGCCTAAAGAGAAGCATTCCACGTCGAATAGCAGCAACAGCGTCGCGAGGGTTGTTTCCCCCAGTTAAGGCGTCCCAAATTCCAGAGACTGAAGGAACGAACAATCTTCTAGATAACGACAATGGCGGAACGTGATTGAGCGTGATTCTCATCGGAAGCGAGCTCGGAGAGTGGGAAATTTCGAGGGTTTTGGTTGAATTGGGGAAAGAAGGCGCGATGAAAGGTATGTGAAGCGAATGAGAGATGGAAATGGAGGATTTGAGACTGGAGATTGCAGCCATTGTTGAAGAATTCAATGAAATTGAAGAAGATTGAGCTGGTGCTTGTGAGAATTCGGAGACGATTGCTTCGTAATATTCCCATTTTTTATTTTTTTAGATAAAAGGAATTGACGAAGATAAGGCGCGAAAATGAATGATAACTAACGGGCTTGTACCGTACGGGAGAAATTGCGAAGACTAACTATGTAAATTTTATAAAATATAGAGAAAATAACAATAAATATAACAACACGAGAAAGAAAAAAGAAAACATGTGTAGTGTGTACTATGTCAATTGTGGTATCTATACAATAATCTCTACCATATCTATTTATAGGATTGTGAAAATAATAGGTTACAAGATCAAAAATAAAAGGGAACAAGAAAAATATGAAGATTAACGAAGACGTTTATCGATGAATTTGTAACATAAGGATGTTATAGATATCGAATATTCATAATACTCTCTTTAGATGCCCATTGTATATAGAATATATGTCTCGTTAAAAACTTCATTATCAGGAAAAACTCAATGGAAAAAATCATAGTGAAGGAAAAATAGTACATTATTCATATACTTTAACAACTGGCTCATAAAAACTTTGGTAGGAAAACACATTGAGTTAAAAAACTATAGTTAATAGAAAAAGACTGCAGCACATTTATTCCCCCTCATGAAAGCATCACTTGATAACTCTTGGTTGTCACGTGCAAATGTTGTGTGTTAACTTCTCAAATGTTGTTGTAGGATAGCACCTTCATCAATAAGTCTTTCAAGTTATCTTTTGAAGAAATTTATTGAATAGTGATGTTGTCATTTGATGCTTTATTATTGTCTTCATATAAGAACATTATTTACTAGCCTCATGAATTATTAGGATTTCAGCATGACTTAAAGTAGAAATTATTATAATCTGCTTCATAGGCTGCCATACTATAAAAATACTTCTCCATGTACTAAGTAACATGTTTAAGATCTTGTTCATATAGGTTAGATAAGTAACAGACATCTTCACAACCAACTAGATCACAATTAGATTTATGAGAATAAAATAAATCTTGTAAAATAATTCTCAAGTAAAAACATAGCATATGTTTAACTTTACTCCAATTTCTTTCTTTGGAGAAATATTATATGTATGTAACAAAATTACTAAAAATACTACAATATGTAGTATATAAACTATAAAGATATGAGTGTATTTATTTCTCAAAATTATGGTTTTTCAGGATTTAAAGTTCTTCGTTATCTTTCTGATATCAGATGATATAATTTTTTTACACTAAGTGAATGAATCATTATGGTAATGTAATTGGTCCATATAAGATCTTTTATGTATAAATTGATGCAATTTCATTTGTTTTATGCTTTATTTGCAAGCTAAAGGAAAACTTACTATCTCAATTTCTTTCTTATGAAACTTTATTGCCTTTGAAATTTCTTAAGGAGTTTATGCTCGTATCATCAATATATATATCATTCTTTAATATTTTACTTATATGATTTTTGTACATTTAATCCTTAAGGGATATATTATTAAGAGATTCATATAAATGTACAATAATTACATCTATTAAATGCAGGTTAAGCTTTTCATGCACAGTTAGATAAATTAAATATCTCATGGTATTGAATCCACCAAAGTATAATATGTCTCCTCATAATCAATACCAGTTCTTTGCAAGAATTATTGTGAAACTTGTTTCACTTTATTATTGCGACCTCATTCTATTTGTTTTTATTATAAATACTCGTTTGTATCTTACATATTTGACATTTTCTAATAGTTCTCACGATAAAATGAATTTATTTCTATTGGATTGTTTCTTTCCACATAAGTCAATCATTTCTATGTTGCAATATTTTTCAATATATTTGAGTATGTAATACTCATTTTCATAAATGATATTGTGAGCAATTTTGTATGAAAAAATGTTATCAACTTATTTAAATATGGTTCCATCGTTTTCTTGTCATGACATATAATATATCGAGATATCTTTATTATCCTCATTTACTTCAAGATTCGTATGAATGCTCATATTTAGGATTTTTTTCGAGAATATCTATATTCTCAACTGAGTCATTGATTAACTGCTTCTTTTTTTAGGATTTTATCTTTGGAACCCATTTGTCTATCAGAGTTCAAGTGTGTTATAGACTCATTAGTATTGACAACTTGTTACATTGGGATATAACTTGGTCATTTTCTTGCAACCGTAAATGTTCTGTAAATGCATCTAGCATTGATTTGCAATATTTTACAAATGAATTATCTTTTAAACTTCTGGTACAAAGTGATCCGATGATCAAAATGAGATAATATTTATGTATTTTATTCAATTTACTTTTCCAACTTTTCCTTAATTTCTCCCCCTAATGTTGGAAATTTTGTCTTACTAATAACAATTAAATTATGTAGTAAATAATCCACTTGCCAGGGGTTCAAAGTAATTAGTTGATGTAAAATCAATTTCAACATAGATTTTAATTGCTCCATCATCTTAATTGTTGTTGTGGAACAATTTAAACATTTACTACATATCTTGATGAAATATAATTGGCTTATGGCTATAAGCTCATTAGTCATTGGTCGAGCATACACAATAAATGATTTCATAAAAAGTTTTGTTATTTGAACATAAGCTACGGGATGTTTAACACTTATCCCAAACAATTATTAAATGTTTGGGATGCAAACTCACTAGCATTTTCAAAACAAAATAAAAAATATATATGTGACCATCAACTAGATGCACCAACAAAAATCATAAAACCATGAATCTGTTCCAAAAGTAGGAAATGTTCAATTTAAATTTTAGCTAGTGAAAGTTTGGTAATTAATCTATTGAGAAAACGACACCATGGTAATTTATTAGATCGAAGAATCTTCTAGTTCTTCAAGGAATGTCAATGTATATTTTCACTACTGACCCAAAATAACTCATCCTGTCAATGGAAAACATATTTGGATCAATGAACTTCAGGTTTATTGTTGCATATATTTCAACTACACAAATATGTGTTAATACAATTTAGAAGGAAAAACATAACTTTTCTATATGCACTTCCTATAGAAGATAATAGATATAGTATATAAATACCATATGTTATTCTTATTATCAATCTTTCTCTATGATATCTATTACAACATATACCTTCTAAACTTACTAAATTTCTCTTTGATTTACAAGAGAATAAAATATATCACTTGTCAATTTTGCTCCTCTAGCAAAAGATTGTTTTCTTTTTCAAAAATCTTTAATCGACTTGATTTCATATTTGATTTTTCGCTTCAAACATTTGAATTTTTGAAAACATATTGTCTACTTTTAATTATAATACGCATAGATATACTATATGCAAAACATAAATATTATTTATTCTTATTCTCTTCAAGAGATTTAAAAGAAATTTAAATATCTCATATACAAGTTTTCAAAAACAATAATAATCTCTTTAGGAGATTCTAAGAAACTTGTAACATAATATCATATTTAGGAGTTAAAAAATAAGTTATGATCTCTTTAAGAGATTCAAATAAATTTTCAAAGTTTGCTTCCACACGTCGTTTCTCTTTCCGTGATAAGGACTTTATTTCTTATTGTATGACAAGTACAAGATTATTGTCTGTGTTTTGCATCACATTTGAAAAATGAAATTTTCCTTCAAACCATTATATATGTGGTTTTAATAGAATAATTACTTCTTCCTTTATTAATATGATTCCTACCTCAACGATTAAATATTAAAACATTCACTTTAGAGAATGATATTATATTATTTAGTCAAAATTCATTATTTTTATATAAACATTTGCTTGTATGTTCTATTTGATATATGCTTATTACTTTATAAGCATTTTTTAATTGAAAATATGTGCATGTGCATGGAAAAAACAATGAACGTTGATTGATTTATGCAACTTCAAGTGTATTAAATCAAAATTAGCTTTAGGAACATTAATGAGCTACTATGCATAACTTTCAAATATTGCCATAAAGGAATTTAATCAAATATATATCAGACTCACAAATTTATCCATATGAGAATAATTTAAATATTCAACAATTAAATAAATTTCAATTCTAGTATAGCAAACAAAAATTGACTAATTCAACTTCCAGATTAGTTCCCAGGAGAAGTGACGGTCAGCTTAAATACTTCAGCCTAACCAGAACAATCCTTAGACAGAGTTCTCTTAGTCAATTTTTATTTCTAATTCATTGATTTTTTTAATTAAGAGTTATTTAATAGATTAATGAATCTAAGTGCATTGTTAATCTTATTAAAATAAATTCACTTTAAGAAATAATCTTTAATATATTGAATCTTTGCAAATAAAATTAAAGATACTTTTGAATATTTATTCTCATATTTGAAAGATAAAATAATATTATTAGAAGAGAATCTTAACGAATAAAAGATAATATCATTATGAGAGAATTTTACATTTATTTATAAGAAACTCAAATCTTATCTAGAAGTATGTAATCCAATTAAGAAAACAGATATCCTAATTTATTTTTTCATATACAAAAATTATATTCAAAGATATAGGAATATGATTGAAGATATAGGAATATGAATGGACATCTCAATCAAATCTTTTAAAAATAAAGACTATATTTAAAAATAAGATGTATGATTTGAAGTCTATGTTAAATTTTAATCTAAATGACATATTTTATATAATAATTTTAAAACCTACACATAAAACTATATAGCATATTTGACATATTCATATAAAATTTAAAGTCAAGAAATATTTGATTTCCAATATCCTTACTATTTTGGATCACTTAAAATAAAGTTTATTTGAGTTTCTCAAACCTAAATTTTATTACTCAACAATTTAACTTTTACCCATTAGAAGACCCATGCACATATACAGTATGCGAATTTTCGGAGAGTGGGTTTGGAATCCAACAAGTATATGTTTAAACAAATTTAATATGCTTGAAAAATATGGAGGCAAACAATGGCCTAATTTACTTAAATACAAAGTAATTAATAGTTGTAAAAGATTTCCCTTTAATTTTATAATAAGTAACAAAAAATGCAAAGTCTCAAATTAGCCAACAAAGGATTAAACCCAGATTGCAAATTGGCTAAGAAAAACTCACAAATGCTTCAAGCGAAGATTTTAGTTTTAATGCTCACATAAAACTTTGTATGAATTTTACAATTTGATTAGATCAAATGTAAAAACTAATATTAAATATATTTTAACACTCAATTTTTAAACACATAAATCACATATATGATTAAAATAGAATATTCACCTTCTTTGGAACTTTCATTTTAAATACTTTGAAAATATATAGATAATTCAAGTGGGTCTTTAACGTTCTTGGTGTTCTAGTGAACCAACTCCAATCTCTACAAACATTTCAGTGGTAGAAACTCGTGCTAATAACGTTTTATAAAATAGAGAGAAAAGAAGAACGAACTGTTGGGATTGGTGTTCTAAGTCTCTCTTGTATTCTCTAGTTTGTAAACATTGTATAAAAAAATTGTTATTAATAAAATAATTGTTATTTTACGAGCATTTACTCAATTTAATAAACTAAAATCCTAGGTTATTTTATGTAATTTAAAAATGTATGTAGAGACATATAGGTGGATCATGTTTAAATGATAACCTAAACGATTTGTAGTAGATGAATAAAGCTAGATACCTTATCCTAATGACACTACGGATACAACCCGCTTTGTAGATGTTATAAGTATTGTAAAGTGCTACAAATGATCTAATCTTAATCATTCATGTGGAGACATGAAACGGGGTCTCCTATACAAAGAGTTTGTCCCAGGACCACAAAAGGACTAGTCTTATTATATAGCGTCGTTAATAGTAGAGACTTACATTTCACCAAGATGACCATAGATGACATGACCTGAATCCCGAGTGAGTTGCAAACTCCTATCTATGAAGGCAATCCTTTGATTTGCATGGGTGAGAGTGGCCAGATCGCCGATTTAATATGCCTACCATTTTGGGATTCGTCTGATTGGGGAGTTGGGAACACAGCTACACAAGACGGAATTCACTTCCTCCCTAATGTCGGAGTAAGTAGATAAATTGCTCTCTTAATAAATGATTACGGGGCTTGAACAATGTGGCCACACCCTCTCTTGACTCGAGAGGGATTTGGTCATAATTAAACTATGATTTATTGTTCATTAGAGAGGTTAGTGGTAGTTAAGGAGTTAGATGTAACTATAGGGGCAAAACGATAATTTTGGTTCAGGTGTACTTATAACCAATTTGTGAAGGGTCAATTGTATCCAAGGAGCACAGAAATATATTTTGCGCGAAGAGTGTAATTGTCGATCTTTAGTGGGGTGACCGACAGTTAATGAAACTTAATTAAAGAGTTTAATTAATTATCTAAGTACCATTGGAGCTTCAATCTACAGGTCCATAAGACCCCTATGTAGCTCAATAAGGATTATTGAGAATTAATTTTGGATTAATTTGAATTGTTCAAATTAATTCAGGTAATTAATTATATGTGATATAATTAATATAATGTATTTTATACATTATAATGTAAAGTTTATTTTGAGAGAAATTAAATATTTGAATATGATTCAAATACTAATTATATGAATGAGATTCATATAATTAAATTTAGTATAAATGAGATTTATATTAAATACCTTGGCTAATTGAGAGAAATATAAACATAGGTTATATTGTATTTGATACAATATAAAAACTATAGATTATATGCTACATTCGTTATAACATATAGTTTAATATATATTATACGATAAGTTGGTTATCGTATATATATATATATATAATTAAAATTTGAATTTAATAAANATATATATATATATAATTAAAATTTGAATTTAATAAAAGGAGGGAGTTATAACTCCCTCCCCTTTTTCTTTCTATATAGACGTGTGGTATTGAAGGGTTAAGAGACTTCTTCTTCCTCTGGCATTTTTACACTGGGCGAAAAAAAAACTAAATCTTCTCTCTCTGGCCTTTACTCCCAAGATCACATAGAGAAGAAAAATCGTTCTTCTTCTTCCTCTCTCAAAAACTCTTTCCCTCTTACAAAATTACAAAGCTCATAATTCCTGGATTCTCATTCCCAAGAGAATACAGAGGTTGACCTCTTGGTAGTGACCATTTGTTTTGATGGAAGTTTTTGGAGATCGAGATTCTGATTGAAGAGTTTGTGATTGGGTCGAGGGAATATTCGAAGAATTTTGTCTTCAAGGGTAAGTTTCTTTAAATCCTAATTCTAATTCCCTCCAAGCATGTTGTGAACTTATTGATTATGCATAATTTAGTTGATCTATAAATTGGGATTTTGTAAAAAAATTAAAATTGGGATCGATCCCTTTCCGCTGCGAACCTTCACCGATTCCTTTCACGAACATAAGAACACAAGAGAAAGATAGATAATGGAAGAAGAAAGAAAAAGAGAACATATGTATTATGTCTATTGTGGTATCTATACAATGATCTCTACAACCTCTATTTATAGGGTTGTGAGAATAATGGTTACAAGAAAGTTACGAAGATTAATGGGGAGGTTAGTAGATGACTTTCGAACCAAGGATGTTATGGACATCTAATATTAATAATGTTCAAACATAATTTAGAGTATTCATAATTTATTATAAAAAAATAGGGAAAATACTTTTCCTCCCTAAATTTGAAGTCTAATTTCCCTTTAATTCATTGGTTTCTAAAGATTAAGTTTTGAGTTTGATTTTTTTTTTTGGTTTGAGTACAAACAGTTTTGAGTTTGATTTCAATTAAGTTTACGTTCACTCCAAGTGAAATATAATTCATCAACAATAATCTTAAAAGTGAGTCTTAGTTGATTATAATTATTGTTTATTTATATTTAGTAACAGTAATGAATTGTGAGACCTGCCTCCAAATCTGTAATAAAAACACCCAACTTGATTGAGAAAAAAAAGAGTGCTAAATCATGTTGTGATTGAAAATTACGCAATCCACTACCTTTGCCATTATTATTACTGTTACCATGACAAATATTGTTGTTATAATAGTATCAGAATTATGAATATGTCACGTTTACTTTTATCTTTACCATCACCATTACCGTTAGGGTCAAACAACAACAATAGCGGTAAAGATAAAGATAAAGGTAAATGCGACAAATTCTTAATTTTAAGTAAACGCGATAATCCAATTACATTTGCAGTTTAGGCCCATTACGATTAATACATCAATTGTATTCTATTATGATTACACCAATTTTCATTATGGATTGGTAAGCATTGCCTTAGTTCGTATATTTCAAAATGTTGCAATTTTACCTTTCATATTTCAGTTTTATGTCAATTTTGTTCTTTCAAGATTTATATTTTAAACCTAGATTTTTTCACTAAATTCTTACTTGGTGTTGATGTCTATTAAATAATTTTAAATAATTATGAAGTGCGAATTTTAAATTAATTTTAATAGTTCTGAAACAATGAAACTTAATTAATTATAATTCATTTAAATTAATTAATAGATATTAACGATGAAGGCTAAAAGTGAGTAGTCAAAAGTCAAAAGTATAAATCTTAAAACCTAGGATCAAATTGAAGTAAAACACAAACTTGAGTAAAATTATAAAATTTTGAAATCCAATAATGAAATTGAAATCAAACTCAAAACTTATAGACTAAAGTGTAACATTTTAAATTTTTGAGATAAAATGTATAACAGATCCAAAACTTAGGTATTTTTCTACACAGAAATTCATAACTTACTTTTTAAAAGTTTTTTTTGTTAATCTTTTGATCCTTTTAAGGGGTAAAATTGTTTTTTTACTCACAGTTACAAAAATATCAAATGCCTTCAAACGTTCTCCCTCCTCTTCCATCTCTATCTTTGTTTTTGTTTTCTTTTTCTCGTCATCTTTTACCTTTTTTAAGGTTAGTTTACCAATATGTAATAATTGATATAATTATGATGGAGATTCATTGATAGGTCAATCGTAATATACCACAATAAAAAATGTAAAGTTAACAATAAATGTGATAGTAAATGTGGCAAATTCATGATTTTTACGTCATAACGATGACCGTAATGGTAACCTCAACGTTATCAACGTAATTTTCAAACATGATTGGATTGAACATCCTCCACTCGTCAATTAGTTTGCACATTTTACTACAGATTTGAAAGTGGCCCCAATTGTCAATACGAACATAGAATGCAAGTAATCAACACCAATATAATCAAATGAGACGTATTTTTCAAATTACCATCGATTTATTACGTTTTCCTTAAAGTAAACATGGCCTTAATTCAAACTTCAACCTTAAACATTTTTCCTTCTCTCTCATCTATCATCTCACCATGGCTTGAACACCCCATAACTCAAAATGTTAAGGTGGAAGAAAAACATTACATAATCCAAATTTAGTCAAATAAGTATCCTTCTAACACGTAGATCTCGAAAAGATACCCAAAATAAGTTTTAAAAAAATACTTCATCCAATTCAGTCAACTAAGCTCAGCTTTTCAAAGTTTAAACTTGAATCATTTTGGATTTTGGATTTTGGGTACATTGAAAGTCTCACGCTTTAAAATTTTACTCAATTTATATGTGTAGTTGGAAAGAACATAAAAAAACGTGTAAAAATAAGTAGTCTTTTAACTGAAAGGAAGTTGTATCGACGAGAATATGATTAAAATAAAAAATGACACACTACAATAAAAAAAAAAACCTCTCGTAAAATCCTATGGCATGCATATGTGATCTATTAGCATGCATATGTCATCTGATAAAATGCTTATACGATGTTTTAGCATTATATTATAATACATTTCACAACTGCAAAACTGTATTACTCAACGCTTTTTCACAGTCAAGTATCTGTGTTACTTGACCTTTTTAAATACGTCAAGTAATCCAGTGTCAAGAATAAGAAATTTTTTTGCCTAACTGAAAGTGTCAAACTGTAATTTACTTGATATGTTATAACTATCAAGTATATGAGATTTGTTGAATTATTTTAAGTGTCAAGTATCTAAATTCTTGACATTTATTTTGGATCAAGGTTTTCATAACTTGATAGTTTTTACTTGTCAAATGTAATTTCTTCTTGACATCCAAAAACTGATAACTTAATGAATATTTGATACATTTTGCTTGTCAAGTTTGTATGTGTTTTTTTTTTTTAAAATAAAAAGTGTACTATTGGAAATTACCTATATAATTGCTCCTATTTTGAGGTCCAACAATCACATTGATATAAGAAAAATAATATACATCAACCAAATAAACCGAATTTTCAATCTTGTCAACCGTTATAAACAAATAATATACATTCACAATTTTATGTCAACAAAAAAAAAAAAAACACTAAATTCCCAACGGTTAACAACAAAAAATATCAAGTTCTTCTCCATATGAAATTTGATGAATGATGATTACAAAGAGTAATGTTCAAACACTAACATAAACCAAATCAAGAAAAAAAATACTAAAACTAGTATATGGTCTTTGATTACCCCATCAAATTGGTCATGGATTTACCAAAGTGAATCACCAATCCAACAACATCCAATACCTTCCAACCATTCGTCCAAATAACAAGGTAATCTAGTGATCCTCAAATCATCCGATGACTTCAAAACCAAGTTTCGGATACCCAATCTACACGATTTGAAGTGAAATCATAAGTATTAAGAAGACTTGATACACTACTTTCAATTACTTTAACTTTGTATCTAGTATTGTGGTTCTATAATAGGTTTGTTGATTTTGCAAGAATCTTTCCAAGAAATCTTCAAATTTTGCAGGTTGATGTCAAAAAAAATACAGGAAACGTAAGGTACCAACTCAAAAGCCATGCCTGAAAGAGAAACTCTAACTTCATATCAAATTGATACTAAAATCCATCAGAAATTATGTAGGCGCGACAGAAATTTAAAGTAAAAAGAAAAAGATAATGCTTAAAAATCAAACTTTAATCACACAAGAGAACAACAAAAAGAATAAGAGGAACAAACTTGTTTGTATCTGAAGTTTGAATTGGGCGAGAGTTTCACAAAATCTACAAAACCAAGATCTTAATTTTCTCCTAACAGAATTTGTACAATTTACATGAAATCCAAACAACCTCTCACCTTGAGTCAAGTTTCTACGTATCTAAAAGAAAAGATCAATCACAAGAATATGGATTAAACTCCTGTTCCAAAATTCAATACTAAGAAGTTCAAAATGCATATGTAGGCATCACATATCTTTCTAACAAAAATAAAATAAAATAAAATCTAATTTTCTACCATGAAATATTACGACACTAACTAATTAATTGAGTCCTAGCTGAAAAGTGATTTGATTACATGCTTTTCATTTGTACTCATATAATGCTAAAAGGAGCTATTAATGATACAAAATAAAGATAAAAATAAAAATAAACCAAAGTTGTCCTAAATTACATTTACTTTGTTATTTTTTACAAAATAGTTATACTATCTTGCCCTTGACTCATCAAAATCACACAGGCCCAAGCCAAATATTCCATACATATCAAACATAGCACATCAAGTTCATATAAAAAAGCCATGGAGAATTGGATAAAAAAAACCTCTCAAATAAACAAGTTTGGAAGAACTCAACCCCACAAAAACTCTAAAGCGGGCCAAAATTGGGGCAACATACAAAGTAGGATGATCCATGCAAGTGCAGAACAGTGTAAAACTCATCATATGGAAATACATACAAAGAATCAACAGCAGTACCAGGAAACATCTTTGCTAAAGTAAAACCAACATCCACATATAAACTACTGATTATTTAGATTGAGAATTTCACATTAATGTCAGCATAGACACGTTGGAGTTTATCTGAATCTAGAATCTCCTTCTTTCAGGACTATTTTACAACTCTAGACTCACGATGTAATATTTAGTATATCTGAAGTGATAGAGTATACAAACATATAGTGAAAGAATTCGGAATCAATAACCACTTTAATTACACTTAATTTGAGTTTAAAAGCATGCATGAAAACTATTTTCAGAAATGAGGGTTTCAAGAACACAATACCTTCGTTGATCATAGTAATTCCAACTCCTCTCTATACATTGGTTCTTCAAAACACTAATAGACCACCACAACGATCTTCTATACTATTCTACAACTTGAATTGTGTGGTGGAAACATTGAATTGAACTCGATTAGTTAGAGAAGGAAAAGGGTTTTGGAGAGAATCTCAGAATTTTGAAATTCAATTTGCATGAATGATTTCAAGCTGAAATTTAGCTTATTTAACAAGATCAACCATACAAACACTTACTAAGCTACTAGTTGACAAGTGTCAAGCTAAGTAAGTGGGAAAGGTGTCCAGTTTGGATGAAACCACCCAAATTTTGAAAAAGTTGAAAATTTCCACTAAATGAAATGTTACAATTTTTAAAAATTTTTCAATTTTGTTTTTATTTAGTTTTCACTAAAATTTAAAAAAAAAAATTCAAAAGTGATTTTGAATTTTTGAGAATTGAAATTGTTTCATTTTATTTAAATAACTAATTAAATAAATTTAATTAATTAAATAATAATTTAATATCAAATATTAAATTAATAAAATACATAATTTATACATGAATCCTATTCATGTAAATTAATATTTAAATCAATATTTAAATATTTTAATCTCTCCAATTACGTTCAATTTCGATAAATTTAAACGTTTTAATTATATCAAATATAATTAACCAAACCCTAAATTGAATTTGAACAATTCAAATTCAAAACCTTAATTTTAATTTTGAACATTTTAAATCCGCTCAATTCACTAATCCATAGAGTAATTTTACGAGCTAATAGATAGATCTTATGGACCTACAGATCACGAGCTCCAACGAATTGAGATCATTTGGCTAAACTCTTTAGACCGAATTAATCAATGTTCGTTAACTACCGAGACACACCACTATAGCTCAATAGTTGCACTCTCATCATTGTAGATATATTTCTGTCCACTTTAACTATAATCAATAAGTCGATCCTTCACAAGTTGTTCATATTTACAACTATGTCAAAATTACTGTTTTACCCCTATAAATACATCTTGCTCCTTAAGCTCCCATTGATCTTCTATTGAACAATTGATTTACAGTCCAACTAATAAACCATATCCTTCTCGGTCATGAGAGGACGAGGCCCCTTTGTTCAAAACCAGGAGTAAGTACTTAAGGAAACAACTTATCTGTTAATCCTAAATCGAGTATGAATGAATTCCAACTTATCTGATAGGGGATCCCCAGCTATCTATCCGGTCTATCCCAAAATGGGAGGCTTGTTGAGCAGTGTTATTAAACTACTCTCACCTATATAGATCAAAGGACAATCCCAAATAAACAGGAGTTCATAATTAGCTCAAGATTAAGATCAAGTTACCCTAGGTCATTGAATTTGAAATAGTTAGTTTTAACAGTAAACGGTTGTTATAAAGAAAAATGACTATTTCGAGGTCCGGTCTTATACAAACATCTTTTGCATAGAATGTCTCCACTCACATGTCTCTACATGAATGGCTTTAGATCACATCATTTATATCAGTATACAAAGTGGGCCGCATCCAATAGTATCACCAGGACAAGGTACCCAATCTCATTCATATACTTATAGACCCTTTTGGCTATATACTAAAACTTGATTCACTTTTATGTATCCACAAAAAGTTAAAACATTCATACTATAGCCATGAATTTTGTTTATTGGACTTTTATAACAAAATACAATAACAATAACATTTTATTGAATGAACAACTCAATAATACTTTTATTGGTAAATCGAATATGTTTCCAATATTTACAAACTGTGAGTTTTAGGACATTTCCAGTATGAAGTTCACTCCCGCCAGTAATGCCAATCATGCTAATGGTGTAGACAAAGATGTCATCTTTTAGTTAGGTGGGGGAAAACATAACATATAGTAGATGAAATCTTGTTAGAAGCACTAACAAATGAATATCTGAAGGCCTCCACAACTTGGAGTCTTTCTTCATGCATATCCTCTGTCATAAGTGGCACATCCTGTAGAACCCAAATTTAAAAAAATAAAACAGATAATTATTTGATCACCCTTGGCGGAGCATAAGGTTTCAGAATGAGTGTACTAACATATACATGTGAGCTAATAATCCGGTCATGATTCAAGAACGAATCTTCCGGATCGTGTGGAAGAAGAAGTCCACAAGTTGCTATTTTTAGTAAGCATTATGTTAGTGGTTTGTGGTTATTTTGTTGTTATTAGACTATAAATGTAAGTCCATCAATTGAATAAAAATAGGGAGTTCTATTACTTTTCTTTCTCTCGCTAATATATTTTGCTTCCAGAATATTTTGTTTTGTCTGTTTTCTTCAAATATATATCAGAGTGCGTGAGATTTTTTTTGTGCAGATCCCTGGTTTTTAAACCAACAGGTGGTACGAATGTAATATGCACGCACCTGTCTCTTATACACATCTAGATGTGTATAAGAGACAGATGTCGAGCGTCTCGCAGCAAGCGAAGAAGAACGGCGGAGTGTCAATTCTCTACCCGATGTTGACTCCTCACAACTACACGGTGTGGGCAATAAAGGCGGAAGCAATCCTCGACGTCCAAGTAGTTTGGGAGGCGACAGAGCCGGCGAGAGGAGCCGAAGTGGATGTGAAGAAGGACAAGAAGGCGCGCGCGTACATTCTCCAATGCATCCTGGAAGACGTGCTTCTACAAATCGCGAAGAAGAAGACTGCAAAGGAAATATGGGATAGTCTTAAGACGAGGTACTTGGGCAGCGAGCGGGTGAAGATGGCGTGAGTTCAAACCTTGAAGAGCAAGTTTAATGTTCTTTGGATGAAGGAGACCGAGACAATCGATGAGTTCGCGGGAAAAATCAGCGGATTAGCAAGCAAGTTCTCCACCCTCGGTGTTGTACTTGAGGATTCATCATTGGTCAAAAAGCTCCTGGACTCTGTCCCTGACAAATATTTCCCCGTCATCGTCGGAATCGAGTAATTCCTAGATCTCAAAACCATGCCGTTTGAAGAGGCGATCAGACGAATGAAGGCGTACGAGGAACGGATGGCGCGGCTCCAAGGAAACTACAAAAACTCCGATGGACAACTTCTACTTACCCATGCCGAGTGGAAAACAAGACAGAAATGGAATAACGATGAAAACTATTCAGTGAACAAAGAGTGCGGATCTGGTGGTAGCGATCGCGAAAGATGGCAAGGACGAGGACGAAGTCATGGTCGTGGTCGTGGTGAAGAGCGTCAAAATAGTGCGGGAGGCACTAGCAACACCGAAAATGGCACTCGTGACAAAAGTCACATAAAGTGCTTCACTTGCAACAAGAGAGGACATTATGCATCGGAGTGCCGCGGAAAAGGTCGTGACGATGAAGCTCATCTAACTTGTGTCGTCGATGAAGAACCGACTTTGATGATGGCCATGTCCCAGGAGGGGACACACACTAGACGTGATCAGAAAAAAATGCCGTACTACTCAGCAAAGAGCGGTTGTTGCCGGAGATGTATCGCAACGACAAGAATGGAGAAAATAATGACGTTTGGTACCTTGATAATGGTGCTAGCAACCACATGACTGGCCATTGCGAGAAGTTCCAAAAATTGGATGAAAGCGTCACCGGGAGGGTGAAGTTCGACGATGGATCAACCATTCAGATCATGGGAAAAGGAACGGTCGTGTTCGAGTGGAAAAACGGTGATCAGAAGACTCTCTAGGAGGTGTACTACATTCCAAAGCTACGTAGCAACATCATAAGCCTCGGGCAAATGATAGAAGATGAGAACAAGGTGCAAATGGCAGGAGATGCCATGAAAGTGTCTGACAGGAGCGGGAAGCTCTTGATGTCGGTGAAGCGAACACAAAATCGCTTATACAAGATAACCTTGAAGACGTTCAAGCAATTCTGCCTTCTGACAAGCCTAGAAGATCCAGCATGGTTGTGGCACGCGAGATTTGGCCATGTCAACTTTCAAGACTTGAAGCTCATGGGCGAGAAGAAATTGGTAGTTGGAGAACCACCAGTGACTCAACCGAACAAGTTATGCGAAGCGTGCATGATTACCAAACAAGCGAGGTTGTCGCTCCCACGCCAATCAACCTATAGAGTAGAGAAGTCGTTAAAACTCCTCCATGCCAATATTTGCGGACCGATTTCACCGTGTACTCTCACTGGCAACAAGTTCTACTGATCGTTGACGATTCCACAAGATGGATGTGGCTGTACATGTTGGAGGAAAAGAGTGATGCACTCGAAGCATTCAAGAAATTCAAACTCTTGATGGAGAACAAGACGGAGTACAAGATCGGAACGCTCCGGACGGATCGAGGTGGCGAGTTCTTATCTGCGGAGTTCACTCAATTTTGCGAAAAAAAAAGAAATCGAGAGACACCTCACTGCTTCATATTCACCGCAACAGAATGGCATCGTAGAGCGTCGTAACCGCACCGTAATGGCGATGACGAGATCACTCCTCAAAAGCATCCACGTGCCAACAAGATTTTTGGGAGAGGCGGTGAGACACACGGTTTATGTGTTAAACCATCTTCCAACGAAAGCCCTTGGAGAACGCGCACCATTTGAAGCTTGGATGAGGAGAAAACCACATCTTGCATACTTGAGAGTGTTTGGTTGTGTGGCATATGTAAAAAACACAACCCCTCACCTCAAGAAACTCGACGACTGAAGCTCGCCGATGGTATATTTTGGTGTTGAAGAAGGATGCAAAGCTCATCGCTTATATGACTCGAGCCGTGGAAAACTACAAATTAGTAGAGATGTCGTTTTTCAAGAGAATCTTGAATGGGTTTGGAATGAAGGCATTAATGACGACAAGGAGATTCTGGAGTTTTAGATGATGGAACAATTTTATTCCGACGAGGCCAATAATATGGAGGATACAGAAACCGAGGTCGAAAATGTCGCACCACAAGTAGCCGAGATACCCGAAGTTGAAAAGACTAGTCCATCTACTCCATCGACGAACACATCAGTCCGTCTAAGATCTCTCACTGACATTTACGCCAACACAAAGGAAGTTGTAGGCGGTGAAAAACAAGAAAATGAGGTGATAATGGTATTGTCCGAAGAACCGACTTGTTACCAAAAAGCTGCGACCGAGGCCCGCTGGTACGAAGCAATGGAGAATGAGTTGAAATCCATTGAGAAGAATAACACATGGAGTCTAACCGAGCTTCCACCGGGACACAAACCCATTGATCTAAAATGGGTGTTCAAATTGAAGAAAGACTCTAATGGAGAAGTTGCTAAGCACAAAGCAAGATTGGTTGCTAAAGGCTATGTACAAAGACAAGGCATCGACTTTAAAGAAGTTTTTGCACCGGTTGCAAGACTTGACACCGTTTGAGTCATTCTTGCACTCACTGCAAACCGAAATTGGGAGGTACACCATCTAGATGTGAAGTCGGCGTTTCTCAACGAGGAACTGGAAGAGGAAGTATATGTTACTCAACCGGAGGGATTTGAGGTTCCAAACCAAAAACACAAGGTGTATAGGTTGTCGAAGGCTTTCTACGGATTGAGACAAGCTCCACGAGCTTGGAACATTCGACTTGATAAGAGTCTCAAAGAGCTTGGCTTTGGGAAATACACTAACGAGCAAGTAGTCTACACAAGAAGAGAAGGAGAAGAAAGTGTTCTTGTTGGAGTGTATGTTGACGATCTCATTGTAACAGGAAGTAGCACTGAAAAAGTCAACAAGTTCAAGCAACAAATGATGGCAAAATTTGAAATGAGCGATTTGGGTCTTCTCTCTTACTACTTAGGGATTGAAGTGGAACAACAGAAGGGTCGAATCTTGCTCAAACAACCAACTTATGCCAAAAGAATCTTGTCCCAGTTCGGAATAGCTGACTGCAATGCCACGAATTACCCGATGGAACCCAAGGCACAACTTCACAAAGACATGGAAAAAGCACCAATTGATGCTACGGAGTACAGAAGCATCGTTGGTTGTCTTAGATACTTGATGAACACAAGATCGGATCTCTCATATGTTGTTGGGATGGCGAGCAGGTATATGGAAAGGCCTACGGCCATGCATCACAAGGTGGTCAAACAAATACTTAGGTATTTGAAAGGGACAATTCACTTTGGGCTCACTTATGTGAAAGGTCCCCGAGAAGTCGATATATTTGGCTACTCAGACAGTGATTTAACTAGTGATCTCGATGAGAGGAAAAGCACAAGTGGAATGGCGTTCTACTTAAATGAAAGTTTGGTTTCATAGAATTCACAAAAGCAAAAGATGGTGGCACTCTCATCTTGCGAAGCCGAGTTCATGGCAGCCACTACCGCGGCTTACCAAGCATTGTGGTTAAGAAGCCTTGTTAGCGAGTTAACCGGAATGGAGCCAAGACCGGTAACATTGTTCGTGGACAACAAATCCGTGATAGCTCTCAAGAAGAATCCCGTATTTCATGGCCGCAGTAAGCACCTAGATACACATTTTCATTTCATTCGAGAGTGTGTCGAGAAGGGGAAAATTATCGTTGAATTTGTCAACACCGAAGAACAACGAGCTAACGTACTGACCAAAGCATTGACAAGAGTGAAGTTAGCTGCTATTCGTTAGCTACTTGGTATGCGTGATTTAGAATCATGTCAGGATTAGGGGGAGTAGTGTGAGCTAATAATCCGGTCATGATTCAAGACCGAATCTTTCGGATCGTGTGGAAGAAGAAGTCCATACGTTGCTATTTTTAGTAAGCATTATGTTAGTGGTTTGTGGTTATTTTATTGTTATTATACTATAAATGTAAGTCTATCAATTGAATAAAAATAGGGAGTTCTATTATTTTTCTTTCTCTCGCTAATATATTTTGCTTCCAGAATATTTTGTTTTGTCTGTTTTCTTCAAATATATATCAGAGTGCGTGAGATTTTTTTTGTGCAGATCCCTGGTTTTTAAACCAACAATACATACTTGAACATGGGAGCTTGTAATGTATATATATATATATGTATATGAATAGAAATAAGAGTTTGGAAAAAACCTGTGTGAATGGAGCACGCATACTCTGATACTATCTTTTAACATATTTTCTTTAGATTTAAATTCATCCTATAAAGACAAAGGGTTGCATAGTAATTATTCCTAATGTTCAAACATTTTTAATGTAATTAAAAAATAAACAAGCTTTAAAGAGATTTCGAGAAGAGAGAAACAGTAGTGAGGGAAAATGAGAGGGTGTAGCCATGCAAAAGAGAAACTCTTGGGACTCTCACCGTGCACGAAATCTCTAAGCGAGACATAGTACTGAATGATGCTAGAGAGAGAAAGAGGGACACGATGACCAGCATGACACAGCCCGACAACGTGACGACGATTGACGTGAGAGATCGACAGAGTGACATGAGGGAGGAGCTAAATGTCGAAGGAACATTAAGCCATCGCGAACTGGGGAAATCTGGGGTTCACTTTGCTTTTTCAAATTTTTGTTTCTTATATATATGAAAATCCTAACAATACAAGAAATCACACTTCTTCCGACGCTTGAAATCGCTAGGAAATGGTGAAAAACGCATCGAAAGATCCTCTCTCAACGATGTATTGACCATCATGAGTTGCAGATTCGATGGCGACACCAATCGCATTACTAAATCGTACCGAATTTTGAGAAATTGGCTTCGTCTCCCCCTCTTTTATCACGATTGGAATTCCCCTATGTTTTTTGACGTATTTTTCCAACTCGATGTTTCACGAACGCTCGCATTTCCTCTGAGTGGATGATGAGCTACTATCTGAGGAATAAAAAAATTAAAACATTTTAGGATGTATTTAAGTCAACTGAATATATTCAAAATATACTAACCTGAACTATCACCCACAGAAAATCCCGTGTCGCCTAGATATACTCTTGCTCCTGGAATTCTTCATCAACCTCTTGTTGCCTATTAGGGGTTAATATCGCATCTATACAAACACAAAAAAAACAAAATAGTATAAAATTAATATGAAATACGTGTAAATAAAGAAAGAGAATTGAGTAGATACATGATTACTCATCATCGTCATCTAAATCAAATTATTCATCAGCACTTGAATTGTTATTGGGAGATAATTATTCTTCATCATCATTTATGAAGTCATCATTGCCATGTCGAATAATTGGTCTTTCCACAACTATAGGATCAACGTCAACTCTGCATAAAGTAACCTCCTCAATGGTTTCATCCACTCGGACACTACCGACAATTTCTAGTAAATCTAGTTGTTCATTTTCAACATCATCCACTTCTGATAATTTTGGACTACTTGAACAACTTTTTGTTGGGATTGGTCTTTTAATTCTCCTGTTAGTCTCGTAGTTTGTAGACAATTTGTAAACATATTGTTTTAATAAAATAAATGTTCATTTATAAGCATCTACTCAATCCAATAAACTAAGATCCGTGGTTATTTTATGTAACTTAAGCATGCATGTGGAGACATACAAGTAGATCATGCCTTAAGTAATAACCTAAATGGTCTGTAGTATAAGGATAAATGAGGGATATCTTATCCTGGTGACACTACGAATACGACCCGCTTTGTAGATATTACAAGTGTTGTAAAGTGCTACAAATGGTATGATCCTAACCATTCATATGGAGACATGCGAGCGGGGGTATCCTATACATAGAGTTTGTATAAGACCGGACCACGAGATGATTAGTCTCTTTATATAACGCTGTTGATAATTGAGACTTACATTTTACTAGGATGACTGTATGTGACGTAACCTTAATCCGGAATGAGTTAGGAACTCCTGCTCATGAGGGCGGTCCTTCGATTTGTATGGGTGAAAGTGGCCAGACTGCCAACTCAACAAGCCTACCATTTTGAGGATTTTTCTGATTGGGGAGCTGGGAACTCAGCTACACAAGATGGAATTCACTTCTTCTCGAAAGCAGGGGTAAGTAGATAAATTGCTCCCTTAAGGGCTGATTCCAGGTCATGAACATAATGGCCACACCCTCTCTTGGGAAGAGAGGACTTAGTCATAGTAGGACTATGACTAGAGAAATCAGTAGTATTTAAGGAGTTAAATGTAACTACAGGGGCAAAATAGTAAATTGGCCCAACTGTACTTACGAGCGATTTGTGAATGGTCATCGTACTGTTGACTGGTTATATCCAATGGACACAGAAATATATCTGATTGCAAAGAGTGCAACTGTCAGACTTTAGTGGAGTGACCAACAGTTAACGGATGGTGGATCTTGTGATTAAAGAGTTTAGTCAGTTATTCACGTACCGTTGGAGCTTCAAGCAACAGGTCCATAGGGTCCCCTTGGTAGCTCAATGGGTTAATTTGGGAATCAGATTTTGGGTTAGTTTGAAATATTCAAATTAACAAAAGCAAATTTAATTTTATGTGATATAATTAAATTAATTCAAATATATGTGATATAATTGATATGATTGAAGGAACTCTTATCAAAGAGTACCTATGAGTGGAAGCAAGATCGTTCCAAATTCATTGTGACAAAAATACCACATTCACAAACAAACATACAAGTTATGCATTTACTAACAAATTACGACATGCTTTTAAAACTTAAATACCAAAGGAACGAGAGACATACCTCTTGAAGAACTTTTCTTCCCTTGAACTCTCACTCTCATCAGGATCAGCAACTCACGTAATCGCTGTGATCGCCAAGTATTTCGTCACTAAATCTCGCTACCACTGAATGGTCTTCAACACGAACAAGCAGCAAGGAGGACACTACCACTCAGTAACCTCGGTATTCTCGGAATGGGAATCCAGAAGGTATGGGCTTTGTTGGATTTGGTAGAGGAGAGGAGGAAACAATGATCGTTTACAACGACCAAGCAAGTGGGAGAGGTTTTGTGTCTATCGTGTAGACGAGTGCTTGATCGTTTAGCAAAAGGTGCACGATCGTTTAGGAAAGTTGCATGTGTACACGATCATTTAGGACAACTTGAGCTATCGTGTATGCTATGTTTACTAGACGATGGGCAGTGTACTAATCATGAAGCGATTGTCCGATCTTTTTGCAAAATAAAAACTATTTCATTTTATCCTTCCATTACAAAAATTGAATGTAACCTCCCACTATCTTGTTCAGTTATGGAGAAAAACCACTAACAATTATCTCATAATTGTTTAATTAAAATAAATATAATTATATTATATTTATAACATAGTTTAATATCACATCATATGCAATATATAAACCATAGTCTTTTTCTCCTCCACTAGATATAAATCATATTTATATCATTTTCCCCCAATTAATGTATCTCATACATCATGTCAACTATATCATATATAATCAACCAGTTTAATCATATCATATATAATCAAACTCCCTCTTGTCAATTTGAACACTTCAAACTAACCCAAAAACTGATTCTCAACTTAAATCCATTGAGCTACCAAGGGGGCCTTAAAATATCATATATAATCAAACTCGCTCACATGCCTCCACATGAATGATCAGGAATAAACCATCTGTAGCAAGTCACAACACTTGTAACTATTCTACAAAGCGAGTCGCATCCATAACATTACCAGGATAAGGTTTCCCTCATATATCCATATACTACAAACCATTTTGGTTATCACTTAAGGCATGATCCACTTGTATGTCTCCACATACATGCTTAAGTTACAATGAAAACCAGGGATCTTAGTTTATTGGTTTGTGGTAAAGTAATTAAAACATCTCATGTTTCATAGACAACAGTGAAGAAAATATCATATATTATTACATCACAAGCGTTTTTTCAATACAGTGTTTACAAACTACAGGATCCAACGAGAGTTTAGGGCATCAACCCCAACAATGATGTATTAGATACATTAATTTGAGGAATTAATATAAATATGATTTATATTAAATACCATAACATAAAAAAATAACTATGGTTTATATGTTTCATATGATGAAATATTAAAACTATAGGTTATAAATATAATATGATAAGTTGGTTATCATATTTATTTATAATATATTAATTATAATTAATTCTTTTTCTTTAATAACCGATTGAGTGGGAGGTTATTGGAAGTTATGGTAACTATGAGATAAAAGAAAAATCATTTTCCAAAATCAATGGATAATTCATTCGGATAGATCTCACAGAGGCTATCGCGTAAAAGTGTTTTACAAAACGATAGCATAAAGAGCATACACGATCAAGTGTTGGTGTTCTAATTCCATTCGAGTTTGAGAATACCAAGGTAACTCTTGTGTTCGTGTTATAATTCCATTCGAGTTTGAGGATCAAGTTGGACTCGATAATGATTGAGGTTTCTTCAGTTCGTGTTGTTGGCTATTCTGATCATTACGTTTAAGTACTTCGTTGGATGTGTTGGAGATTGGTCGAGGGATACTTGAAAAAAGGTCTCCAAAGGTTTGCATACTCTATCTCTTGTTCATTCTTTTAAAGAAGCATGCTGTAATTTATAGTATATGCATAATCGTTTTCATTTAGAATGTAATTGTTATGTGTTCTTTCTTAATGGGATTTGGAACGACCCACTTCCGCTCCCAAGATCTCTAAGTTTAGATTTCCTTCATTTTCCAATTGCTACCATATTTTATATCACCAATGTAAAAGACTTGTTGTGCTTAGATAGCAAAGATGAAAGGCTCATAAACATACCAAAAGTGCGATGTATTGACTGATTTGTATCCTAAATCTACATGTGTCCTATTACTTTTGTTGTTGTCTGTGTCAAACCATCTACACTTGAATATAAAAACATGTCTTCTGTTTGCATATTGAAAATCTAATATTTCGTCTATGACACGTAGAAATTGTTATCCACACTTCCGTTCCCACTGATCTCCCCGGCCACTAGGACTCCACTATTTTGTGTAGCTCAACTATTATCACATTCTACAATGTGAAATCGTACCTCATTAACAATGCATCCATTGTAAGAGCGCACCTCAAACGAAGGTCCCATTGTAAGTGAAAAGAAATCATCGGAGAGATCTTCTCTCTCGCGCCATTGTAGAACCAGATAATTAATTATACATTAAAAATGACTACAAAAAATTAATCATCTCTCAACTTCCAATACTATGTATACCTGAGATACGAACCAATCGAAAAATTTGTGTTAATGTATTATATAAGTCAGAGGCGCTTTGAGCTTCACGATGAATTAACCCCAAGTGTTTCCTAGAAATTCGATCATTTGAAAGTTATATCAAAGAATTTATCCTAGAAATTAGAAATTTAGTTTGAAATGTACTTGCGATAATCTGTTAATTTCTTTATAACTATTGAGAATGTATCAATGTGCAATATGTTTTTCCTCCGCTGATATTACTTCAGAATTTGGGGTTGTCCAGCACATGTGTTGGTGCAAAATCCTAAAAAGTTGGAACACCGTTCAAAAGTATGTCTATTTGTAGGCTACCCAAAAGAAACTAAAGGTGGTCTCTTTTATGATCCTCAAGAAGATAAAGTATTTATATCGACAAATGCAACCTTCCTGGAGGAAGATTATAGAAAGAACCATCAACCTCGCAGTAAGCTAGTAATAGAAGAAATGCCCAGAGAAACGACAAATGTATCAACAAGAGTTGTGATCGAGCAGGTCCTTCAACAAGAGTTGTTGATAGAGCAAGTCTGTCAACAAGAGTTGTTGATGAAACTGATACTTCACATCATTCTCAAGAGTTGAGAATGCCTCGTTGTAGTGGGAGGATTGTGCAACAGCCTGACCGATACATGGGTTTAACTGAAACTCAAGTCATCATACCAGATGATGGTTTAGAGGATTTGTTGTCTTTTAATCAAGCAATGAACAATGTGGATAAAGACTAATGGATTAAAGCCATGGACCTTGAAATGGAATCTATGTAATTCAATTCTATCTGGGATCTTGTAGATCAACCGGAAGGGGTAAAACCCATCAATTACAAATGGATCTACAAGAGAAAACGAGACCAAGCTGGTAAGGTATAGACCTACAAAGCTAGACTTGTGGCAAAAGGGTTTACCAAAAGAGAGGGGTTAGATTTTGAAGAAACCTTCTCTCTAGTTGTCATGATAAATTCTATCAGAATACTCTTGTCCATAACCACATTTTATGATTATGAAATATAGCAAATGGATGTCAAGACAGCTTTTCTAAATGGCTATCTTGAAGAGAGTATCTATATGTCTCAACCAGAAGAGTTTAAACAATAGGGTCAAGGACAAAAAATTTGCAAGCTAAATCAATCCATTTATGGATTAAAACAAGCTTCTAGATCCTAGAATATGAGATTTGATTTTGCAATCAAATCTTATAGCTTTGAAAAAAATATTGACGAACCCTGTGTCTACAAGAAAATCGTCAACAAAACTATCGCTTTTCTGGTGTTGTATGTTGATGATATTCTACTCATTGGGAATGAGGTAGAATATCTAGCTGACGTTAAGAGATGGTTGGCTTCACAATTCCATATGAAAGATTTGGGAGAAGCACAGTATGTTCTTGGAATCCAAATAGTTCGAAATTGCAAGAATAGAACATTGGCATTATCTCAAGCATCTTATATAGACAAGATGTTGTCTAGGTATAAAATGCAAAATTCCAAGAAAGGATCTTTACCTTTCAGGCATGGAATTCACTTGTCTAAGGAGCAGAGTCCTAAGACACCTCAAGAGGTTGAGGAGATGAATCGAATTTCATATGCATCTGCAATTAGAAGTTTGATGTATGCAATGTTGCGTACTCGTCCCGACATATGCTATGCCATAGGAATTGTCAGTAGATTTCAGTCCAATCCTGATCATGACCATTGGACTGCTGTTAAAAATATTCTCAAGTATCTTTGAAAAACGAGAGATTATATGCTCGTGTATGGTCCTAAGGATCTGATTCTTACTAGATACACTAATTCTGACTTTCAGACCAATATTGATTCGAGGAAATCAACTTTGGGATCAGTATTCACTCTGAATTGAGGAGCAGTTGTGTGGAGAAGCATCAAATAGAGTTGTATTGCGAACTCCACAATGGAAGTTGAGTATGTACCTGCAAGCGAAGCAAAAAAAGAAGCAGTATGGCTCAGAAAGTTCCTGACAAATCTGGAAGTAGTTCCTAACATGCACCTGCCTGTCACTCTCTATTGTGACAACGGTGGAGCAATTGCAAATTCAAAGGAACCATAAAGCCATAAAAGGAGAAAGCATATCGAACGGAAGTACATCTCATCAGGGAGATTGTACACAGAGGAGACGTCATTGTCACTCAGATTGCTTCCCAAGAAAATTTAGTTGATCCATTTACGAAGGCCTTCTCGGTTAAAGTGTTCGAAGGTCACCTAGTAGGACTAGGTCTACGAGTTTTGTATCACTAGGGCAAGTGAGAGAATTTATGGAAATTGTAATGTCCTAGTTTATTGTATTTGTACATTTTATTCTCTCCATGTAAACTCAACATTGTATATATTTGTATCTATTGATCCACTGGATTTTTAGTCCAAATGGGAGTATTGCTGGGTTTTATATCCTAAAACTCGCAGTTTGTAAAATGATAAACATTTTCTATTATCAATATACTTGTTATTGATCTCATAAATTGTATGAAAGTCTAAATCCAATAAACTAAGACCCATGACTATTGTATGAGTACTTGAACTTTATGTGGAGACATAAGAATGGATCGGGTTCGAGTAAATAGTCAAAATGATTTATGGTACATGAATGAAGTTGAGTACCTTATTCTAGTAACACCATTGGATGTGGTCTACTATGTAGTTGTTACAAAGAGTTGTAAAGTGCTACATACGACGTGATCCTAATTCGTACATGTTATGACATGAGGAGTGGGGGCTTCCTATTCAATGAGTTTGCATAAGATCAGGACCAAAAATAAGTTACTCTTACTTTATAACTTTGTTTACTGTTTAAGATTGGCTATTTCACCTAGATGACCTAGGTAACTCAATCTTAATCCTGAGCTAACTATGAACGAGTTTATTCGGGATTGCCCTTAGATTTGCATAGTTGAGGGTTGGCTCAACAGCACCTGCTCAATAAGACTCCCATTTCAGGGGTAAGACCAGATAGATAGCTGGGGAAACTAGGGTTGCAAACGGAGTTCACCCTACCCGATTTAGAAGATAGGAGAAGTTTTTTCTCTCAAGTACTGAATCTTAAGTCTTGAAAGGGCCCCACCCTCTTCACTAGGGTGAGAGAGTTTGGTTTGGTGATTGGATCACAAACCAGTTGTTCATTAGAGGATCAATAGGGACTTTGAGGAATAAGACTAAATCTCGGAAGTAAACAGATATTTGACCCAGCCCGTTATTACGAACAACCTGTGAAGGTCGACTTGTTGATTATAGTTAAATTATGTGAATAATATATCTACGTGAGGGAGTGCAACTATGGGATTTAGTGGAATGAACCATTAGTTAACGAATGGAGATTAATTTGGTCTATGAGTTAGCTAATTAATCTTAGATCGTTGAGCCAATGATCTGTAGTGTCTGCAAGGTCCCCCTACTAGTTCGTAACGACTAGCTCTAGAATAACGTGATAGGTAATTTAAAATGTTCAAATTAGAATTAAGGAATTATAATTATATGAGTATAATTATGTTTAATTAGAATTAAACGAATGGAGATTTATATATTTAAATATGATTTAAATATATAAAGATGGATATGTGTTAAAATTAATTTAATATTTGATATTAAATTAATTAAGTTTTATTTAATAATTAATTTATGAAATTAATTAATTTTTCTTTTTTGAAATCAAATAGATTTTTTTAATCAAAATTTGATTTTTAAATAAAATTGAAAAATTGGAAAACTAAAACACAAAATGGAAAAAGAGTTTTTCCATTATCCATCTTTGAACTAGCTGACATATGAAGCAATATATTTGCCTTGTTTTTTTTCAAGCATGAGCTGCAACTCATGCAGCTCTTCTATTTGCATGTTGGTCTGCAATATAATGAGAAGATTGGAGTGAAAATCGGGCATGCAATCTACAGAATTTTGAGAGAAAATTCAGTTTGAAGAAAGGTTCTTCAACAAAGGTTGCTGCAGTGAGCTTTTCTCCTTCATCCCTTGATTCAAGCTTGTTTTGAGTCTCACAACTCAATCTAGAACATCAAGAGAATAGTGGGGAAGATCTTGAGGTGGTCTACGACATGATATGGAGAAGATTGCAGCTAGAGAAGGGGCTTTGAAGAAGTTCTACAAGAGGTATGTCTTGAAACCCATTTTTCTGTAGAAGCATGCTTTATATTATGCCAAAATTAGTGAATTTGAGTGCTTAGATGATCCTTGTGCTTCCGTTGCTGTTGATACAATCTTACACTTTATTCATCCTTAAAAATAAATCTTTTCTGACCAATTTGTAATCCAAAACAATATCTTGTATTAAAGGACAAAGTACAAAGACTTTATTAAGCATGAATCTTAATTAATTTAATAAACAATTCCAAGTTCGTTAAGAGAATTTAAAATTTTAAATAACCTCTAATAGGTGATTTGACTTGTGCATGCACAACATCCGTGGAATATAATTTATATCAAATACAACCCATTTTCTCATAGGTATACCACTTGTCAACTACCTCACAACATTCAAGTCAAATAATAAACCTCATACTCTAGGCAAAATTAACTAAGCATTAATTCAACCATCTCAACACACGTTTCCACCCAAATAATGACATTGTGATTTCCAATAAAACACTTCGTATGCCCCAAATTCATTAATTGTTCCTACCCTTTAGACTTTCCAAATCTCCAAATACTCCGTCCATGACCTTTTTCTCATGAAAGATATATACACCCACATTCCCTACGACCCTTGTACTCTAAGTTAAACTTGTTGTAATCAAACACATCATGACATTTTCAATTCAATTTCAAAGTTCAACAATGCACCATAATTTTTCCTCCAACCACTGGCATTGCCTCTACCAACAACCTCCCACCATATTCAAACTCCCAAAACAATCAAAGAAAATTTTCAATCATAATATGTATATTCAATAACAATAACAATAACAAAATTAATATGTATATTCAATAACAATAACAATAATAATAACAAAATTAATATGTATATTCAAAACAATAACAAAACAAATATTGGATTTTAATTTTGATTATGCCACCAGAACAATCAAAGCAAACTTTCAATCAAAACATGTATATTCAACAACAATAACAATAACAAAATTAATATGTATATTCAAACAATAACAAAACAAATATTGGATTTTGATTTTGATTTTGATTTTGATTATGTCACCAAAACAATCAAAATAAACTTTCAATCACAATATGTATATTCAATAACAATAACAATAACAAAATTAATATGTATATTCAATAACAATAACAATAACAAAATTAATATGTATATTCAAACAGTAACAAAATAAATATTGGATTTTGATTTTGATTATGCCACCAAAACAATCAAAGCAAACTTTCAATCACAAAATGTATATTCAAGAACTAAAATTTGTTTACTTGCTATTTTCTTATCTTGTATTTTCCAAAAAACAAAGATGAGAGAAATATTTTAAGACGGAAAATTTTCAAATTACCTTTTAAGGATCTTCTATTAACGGCGAACGACGACAGTGGCGAACGATCGAGAGCGACAAATGATGGGAGCGACAATCGACTGCTAGGGTTTCAAATTGGGGAAGAAGAAAGGCAGTCAATCTGCCTTCTGCCCGATCTAGATTTTATAACAGAAGAAATGAACTACCGACGAATAAATAACCCGTCGGGAGTTATAGTAACTCCCAACGGGTAATGTCCCACCGTCAGGAGATTGAAACTAGAATTCTTCATAACTCCCGACGGGTCCCTTACGTCGTCAAGAGAGACCCTATCTCCCAATGGCGGATTTAAGCATCAGGAAACCCTCTTTTTTTTGTAGTGTAAAAAAATAACTCAACTATCTTGACGCTTATTAACTGTCAAGTACATTGAGAAACTACTTGACGTTTTAAAATTGTCAAATTACATGACAGCATGAAAAAATCCAAAAATTTTGACCAATCTCCGTTTTTTTTCATTATTCTTGACATTTTTCATCAAAATTACATGTTACTTGACGTTTTTTCATAAAAACATCAAGTACTCAAAAGTTCCAAGTATCAAGAAAAGTCTTCTTTGTAGTAGTGTTTATATGATTTCATAGCACCAAAAATTTGTATAAGCACTTTACAAGCATACGACCTCTATAAGATCGTGCGAGTGCCTTGCAATAATCACACTATTCGATTTTATTTTGGTCACATCTCACTCTATACAATTCTATTTTATCTAAATGACCACTCATTTTTGTACATTTTTTCGTGCTCTATCCAACCATGCATATAAACATATAAACATCTTGACTTTTTAATGCACTTGAACTAAGCTAAATTGATCGAATTAGAAGAAGTTTTTTTTCTTTTTTAATTGTTTTATGTGTAGGAAAGACAACTTATTTGACCAGTAAACCCAAAAGACTATTTGGCCCTAATTTTGGATTACACAATATTGTTCTTATATATATGTATATATATTATTATCATGAAAACAAATGTCTAACATAGTAACCAAGCTTATGATTTAAGATGGTATTCAAATCAAACACTCAATCGTGCAGCTGATTTA
This sequence comes from Benincasa hispida, assembly GCF_009727055.1. NCBI lineage: Eukaryota > Viridiplantae > Streptophyta > Magnoliopsida > Cucurbitales > Cucurbitaceae > Benincasa > Benincasa hispida. The sequence goes on along the minus strand of NC_052354.1, from coordinate 44,076,941 downwards.
AAGGGAATAAGAATTTCAAACTCAAACCACACTTGTTTATTAAAGTCATTTAGGTCAAGTAATTGATATCCAAATGAAATAAGTATTAACCTTTTAAATAATTCGAGAGTGTCTTTCTAGCTTGTAGTTTTGTGAGATTGTGATGTTGCAACATTTTAGTATCGCTCGACTCACTCAATAAATGTCTAGGGTGAAATCTCCTTCTTGCCCTTTCTCGAATAAAATAAGATGATTACCAAATGGGACCTTAAAATAAATATTCAAAATATCACACAATGATTAGTTGAATTGTATTTAACGATTAAAAGAAAGATAGACTCTAGCGATCCTTCATCCTTCCTTCAATTAAAGCAAAACAGAGATAGAATTAGATCAATTCCCTCAACATTTTTTTTTAAATATTTATCATTGTTCCAACTATTCATGGAACATATGAAACAAATGAATAATCATCTGCCTTTCTAGAGGATTTCTTGAAAATCCTACACGATCCGATTCTTTCTTTTCTTTTCAATTAGCATATGGCCATATCTTCAATCTGATCCGTTCAAATCTTATTGTTGAAGAAAGAATAATGTATGTTTCTTTTGTCCCTTCCGAACGACCAAAAGATAAAGAATAGATAATATATTCAAGGTAATTATATATTTATAAATCATCTCAATTCATCCTATTTTATCAAATCCAAATATAATTTTAATTTTCAAAGATGAATAAGATATAGGCAGTTTCAATAAGATTTCATTCTTAAATAAAATTTTAATTTAATTAAATTAATAACTTGGAATGATGGAGTAAATAGAGTAAATAGAATTAATATATGAGATGAGAGATTTTTTGAAGTGTTTTTGATCATCCATCGAACATTAAAGAGTAGCGTAAAGTGAAGACAAATAAATGAATGAAGGTATAATTTTGTTATTAGAAGATTGAAAAGAGAAAAAGAGAAAAGAAAAGAAAAGAAAAGAAGTTAAAAAGGAGGTGTAGATTTGTAATGAATAAAAGAATGTTAATTAACAAGTAATTTAAAGTGAAAAAAATTGAAAATTGAGGGGTAAAAAGTATGAAGAGGATCAATATTTAGGCCTGACTTGAATGGCTTGAATAATAAGTCCAGATTTGAGTTGAAAGCCTTTGGTTTCCATGAAACTCATATTCACTTCTTCATCACTTTCTCCACTGAAAAACTCTCCCAATTCAATCTCCAACCAACCATCTTCCCTCTCTCTCAGAACCCTAATTTCCTTATAATTCTCTAAATTATTATTATTATTATAGGAAGTTAGTGCTAATTTTCTGGCTCTTTCCCTTCTGTTCCCATAAAACAGATACTCCAAATCTTGCTTCTTCTCATCTGATTTATGGTGTAACCAAACATAGGCTTCACGGATATTATTATTATTATTATTATTATTATTATTATTATTATTTCCCAATTGAAGAGAAACTTGAGCTGGCATTAAATCCAATCCATAAGCTCTCTCTGAAATCTTCAACAAAAGATATGCTCCATACTTTGTGTTTGATGATACCATTTGGGTTCTGATTTTCCCTTTGATTTCCAGCCAACTCACTGTTCTAAGCTCCACCACTTCTGGGAATCTGCACATTTTTTTATTTTTTTTTTAAATTTAATCAAAGCTTAATATATTTAATTGGGAGAGTTACAAAAATAAAGAAGAAAAATACCTTGATTGAGGATGAGATTTCCAGCTCCAACAGAGTGGATCAGAGCTCCATGTGATACCCAACTCTCTTGCAGATAATGTGTAGCTAATTTTCCCCCCAAATCTATCCAACTCAAACCTCTATTCAAAATTAAAACATTTTATTATATATTATTATTCTTTTTTTATTTCAGTTCACTAACAAATTAATTGAACATCCCAAAATCTTACGGACTTCAAATTTTTTATTTACCTTTCTACCGCCGTCCAGCAGGATCGGACAACAGAGTCGCAAGAAAACCTCTCTCTTCGATTTCAACGGAGACTCGCCCGAGATATCAGACGCCGCCAGAATCTCCTCGTAGTTTTTCGGCAAAAATCTCCCCCAAACCACGTCGGATTCCGCTGCCGATCGAAACACCGACGAGACCAGGGATAATTTCCCCACATCCGAGGGACTTGTAAGTGACAGAATTGTGGAAACACAGTCCTCCGCCAACACTCCGATGCTCCAAATTCCGGCCATTCTCTTTGCAATTTTTCTCTCTAATTTTTAAGTTGGGTCTGTTAAGAGATGGAATTTGGGAGTTGGGTTTTTATAGCAATCACTTTCTCTCTCTACTTTCTCTCTCCTAAGTCATATTTTGGAAGTACTTTAATCTGGCACGTGTGAAGTGGGATTGGTGAATGTAAAAGAGAAGTGGGTTTTTGAGAGAGGGGAAAAGAAATTCCATGGAGCTTTTTATCAATCAAACCCATTGAGAACTTGAGATCTCCAAATTTGACCATCCTACGTGGATTTTTGTGGGATTTATATACCATCTACAAGAAGATTACCAAATTCTAAAAATTTATTTTGAAACATAGCAAAAAATAATAATAAATAAATAAAAAGTTTTAAAATTAAGAAAATAGCAAGAAAATATTGTTTTTTTACATGTTTTCAAATGCAACTTAGAGTTGTTGTAGGATCAAACTTTCCATTTTTATATAGAGTAATATGCCGTTCAAGTTGCATTGATTTCCATGTACTTTTTTAATAATAACATTAAAAAATAAAAACTTTCACATAATAATTTAGGTGTATAATTCCATATGTATCCAAATATTTTTATTTTATAGATGCGTTCTCCCTCTATGATTTATTGGGTGAGGGATATTTATTTATAATTAATGAGTTTTGTAATGGGTATTTTGAAATAAATGTAATCATGGACTAAGGGAATGGAAGCAATGCACTTTGTTGATAAAATTACATATTTTCTTTTTATTTATTTATTTTGAGTGTAATAAATAAATATGTGAATTTGAACTTCCAATTTGAAAATAAAGAAAGAAGGTATATGTCAATCGCTACAAAATTATTCTCAAATAAGGTCATATTTGCTATAGAGAAAATGTAATAAATTAATGGTATTTGAAGTTGGGTTCTATTTGATTATGATCGTTATTGTTTACTTGTATTTTGTACTCGTACTGACATGTGGGACCCACTTATACATTTATAATAGAGAAATACAAACTGATTGATGATTGATGAACGGATGGTGATCAATTCAATTTTGTTTGAAGATTACGTAGGATTTATTAGCCAATATCATTATCGTTATCGTTATAGATACTATTACTATTACAAACTATGGATTTGTAACATTTTTTTTTGTTGTTGTTATCATTACAATTTTAACTACATGATAAATATGACCTAAATTATTAATAAATGACACGCAAGTTATATTATACACCAATGATGTGATAAAGTCATTGATCAAAATTTGATTTTATTAAATACATGCAATAATGCATCACCTTTATGGATGTGACATTGAATATTTCAAAGGTGCATTTTATACTTCGCTCTTTGATGTCAAGTCGAGAAATTTGTGAATTTTTTCTTTTTAAATTGTAGCTCAATTAAGGATGAAAATATTTATCGATATGTTAATATATCTATAAATAAAAAAATGCGACATTGATATTCAATATCCATTGATATCTCTGGTGTATTTTAAAAATGCTAATAAAACATATTCATATTGTCATCTATTTAGTCCATTATGAATATAAATATTGTTAGAATATTCATAATTTAGTTTGGGTGTAAAAATACCTTAATTATTAATCTAAATAAATTTAACAAAATGACATTGTCAATCATGATCTATAGCCCACTAATATATATCTATCGCAATCTATCATTGATAGACAATGACATTTTGCTATACTTGAAAATATTTTCAACCGTTTATCATTTAAAACAATTATTCTAAATTTTAATTTTTTGACGTATAGAAATATCAGTTAATATTGATATTTTAATGTTTAATATTAACGTAGTTACGAGGATACTTAGTTGAAACCATCAAATATTATTTAAATCTCTTGATATGCCATATGTACTTAAATTATTTGCAAGATGTGTGACAAAAATTTGTGAAAAAAAATAAATGAAAAACCATTGTTGTTTGAGTAAAGTCATCTTAGCCTATCTATAAATTTTGGAAAGATATTCTCAACTTTTTATTCCTATATGCTAGATTGAACTTTCCTTACTCAGACAATTAATGAAGCTATAAAAGGTGGCTTCCCTGTGCCACTATTATTTATTTATTTATTTATTTATTTATTTTTCTTTTCTTTTTAATATATGATGTAGGATGACGAATTAAATTCTAACCTCGAAGAATATAGAGAAAAAAAAGTCTTTTGTGTCAATTGAATTAACTTCATGAGTTTATTCTTAAATTAAATTATATATAAAATAAATGTGAAAATTAAAATATCTCACTTTTAATAAAATCTTAAATTTAAAATGAGAAAATACATCGTTTTGTTTTTAATTCATATGTTAATGTTTTTAAATAGAATATAATCTTTATTGAATTGGAAAATTATTGTGGTTTCACATATTTATTAAAGGCTAAATTATAAGCTGTCTTTAAATTTTTTTTGTTGTTGTTGTTGTTGTTTTTTTTTTTTTTTTTATAACTATACTTCCCAAAAGTTCTTACAAGTGAACTTTTAAAATTTTGTCTATATTTACTTCATGTTTTTTTTTTTGGAAGTTGGTGCACTAGCAAGAATAGCAAAGAATAATTTTTTTTTAAAAAAATCCTAAATTTATAAATTTAGTAATAGTTTTTCAAAATTTATAAATATAACAAAAAAAAAAAAATACATTGAAACATATTTCCTGTTTTTTATTATTCCAAATTTACCTTTATTGGCATATCAATATGTATATCAGTAATATATTTGATATAATTTATCTGATATAATAGTCATCCGATATACTTTATATTTGATATATCAATTAACTAATATATCAAACATAAAATATATAAGTTATACATTTGATATATCAAAATTATCATTCATATATTGTACTAATCAGTCAACAAATGCTTATGCATTTGCTATTATTTGTATACTTTTACTAATACAACAAATATAAAGTAGAAAAGTTATATAATGGATATACCAAATTTATCATTTATAAATCATATTTATTAGTAAAGAAATGCTTGTTCATTTATTATTACTATAATTCGTGGACTTAATTTCAATCTTTATTCATTTGTTATATAATATTATTTTGTAGTATATTATAATTAGCTTTTAATGATTCAATATATTATGTTGACTAACCATTTTGAATAAATATTGATAAAATTATTGGTATACCAATATTGCACTTGAAATTGAATTTTGAACATGTGGTGATATATTATTGATATATCAACACAAAAGTACTTTTAAGAAGTACTGATATACTAATAATACACTAACGTTTTATACTTCAAATAAACCTTGAGTTAATATTGACATAATACTAATATATCAATTTTATACTTAAAATGTTATTTAGAAAAAAAATTGATATATTACCAAATGCTAATGATATATTTGAAATTAATTTTTTATGCACATCGATACAATATTGATAAACTAGTTTATACTTCAAATGAATTTTGAATAAGTGTCTCACTATAACTATGATGCACTAATAATATATATATATATATATACTTGAAATTAAATTTTGAACGAGTACCGATATACTATTGATACACCAATACAATACTTAAAATAGATTTAGATCATGAGTGATATATTATTGATACATTAAAAATGTACATAAAATAAATTTTTAATGACTATTGATATACTATTGATACATATATATTATAGTTTAAATAAAAGTTGAGTGGTTGTTGATAAACTACTAATACACCAAATACTTAATATTGCATTTTGAGTTCATTGTGATATACTATTAATACCCTAATGATCTACTTACAATTCATTTTGAATTAATACTAATATACAATTGAAATGTCAATGTTATATTTTAAGTATCATTTTTAAATAATATACTTCATGTTTGCTATATCAAAAATATCATTGATATGTTTTTTTCTCTCTAAATTAAGTATATCAATAAATTAATATATGAAATATGAAATTTTTGTTATACAATTGATCTACCAAATTAAATATAACTTATATACCATTAAAATCATATAAAAGTTTTGAAAATAAAACAAATTAACTAATATATAATTCATATTTAGTTAACCAACAAACAAAATTAATGCATTTAACATATACCATCAACATCTAATTTGAATTAATCAAATGAAAATAACTCTATATAAAAATAAAATAAAAATAATATTTGCCATACTCGAAAAAACAACGACGATCATAATATAATTAGGAGTCATTTGGTTTATAGTTTTATATATGCTTGAGAATAAATAATGTCAGGGAATAAGATGCCTGAAAATAGGATATTTGTGAATCAAAGATGATTATGTTTATCTGGGCATGTGAATGACTATCAGAATTTTATGAACAAAAATTATGTTTGTATTTAATTTTTGAAATTAAGTATGAAAATATTATATAATTTTAATAGTTTAATTAATTAAACAATAAATATCATTCAATATATTGATAAAAACTAATTAGTTAAGAATCAATAATAATTTTAATTATAAATTTTTAAAAATCGAGTAATTTATAATTAAAATTAACCAATTAATATATTTAAGGAAAGTCATATTAATCATAATATAATACTTAATCATTTTATAATTATTAAGTTCAACATTAGTAATTAAGATTTTAAGAAAAATATATCTTATTATATAAAACGTGAAAATTTAGATAAAAATATGATATAATAATAAATAATACTAAAAGAAAGTTTTGTAAATATGATACGTTAATAACAAGTAAATATATCACAATACATAATTTTTTTAAAAAATTCACAATAAATGATTAATTAATTATAAATAATCAATAATAATTATAGGTTAGAAATATCAAATTAAAATTAATCTCAATAAATAATTGATTAATATTTTAAAAAAAAATAATGTAATCAATTATTATTATGAAAAAATAAATTTGTGTACTATCTAAATTCAACTCATTTTAGTTTACTGATAAATATGTTTTAAGATATTGTTAGCTAATTAATTAATAATTTATGTAAAAAGTAAAATGTATTCATATCAATAAATTTTTATTTTAAAAATAAGTTAAGTAAATATTTTACTATATTATTATTGATTTATTAAAATAAACATTTATATTGATTTTTTAATTAATATTAGTTGATTGATTATGTTATAAATAAAAATTATATATAAAATAAAAAACAATGGATGGGGAAAAAAGAAAAATCCATAATTTTGGAAGAGAATAGAAAACTCAGAAATGAGGATGCTTGGGAATAGTTTATTACTCGAACAAAGAGTTGAAAATTGTAAAACAAACAAAGGAATTTGGATGTCTGTGTCAATTTTCAAGTAGAAAAATTTCTCCACCAAATTACTTTTAAAGTCATGATATATAAGTTGTATAATCATTTAAATAAAGTATATTATTTTTTAAAAAAATGATTTAAAATATATGATCGGTTGATATAGAATATCAAATATAAAATATATTAAATATACCTGCTGATGCACAAATATAGTAAAATCAATAATAAGAAAAAAATCAAGTTTTAATTTTTGCTATGTTGCAAATACCTAAGTTTCTTTGCAACCCATTGCAATTTTGCTTAAAAAAGTTTCATTATGTCTAATTATATATATTTGTCCTTGACACAATAAGTTTAGCACATATCCCATTAAATATCTAGATTTTTATTTTTCAAAACTATTACACTCTACCACATCATTTTTTTAATTATACAATTAAGACATCCAATAATTGCCAAATTAAATACTAGCTAGAGATTACTTTAACCCATCAAAATGCGTATTTCTTTGAAAGATTACGAACTAAATAATAATTTTAATTTTAAATATCAAGACTCGCACCCTATGACTTTTTAGACATTTTGTTTTTATTCGCTAAAAAACAATATATATGAAATAACCTATTATTAATAAATACAAACAATAAAAACAATGGTTATGCGTTTATACCAATTTGTTTTTTTTTTTTTTTTAATTTCTACAAAATAAAAAATAAGGAAAATTATTTACACAAAATAGCTAAATTTAACAATTTTTTTTATAAAAATTAATAGAAGTGTATTAGTGTCCACTACTACAGAAATTAGATTACTTAACGTTTTTCCAATGTCAAGTAAAGGGTTACTTGACACTTATAAAAGCGTTAACTATTCGAGTGCCAAGTATAGTGTGATAACTTGACTCCGAAAAAACGTCAAGTAATATGTTTCTTAATAGAATTTTTGTGTCAAGAAAGATAATGCACTTGACATTAGTAGTATGTCAAGTCTATTCAAGTGTCAAGTATAGTGTGATACTCTTTGACGTTTTTTATGTGTCAAGTATATGTTTTTTTATTTTCAAATTAAATGCCCCAATCGATATTGTCCTTTTCTACCTTGTATTCCAATAATACAATTACATCCAATAAATAAACATTATACATTTAAGATCTATCAACTCAATATATTCACTAAAAAACCATATCTTCAACTATGAACACTCCTCACAAATTACAACAATATTTCTCTTTCACATGTACATGTACAAAATAAAATCTCAACTATTGCTTTTGTATACAAAATTCAACTTTCAACAAACACAAAAGTGACAAATTGTTTAATAACCTCTCAACAAAGTACATTATTTAATCTATACATTGAGCTTTGAAGTCTAAAGATTGAGAACTAAGGATCAGACAAGCCATGTTTAAACAAGTCAATCTGCAAAATAGAATAAAGGGCGATAACATCAAATTTCAAAATATATAAATAAGTGTTAAAATACAACAACATAATCCAACCTACGAAAAGTTCAATAATAATAGTTACAAAACGCAAATTCCAGCAACTATGTAACAATTCCAAAAAAGTTTCAAGACCTTAATACCTATCAAAATATCAAAACATCGTTAACTTTGTTGGACAGTGGCTCCAATCCCTTGAAATCTTTGAATTGAACACCAAAAATTGAAAACAACTCAATTATTAGACCAATACTTCAATGGATAACAAAGAACTATTAATACTAACCTCCAAACTTACCAAAACCTTGCCAAGATTGGTCTCAAACCTATTGGATAGTAACTTAACTCCTTCCAACACTTCAAAATCAATCTCATCATCAAACATTCAAACAAGCAAATCATTACCGAAGATGCTATATTAAAACCCAAATCACAAATTCATTCAAATACATCCAAAACACTTACCTGAAGTATTTGCTCAAATCGATGTTTCACTTGAGCCTCGTCCAACTTTCCTGAAAAGAAAATAAAAAAGGAACAAGAACACTCATACATTGATTTATTTGTCCAGTCTGAATATACATCAAACCAAATTTAATAACAAGTTACTAAAAGTTACCAAAAATTTCCAAAGTCAAAACCTTGCAACCCTGCACAACACGCTTCCAATCTTCAAACTCCACTACAACCTGAATCTATGACCCAAACATAATGGGTTTTTTTTCAGAACTAACCCAAAATCAAACAATAATCAAGATTATGCATATAAACCCACAAAATTACCAAACCTTACCCAAAATAAGGATTGGGGGTGTTCGGCTACAGATCTGGGGGGTTGGGGGCATTTGGCTATAGATCTAGGCAGGGCTGAAGCAACGGAAGCGTTCGGCTACAGATCTGGGCACGGCTGAAGCGACGGAAGTGATTAGGGGCGTTCAGCTACAAATCTGGGCGAGGCTGAAGACTCGCGAACGACGTGCATAGCTGGCCGGCTGGCGTGGCTGAGCAAACAACGAGGGAGAAGGCTGGCACGACTGAGAAAATGATGGAATGAAAAACTCAATAACAGCGGCGCGAATGGAGGTGAGGGGAGAATTAAGGTTGACGACGGCTAGGGCTCTCAGGTGCATAGAAGAAGAAAAAGAATTGGGGAGAAGGGGAAGGTCGTGAGTGAGATGGTGAAGGAGGAAAGAAAGAGTTTTTAATTTGAAAGGGAAATGAAAATGGGAGAGGAAAATATTATTTTATTTGATAATTTTGGTAGGAGGAAAACCAAATTTTAGAGGGAAATGAAAATGGAAGAGGGGGGAAACAAAAATAAAATCTGTACACAACCGCTGAGTAAAAAATAAAGTCTCTACACGATCGCTTAGCTTTGCTACACGATCGCTGAGTAACACTAGACGATCGCCCACAAACACCTCGCGATCGCTTACCCGAAACTACACGGTCGCTTACAAAACATTACACGATCGCTTACCAGTTTCTATACGATCACCTACAAAATGCTATACGATCGCTTACCAAATGCTACACGATTGCTAAGTAACACTAGACGATCGCCCACAAATATCCTGCGATCGTTTATCCAGAACTACACGATCGCTTACAAAACATTACACCATCGTTTACCAGTTTCTATACGATCGCCTACCAAATGTTATATGATTGTCTATCAAATGCCACACGATCACTTAGTAGAGTAGACGATGAGCAGCATATAATTAGAGGCCTATCAAATATTTGAAATATTCCGTCAATCTCGCTTTTTTAACCCTTTTTACTTAACATGAAAAAAATGTCAAGTAAGAGCTTCTTATTCTTGACACGTGAAACGTGTCAAGTAAGACCTTATATTACTTGACACGAAAATCGTGTCAAGTAAAGGTTCGCGTGAAAATATCTAAAATATTCCGTCAATCTCCGCTTTTTTAACTCTTTTACTTGACATGAAAAAAAATATATATAAAGTAAGAGCTTTTTATACTTGACACATGAAATGTGTCAAGTAAGACCTTATGTTACTTGACACGAAAATCGTGTCAAGTAAAGGTTCTCGTGAAAATATCCGAAATATTCCGTCAATCTCTGCTTTTTTAATATCCAAAATATTTCGTCAATCTCCGCTTTTTTAACCCTTTTACTTGACATTTTTTTTTTCCAAAATCATATTACTTGACGTTTTTTCCACAGAAACGTCAAGTAATTAAAAATTACAAGTGTCAAGTAATATAGATTTTGTAGTAGTGGTCTATAAGTGATAGAAACTGATAGAAGTCTATCATTGATACTATCAATAATAGAAACCGATACAAGTCTATCACTAATAAATGATAAAAACTAATAGACTTTTATCATTGATAGAGACTGATAGAAATCTATCATTGATACTTTAGTGATGGAAACCAATATAAGTCTATTACGCTGATAAAAATCTATATGTGACTATCAATGTTTTTTTTATTAATTCTATAAATAGTTTGACATTTTTTCTATTTATGAAAATCTTCCAATTTTCCCCTAGATTGAAGGTTTTGATGAACTTAAAAAAATCAAATAATAATTAAGAAATTGTTTATACAAATTTTTTTATTATTATTTATATTTTGTTATGATTAAATAATTGGCAACATTGATTAAAAAAAACTAGAAAAATTCAAATAAAAAAGGGCATATAGTTAGCTAACAATATTTATGAACATATGCATGAAGACAAACTTTTCTCAAAGGGGCACATGCGTAGGTAACCCTACTGAAATTAATACTTTAATGTATGCTAGCTAGCATATATAAACCTAAAATAATAATAACAATAAAATAAAGTAAAATATAATTTAATTGCTAAACTTTTGAAATTTTAAAAATGTCTAATAGAGTTTTAAATTTTTAATTTTGTACTCAATAGATTTGTAAACATTAAATTTTGCGCTTCATATGTCCGGGACCTATTTGATAATTTTTGAAAAATTTACACACTAGTGTTGAAAGTTTTTTTTTTAATATCCTATTAAACATAAAAATCAATTATAACGAATAGATGCAATAATTTTTAAAATTTTCAGATATTGCATAGAATTATTAACACAAAATTAAAAATTCAAATACCTATTAGATATTTTCAAAGCTCAATAAATGTCGAACCTATTATACAATTTTTAAAATTTACGGATCAAATATAAATACAAACATGAAAGTTCGGTGACTAAAGTTAACCTAAAAAATAAGACAATTGTTGTAGTATACTTTCAATAGATCTAGCTCTTCCCAAAAAAGATGTTTTCCATTATAAATTATGAAAACATATTGCATCAAAATTATTGTTGTCATTTATCAAATTTCAATAAAAATTAATTTTAAGATTTATTGTAAGGGTAGAAAGATAAAGAGAATTAAAATAATTTATAAATGGATGATCGTGAGTATATAAGGGATAACAACTATCACCAATCGTACGAGACCATTTGGCATTTGGGTGAAACTAAAGGTAAAGCCACTAGGGTATAAACTACAATATAAGACGACAATTAAACACCAAGAACTAACAATTTTTAATTATGTATTTAAAAACATTTTCACCATCCAAGTTTTGTTTTGTTTTAATTATGATCAATTAAGTTGGTTGTTATAGTTAGTTATTAAAGATGATCAATGGAGTTGATGTTCGGAGTTGGTCACTGGAGATGATCGTTGAAGTTGGTTGTTGAAAGTGGTAGTTGTGTATAATTGGATGTCGAAGGTAAAGTTTTTCGATTATCGCAAAAATTTGAATAGTGAACACTATTGAAATTAATAAAATTGAGTAATTTAATACCCATTTGTGAAAGTTGATAGGTTAAATATTGAGTTGAGTTGATAGTCCCCACTCTCTTAATATTAATTTCCAAAAATTCTAATTGAAATTATGGTGGGGTCCACCAGAACGTGTCCAATGGAGAAATAATAATAAATAAATAAATAAAGAAGGTCTTGTTTGGCTGCATTGCCAAACATAAAACCGGTAACTGGAAAAGTCGGTCAAAACCTGAGGAGTGGACTGTGGACCGTTGATTTTCCTTTATCCATTTTTGTGTATTTGATTTTGATTTTAATTTTAATTTTGTTTGGGGTTGGGGCCAATTGTAATTTAACGGAAAACTGAGGGCTGGGTCAAAAGTCAAATACTGGGGACTCTGACTAATGCACCAACTTACCTTCGGTTTGTTATTTCTTTGCACCCTACTCAAAGCATCCATTGTTTTCTCAAAGGGGATTTTTTCTTTTTTTCTCATAATGAAAAATAAAATTATTATTTTTATAGTAGTTTGGCCCATAGTGGATCAAGAAATATTAAATGGTGTTGTAGGCGGGGATTCGAGGAATACAAATAACCTCTCGATTTTTTCAGTTGTAGCGAACATCTGGAATAACTAGTGAGTTACAACTCTATTGTACCGCAATTTGTGCATTAGTCTAAAAATTGAAATTAAAAAAATCGAAAAAATAAAGTTGTAATCTATTTTTCGTATTTTAGATATATGTTGGATTGTACATTTAAAAACTTAATCTCCCTTTTAGTAAATCATTTACTATGTGTTTAGCAATATGTTTAAAGAACAAAAAAATTAAAGTTACCAGTCAGATGAATTTTAACTGATTAATTCATAGATACAAGTAAAATAACCAACTCAATTTCACTAACATTTAAAGTTGGTAGGTCAAATATTGAATTGATAATTTTTACCAATTCAACTTAACTCATATTGGTAAAGCCAAAAACTACCTTAGATTATCTAAATAAATAATACAAAGATTTTAGAAAGTGGTTCTCCTGGGTTAAAAGAAATTTTCAATTTTCTAATCAAATTGTTGTTATTGTTGAAGGTTCTTAGGTATTGTTCTAATCATTGGTAGGGTCGTAGAGCTTCGTTCTTAGGTATAGTTATGTGGGGTGTTGGAAATGATGTTTGGGCTTAGGCCCATAGAAAAAATTAAGGGGAGTAGAGTTGGCAACGGGGCTGCGGTCCTGTGGGGTGTGGCCGCCTTCTATGAAAGAGTTTAAAAGTCTCTTTCTAAAGCTTTCACGGTGACCCGAGGTTTATGTGCATGACCATAATAAGCACATTCTATATCGCATAATCAAGAAAATGATTAGGAGTAAAACGTGTTGTGGGGGTCTCAACCAGTGTTATTGAAAGTTCAAGAGGTAACTCACTCTCTCAAATAAGGTTGCCTTACTTCACTATGCATCAATTCAAATCATTAGATATTGATGTTTAAGTTTGATCTCCTTTGCTTGCTTAGAACCGTTTCTTCAAAATAATCTTTTATGTCGTTTACTTGTTAACTTTTCCATAACAGTCATTTGTGGAGAATTGTTGAAAGTGACTTTTGAGCTTAGGCCCATAGAAAAAGTTAAATGGGTGGGAGAGTTAAATTAACGTTGAAAAATTTAGCATTGCATAGAGGGTATAAATACCAAGGCATCCTAGACGAGAGTCCAAAGTGTTTTGGTGGTAGAAACTCTTTCACTACACGTGCACACCGCCGCTGTTGTCTATCTGGTTGGACGGGCGGGCGGGTTCCGGTTTGAGTAACCGTGCTTGCGCAAAAAAGAATTAAATTTTTAATATTTATTTTTTAATTATTTTTTTTAAAAAAAAAACCCTGATTCATTATAAATATTAATAAATCATTTTATTAATATTTCGTTGACCGTCATTCATCTGTTCGTTCATTTTCCCTATTGATTACTCTTCTCCTCTGCTATTTAATAGAGATTAGATGTAAGAGAGAGGTCACACATACTTGAAAGTTCTTACTTCCTCTTTTGTTTTGCTTTAATTATTCATATGTTCTGAGCAACCTTCTCTTTCAATTTAGTCCATTTTCTGGCAAGTACATGCCCTTGAGGAGCATCCGACATATCGCTTAGCACTGAGATCGCACCATAATTGCTTTCAGAACAACAGTTTCTCCATGGCACAACAACCTTTTGTGACATTTGTTTATTGTTTTAACATGGGGTGGAGCCTTAGGGATTCCTTCTTAGGTCTAGTCTTGTGGGTGGTGTCTCGTGTGTACTACAAATTATTCTCTTCCTTAGGTGTTTTTTTTCCCAATATGATGTCTCTCCTTTTAGGGGTCGATTGTCGCTCAGTAGCTAATGAGCCTAACTCTTTGTGAGTCTCTAAGTCTCCTAGTTTCTTGGTGATTTTGATGGTTTCTTCTAGCTCAAGATGTGAGCTTGTCCTTTGTTTTATGCCTATCTACTTATTAGTGTTTGCTTTGTGTGTGAGTTCTAACTCTCGTATTTTTTGTTTTATTTTGTGTCTTTGTCTAAGGTTAAGAAATTTTCGGTTTTTAAAATATCAAGAAAGTCAATAGATGATTTAAAAGTTTGCGAATTGAAATACGATAAATAAATTATTAACTTCATTTGAAATGAAAAAGATTATGGGTAAGCACATTAAGAAATGTGTACTTATATGGTAAATGGAAAAGAAAGAAGTTAAATAATATATGTTTTTAATTATGAATGGTTAATTGAAAATTAAAATATAACAAGTTTGGATACCTATGAAATCCGACCATTTTAGTTAAGGATTCATTTAAAAGTAAAAATAGGAGTTGAAATCACATTAGATTTCAAGCCATTCTTTTTCTTACAATAACCCTTAATTAAAATATAACGAATTTGAATATATTTTGATTTGAAATCAATCCAAGGAGGAATACTTACATAGCAAATAGAGTGTTAATTTATTTTTTTTAAAAAGAAACCGCAACTATAATTTTTTATATAATAATTGCAATACATTTTGTTCAAATTTTATTTTCTTAAATACAATATGAGAAGAGAGAGATTCGATCCTTTTCATCGATAATATAATATAATATTTTAATATATATTGGTATGTTTTTTTAAGATAAAGTTAAAATATGTACTTATAAAACATGATATTGAGCGGGAAAAATTAAAAGGATGTTGTCCTTTTAGAAACTATTTAGGAAAATATTGTTGTTTTCAAACTATTTGTAAATATATTGTTGCTTTTTTTTTAAAAAAAATAAGTCGAGGGTTGAAAATTCGACCTAGATAGATCGAATTTTGAACCCTCGAGATAGATCGAATTTTGAACCCTCGACCTTCCTTTCATTTGTACGTCGAACTTTGAATCCTCGACCCTGTCCTTCCTAACATTATTATTGAGTCAGTTTAATTATCATTACGGAGACCTTCCTCTATCAAAATATCGTATTTCTAAATTTTCATAAGGTCCCCCTGGAATTCCTTCCAAAGCTTGTTGAATAATTTTTACGAATTCTGTCATCTCAGCAAGTCTGACTAAATAACGAGCTAATGAATCTCCTTTTTGCCACTGAACTTCCCAATCAAATCCGAGAGTGAGATTATGAGAGAGAACGAGAGCGTGAGCGAGAGCGAAATAGCGAGATTTTGATAGAGAGCGAGAATACCGTACAAATTTCTTTTTTTTTTCCTTTTTAATTATTACACATTCCACCTTCTTCTTTCTAATTCTTTTTTTTTTTTTAATTTTTCATTTTATAAAAACAATTTCTAAAAATATTTTATTATTTTATTTAAACTCTAAAAATAATAATAACTCATAAAAATAAAAAAAATGTAAATTAAATATCTCATTTATATAAAAATAATTACAAAAATCAATGTGTCCCACAAAGTGGATGTCGTCGATTTCGAGCTGGTTGTCGTTGTTGTCGTCGACTTCAAACTTGAGGTTGCTCGGTTTCTTCTTGATGTTGCTCTGATACCTCTGCAGGCGCTTCATAATATAAATATTCATTATGCTCTCCACAACCCCGACCATGTCCATGCACGTATGAAGACGAAGGAAAAGCCTCTGAGTCATAATGTCCTGAACCAAATACTGGCATCATCATCATCGGACTAACATAATCAGTTTGACTCTACGTCTGCATCATAGGGGGCAACTCTTCCACATTATGTACAACCTCATCAAACTCATCCTCTTCCCGAACAGGTCCTCTACATCTAGGAGCTGGTGGAGGAATAATAGGTATATCATACATATAATGAATTTCCTCCATATAGCTTTGGTTGTCACTACATATAGCAAGAACCTGGTTCAGATCATTCGCAACCTCACGGAATCTAATGTTGTTCGATTTCTATGAATTATAAAACAATTAGACAAAATTTAAAATAAATTTAAATTTAAAAAGATTAGATAATATTCATTCATTTACCAGATGACCCACAGCTGCTCCCGGGTGAGTGACATAGCGCCTTGTGATATTATTATACCAATGAATATATTCTGAAGTGACATCTGTGTCAAACTGTTCAAGAGAAACCCCCACTGCAATAAACCTTACACGATAGTGCCATCGAATTACCAAATGTGCAACTTTTTGGACCAATCTCCAGTCCTTAGGTCAATATCATGTAGTACGGGTTCAGTATTACAAGGCGATGGGACATCCTGCTGAAAACCGATTTGTTTCATCACCCTGTCAGGAAGATGCCATTCACCAATATAAAAACATATGAGAGGACTCATCGTCCGCCATATGTTTTGACCATTCGTACAAAAATTAGGCAAAGTATGCACAATAATTTTGTACGACTCTCAAATAACCTGAAACACAAAATATTATATTAGGGAATATTAAAGACAAATACAATAAAAATGTGAATAAAATAATCAATTAGGTTTAGTGTAATGTACCTGTTCAGGTTGAAGCAGATCAAACATGTATCTATACTGGTTGACTATATGTGTGGCTGTCCTAGTCACACAAAATTTGTCTCTCCACCTAAATTTTTAAATTGATAATTTAGAATTTAAATTAACTAGATTAGTGATATAAAAATTAAAGTGAATCAAAACATCATACCGAGAACTGCAGGCTCGTCCAACTAACTGAGCGTTATTAACATGATGTAACTGTGGAGCCATTGTTGGAAATCGCTCCCAAGCCCATAGTTGCAAAAGTATGAGAGGCCCAGCTATCTCTCGAACCTCAGGTCTTGTTGCTGATGACTAGGTTCTATACAATCATGCATACGCCGCATCTCTCCAAGAATATTCTCGCCGATATGGGAGGTTAGCTAACTGGCAGGAACATCAAGTGAACAAAATGACTTATTGATCTCGAACAAGCCATCATACTGAGCGGTACTGTTCATGTAACAAATGACAAGCATTTCGGCATTCATGCTCGCATTTTATGGCCGTTTGCTCACATTTTAAAATCTGAACTACGAAGATTTTATTGAGGATTTACAAAGTATGTCATACATATGCTGAATGTTACTCTCCGTCAATTTCAACTTATTAGCCTGACGTTAGGTGGATTACCCATGTTATGAGGATCTTAGTTATGCTAGGGTTATTCAGCAACTCTCTGATGGTAGTAATGTGGTGAATGTGTGACTCTGATACATCCTGATCACATCGTTGTTGAGAAGACCTGGGTAGACCGAAAAATTCATGTTATCACAAGGAAGATGGATTGGACAGAACTAGCCACTCGACAACGATGTTGGATTTTGTAACCAGTTTAGGACATAATCAAAGAAAGTGTCATTCGTTACTAAGACGGGCTCCAGATAGTTAGGATTGAATAATATAATATTTTTTTATTAATTATTTTCATTTTATTGTATATTCAATTTTTTTTATTATAATTTATTGTATATTCATTTTTTTTTATAATTAATCTACTGTATATTCAATTTTTTTTTTTTTGTAAATCAATAAAAGTTTTACATTATAATAATCTAATATATTCAATTTATTATCTAATGATTATTCAATTATAGTATAATAATCTAATATATTTAATTGTTGTTTCTAATGATTATTCAATTATAGTAATAATAGTCTAATATATTCAATTTGTTATCTAATGATTATTTCAATTATAGTATAATTAATCTATATATTCAATTTATTATCTAATGATTATTCATTATAGTATAATTAATCTATATATATTTTCAAATTATAGTCTAATGATTATTCAATTATAGTATGATTATTAGCTTCTTTTTTCTTCTTTTTTTTATAATATTTCTATGGAAAGATTTCAAATAAAGTGAAGACTCTTCGCTCTCTCTAAGATTCGCTCTCTCACATTCGCTCTCTCAGTATACGCTCTTTCTAATCTCGCTCTCTCCTAAGATCGTCGCTCTCGCTCTCTCCTAAGATCTCACTCTCACTTCTCGTCTCTCCTAAGATCTCATCATCTTCTCAATATCTCGCTCTCTCAGTTATTGTTGTTATTTTCCATTAATGATTACTAGCTTTCATTTCTTTTTAGAACAATCACAAACACTTTTTTTATTATGGAATTTACTACCAGAAACTCAATGCGTAATCTTAACATTCAATGTGTATTCCTGAATAATCTTCATTTTTTCAATTATTAACAACCATTTTCATTTTACCCAAGTTCAATGTTAGTCAGAATTAGTCAATTATAAACTAAATCTCGCTCTCTCCAACATTCCTCATTTGAATCTCGCTCTCTTCAAAATCTCGTTCAACATCTCGCTCTCTCCTACTATCTCGCTTTGAATCTCGCTCTCTCTTTAATCTTTTTCACCCACTTATCTCCTTAATGTCGTATTGAAGTTTCGACATGTGGTGTAACCTTCGACAACCTAATATATACAAAATTTGTTCGTAGACAAAGCTAATTCGGAATTGTCTTTCATTCCAAGGCATAACTTGTATCCATGCGCTTCATATTGCCCTGGAGTTCGCTCCCAGAAATTATAGCCATCCCACCCTCACGTCAAATCCCATAAGTCTCCGTCTAATTCGAAGATAACAAATGCATAGGTTGTTAGAAGCAGCTCGGTACACAGATACATATAGTATACCATCTCATTACTTTATTTCCTCTATGAGGAAAAAAGAAGTAATAAACCTGTAATCTCGAGGTGGATGTGTGTCGACAACAATTCAACCTTGACAGACAACCAGCTCAAGCGGGATTCGCGAGATTTCCTTGTCGAGGGTTGAAGTTTCGGCTTACGTATTGTTTCCAAGTTTTTCTTTGTTTGTCGAGTTCTCTTCACTCAACGTTCGAGGTCATCCTACCATCGATTAGTTGAGTTCATATGTTCTCACACGGTATTCTACGGTGCTCGAAATCAAAAAAAATTATTTCTCTATCCATTTTCAAAACAACAATATTTCTCTATAAAGGTTTGAAAACACAATTATTATTTAAAGGTCCCTATTGAAGCGTGTATATAAATATTAAACTACACACCAAGTTATATAATGTGGTTGCAATATTAATTTTAAATAATATAATTTGAAATTTCGCTAATTGGGAGAAGCTTATCCATTCAAAATCATTAAAAAAGAAACAGTAATTAGAAAGGTGGCTTGTCATTGTCAAATAGTTAATCAATATTATCACTAAATTCTTTGAATTTGACTACAAATCAAAACCTAAATGTGTTCGCTAAAAAAATTCAAAAACTCAAATTTGTCAAGGCATAATTTAATCTAAGCTCTTTTTGGATTAGGAAAGATGAAGACTTTAATTTTGAACATCAAAGAAGAAAATTAATAAATTCTTAACCATTGAATTTAGCTCTTAGAAGATAATTTCCTTGTTTTATTGATTCAAAATTTCTTAGATCGGACAAAAATTGGGGATAAAAAATAAGAAGGGTAATTTATAATGATTTGTATGGATATATATTTTGAAAGTTTTTATATTTTGTAAATATATTTTAGTTTCTTTTAAAATATTTAATCTCGTTATTTGAAATATCTTAGGATATTCTAATAAATAATTTATTCGAATATTAGTTTCTATTCAAAACTTTTATCCTACAATCTTTAACAAAAAAAATAAATAAACCTTTTAAAAAAAATGAATATAAGATAATGTCAAGGTTTTTGACGCATGGAGTGATGTCATTTGCCCCAAATTCAATGTTCCTATGTGTCAAGGCTTAGAGGTTTACAAACCAAACTCGATTATATTAATGAAATAAGCGATAATATAAAAGATTTTATTTTTAAATGAAAAAAAAATATTTTGAAATAAACATAGTTTCATGGGCAACGTGCTTGTACTATCCTCCTAAAATGATTTTGTCACGGTTCGTTATAATATATATATATATATTATAGGTATATATATATATATATACTATCTCTACTCTACTCAAGATCAAAAGAGGAAAGATGTATTCAATTTGAAGTGAGATGCTACAATTGAATAAACAAACTGAGTGAATCTCAAAAATACAAAAGAAAATCAAATAAATACAAAAATTGAAATGTTTGTCAAATTTAACTCAATTGAGTTGTTACTTGACCAAAATCAAATATAACTCACTCAAATTGAAGAACTATACATTTAACTTTCATATATGTTAAATTTGTACATAAAAACGTCATTTAATTTGAAATTTTAATCCAATTTTAAAAGTTTCTAACCTTGAATATAATTTATATAATTAAATTTATTTATTTATGTTTCAATATTAAATTGTTCCACTTTTTCTAACCAATTGATATTTTTATTATAAACACATGAATACAATTTAAGGCCAATTTAAAATGACTTTATAAGAGTTTAGAATTGTTTTTTAACACTCAAAATTTTTTTTTTTATGCAGTTAAGAAGTCATTTAAAAAAGCCATGTGGGTGAGATCATGATTCAAATTATCGGTAAATTAATGAAATTTTAAAACCACAAACAACTCAAGAGATTTAAAAATAGAGAAAATAATGTTGATGAACTGGGGTTTTGGCGTTGACTCAACCAAATAATATATTATATTTTATTTTTAGAAATAAGTTGCTGTTAAACAAACCACATTTTTCTAACCTTACCGAAAAAGGCTTCCATTCTGTATTAAAATATTCGAGTAATTATTATTAGGTTAAAATTTCATTTTTATTTATTTAATTTTAGTTCTAATAATTTTAATAAATCTTAAATTTAATCTTCATTTTTTTTTAATATCATTATTGTTTTTTTTAAAAAAAATTGTTATCCATTAACATTATTTAGATATTATATTGGGAGATTTTTAAAAGCAGAAAAATAAGAGAATATCTACACAAATAGCAAAATTTAAGTATAGTTATAGAAGTCTATCAGCGTCTATTAGTGATAGAAACTGATACAAACCTATCACTGATAGAGACTGATAGAAGTCTATCATTGATACTATAAGCAATGAAAACTGATACATGTTTATCATTGATAGAGATTTATAGAAGTCTATCGGTGTCTATTAATTTTGTTTTTGCTATTTCTGTAAATAGTTACTTTTTTTCTATCTGTGAAAAATTCTCTATTGTATTTCCTTACCTAAAAAATATTATTATTATTTATTTAATATCGCTAAAATTAAGTTTGAGAAAAATCAAGGATTTATTGAATATACATACATTAAAAAAATATAGAGACCAAAGATAAATTGTTTTAAATGGTAAAACTATTGAAAATATTTACAAATGATAACAAAATATCACAGTCTATCGAAGATAAGTCGCGATAGACTACTATCTGTGTCTTAGTCTATTCCAATCTATCTCAGATAAACTGTGATGTTTTGTTATTATTTATAAATATTTTTGTTCATTTTTCTATACTCGAAAACAGTACAAGACCAAAATGGTATTTTCTCCTATTATTAACAGACTTTTTCAACCTTTCAAATAAAAAAAAAAAGAAAAGAAAATAATTGACTTTTTGAATATTGAAATGGTTGTAATTGGAGTCCAAAAGTGGAAGGGGGTGGTCAGTTTTGGGTACCCGTTGAGGAAGGTTCATAGGAAACTCTAAAAGCAACAACTCTTCATATAATATTCATTACCATTAATGGAAAGAAGAAAGCTTTTCAATGCAATTAATCAAATTTACATGTGACGAAATTAAAAATTAATAATAATAAATAAAATCGTCAAAGTGGGAATAATTCAGTTCGGTCCTATTTGATAGGTACAGATCTTCTTTAAAGTCAGACGTTCAAATTCTTTTCTCTCTCTCTGTCATTTTCTTAAGTTGTTAATAGTTTTTTTAGCAAATACATCACCTTAGACGCAGGAAAGCACCGAAGAGAAGAGCCAATGAAGCTCAATTATGGGTCACTTTGTTCTCTTATCTAGGGACTTTACAAAATGAATAATATATACCGAAGAAGCGAGATTAAAATTTTTAAGAAAAATCAACCTCTGATAAATTAAAATCGTCCCGAATCACAATCTCCAAAGAATTTGATTGACTTTTACACGAAGATTTCGGCGCTACCATATTCGATCCAAGTCGTTCAAGCCTTCAACCATTGGGTTTGAATCCATCAACTTCACACCCCCAAGTTGCTAACAGGTTAAATATTCTTTTTTATTTTTTTAAAAAAAGGGTTAGGTATTAACTTCAGATAGCCAATATTTACTTAGTAGACTTAAAATTTTAATGGAGAAAAAAATGTCATCTGAGGTTTTTTTCCCCTTTTTACTTACAATTTTGTACTAATATCTGATAAATTTTTTTTGTTAAAATATTATTTTAGTCTATGTAAATTATATTTATTTTTTTAGCTCTTATTCCTTTTAATTATCTAATTTTAGTCTACATAATTCTAATAAATCTTTAAATTATGTCATTGTTCAAAAATATTAGATATAACCTTCAAAATTTATTAGATAATAATAATAATTTTCAGTAAGAAAAAACATTATATGAATATATTTTTCTTGATCCATCATTTCAATACCTTATCGAGTAAAAAAAATACGTTAAAACACATAGTTTTTTTTTAAAAAAAATGTCACATGACAAATTTTGATTGATGTACAATTATTAAACAAATGCTAATAAAAGACAACTTTTTCATGAAAAATAACAATAAACTAACATTAAATTTTTAAGATTTATTAAAAACACGTATAAAAGTTTAGACATTTTAAAAAAAATTATATGGTCTCTTTCAAATTCTTATGTCATCAAAATTTATCATCAACCAAAAAAAATTTATAAGAAAACTTAAGTTTTTTAATTAAATTATAGGCTTTTTTTTTTCTGAAAAAAGAACAATTGCAATTAATCTCAACTTACTGTCATCCCTTTTATTTATTAAATCCACTGCATCTAATCTCATCGTTTTCATTAAACCAGCAGACTTTAAATATTTAAACAGATAAAGAGAGAGAAAGTGATTGCTATATAAAATCCCAACTCCCAAATTCCATCTCTTAACAGACCCAACTTAAAAATTAGAGAGAAAAATTGCAAAGAGAATGGCCGGAATTTGGAGCATCGGAGTGTTGGCGGAGGACTGTGTTTCCACAATTCTGTCACTTACAAGTCCCTCGGATGTGGGGAAATTATCCCTGGTCTCGTCGGTGTTTCGATCGGCAGCGGAATCCGACGTGGTTTGGGGGAGATTTTTGCCGAAAAACTACGAGGAGATTCTGGCGGCGTCTGATATCTCGGGCGAGTCTCCGTTGAAATCGAAGAGAGAGGTTTTCTTGCGACTCTGTTGTCCGATCCTGCTGGACGGCGGTAGAAAGGTAAATAAAAAATTTGAAGTCCGTAAGATTTTGGGATGTTCAATTAATTTGTTAGTGAACTGAAATAAAAAAAGAATAATAATATATAATAAAATGTTTTAATTTTGAATAGAGGTTTGAGTTGGATAGATTTGGGGGGAAAATTAGCTACACATTATCTGCAAGAGAGTTGGGTATCACATGGAGCTCTGATCCACTCTGTTGGAGCTGGAAATCTCATCCTCAATCAAGGTATTTTTCTTCTTTATTTTTGTAACTCTCCCAATTAAATATATTAAGCTTTGATTAAATTTAAAAAAAAAATAAAAAAATGTGCAGATTCCCAGAAGTGGTGGAGCTTAGAACAGTGAGTTGGCTGGAAATCAAAGGGAAAATCAGAACCCAAATGGTATCATCAAACACAAAGTATGGAGCATATCTTTTGTTGAAGATTTCAGAGAGAGCTTATGGATTGGATTTAATGCCAGCTCAAGTTTCTCTTCAATTGGGAAATAATAATAATAATAATAATAATAATAATAATAATAATATCCGTGAAGCCTATGTTTGGTTACACCATAAATCAGATGAGAAGAAGCAAGATTTGGAGTATCTGTTTTATGGGAACAGAAGGGAAAGAGCCAGAAAATTAGCACTAACTTCCTATAATAATAATAATAATTTAGAGAATTATAAGGAAATTAGGGTTCTGAGAGAGAGGGAAGATGGTTGGTTGGAGATTGAATTGGGAGAGTTTTTCAGTGGAGAAAGTGATGAAGAAGTGAATATGAGTTTCATGGAAACCAAAGGCTTTCAACTCAAATCTGGACTTATTATTCAAGCCATTCAAGTCAGGCCTAAATATTGATCCTCTTCATACTTTTTACCCCTCAATTTTCAATTTTTTTCACTTTAAATTACTTGTTAATTAACATTCTTTTATTCATTACAAATCTACACCTCCTTTTTAACTTCTTTTCTTTTCTTTTCTTTTCTCTTTTTCTCTTTTCAATCTTCTAATAACAAAATTATACCTTCATTCATTTATTTGTCTTCACTTTACGCTACTCTTTAATGTTCGATGGATGATCAAAAACACTTCAAAAAATCTCTCATCTCATATATTAATTCTATTTACTCTATTTACTCCATCATTCCAAGTTATTAATTTAATTAAATAGAGGTGGGTGTGACAAGTCCTCTATTAAATATATATAGTAGTTTAACATTGATTTGCATATACACTCCAAATATAAGAGTGGTATTTACAACTATTTATAACATACAAAACCAACTGTCACAATCGCTCTTTCGGAAGCTTCTCTTAGCAATTTTGCGGCACTTGTTCCCGCTCACGAACAAGTCAGCCAACTCGAATACGGACCACCGTTAGCACACCGAGTGCCTCTCGCAACCTCCACCCCATTTTAGGAAAAACGAGTTCGGATAAAAGGTTTTCGAAAGCAGTTTTTGTGAGTGTGAATAAGGAAAGAAAGATTGTAGTAGACTAGAAAGCTACTACTCCAGATATGGGGAAGTGAGTAATACTAAGTTTTAACATACATACTACAATGTCAATGTGAATATGACATTCTACATACAACAAATGCTCCCTAAATTTTAACATACAACTATTTATAACATAACTACAATGTCAATAACATACATACTACAATATCAATGTGAATATGATATCCACATGCTCCAAACGAGTTTGGATTTACAATCCAAATGACTTAAATAAAGTCTTCAACCGAACCCTTAAAATTCAGGTTGAATTGAGTTGTTAGGTTATAACTTATTTTTTCTTTTTAATTAAAACTATGTAAATTTATATACAACACATTACTAATTCAAATACCAAATTATCAACGATATTTATTGCAAGCTTTAAACCAAGACAAATATCATAACTTTTAAAATAATATTAAAAAATCACAAATTAATCAATATAAAGCAATCAAACTTTAAACAAAGATATATATATATATATATAACCAATATATATAAAATTTGAGTTGGATTTAATCCACCTAAATTTTTTAGTTAACTCGTGACCCGACCCAACCCAATCGAACCAAAAAAAAATTAATCCAACCCTTAGATTGGATAGTTCAAATAGTTCAAATGGTCATTTATTTGAACCCACGTTGAAGAAAAGAAACATAATAGACTAGAAAGTGAACATTTAATAAAAATCAAAATTAAAAGGGTAAATATCAAAACAATTGAAACAAAAATTTTAACATTTAGAACCCAGATCGAACTCAAAACAAAAGAACTAAAAAGATAACATATTTTGAAGCCTCGAGACCAAATAACTTATAGATCAAAAGGATATTTTCCCAAAATTATACTCTACTGCAAACTATCATAAAAAAGTTTTTAAAAGACTTGGTGAAACTTTTAAAAATATCACCGGGAAATTTCTGGCGGAACATAAATACATATAAAATCAAATAACAAAACAATAGTTTAATGACAGGAAAATATGCTATCATAATATTTTTAAAAAATCCAAATTCCACCCTAATCTCCCAAGGTTTTCATCAAATTCTCACCAAACTTCGATAATAATTAAAAGTAAAACAATCAGATGAAGTTAACTGAGAAAAAAAATGCGAAGTCTTGAAACAATATCTTCCAGTGAATCCGATTTTGGTTTTATAAGGAAAACTTGTACTAAGACATGACTGAATCTCACATAATAATATTTCTGCAAGTCTAGCAAAACGTGAATATTTTGTCTCACAAAAAGGGTTGAACATATACTGAAACTAAACTCTGAATCCCCTGCTGTTTCTCTTTCCTCTTGCTCTCTCGAACTTCCTTCCCTTTGACCTCACGTATGGTTTCGTGTGGCTGTGAGGCACACCAGGAGCCGGACCAAAGTGCTTCACGGCTTCACGAGAGTTCTTAGGTCCACGAAGAAGAACCTTCGAAACCAAAAATTAACAGAACATTAAGTATTGAATCTAAGCATTCGTCCATGTTGTTTGACAAACTGGCGGCTACCAAGATAAGCATGAACTGATCAAATTAGAGGACAGGTGAATAAAATAGGCATATATAACATTCAGCGGCATTTTATTTATTTGTTTGTTATTTATGTCTATTGAGGAGCCTTATACAAGCATCACAGTTGCATTAGCATAAGCATCGTACCGTATTCTGGCCAAGAGGAGCCCTCAGGGCAAGCTGGTCGAATGTCAAACACTCACCACCTGCCTTCTCAATCCTTGCCCTTGCAGTCTCAGTAAACCTCAATGCTGTAACTTTCAAAGCTGGGACTTCATAGACACGAATGTCATCTGTCACAGTTCCAACAATGACGGCAACTTTTTCTTCCTACACCATGTTAACCACCAGAGAATTTAGATAATGTTATATGACTCCTAGAAAGCGGAAATCAAAATGTAAAGAAAGTGTAGTGCATAATAGAAGCACACACCTTTCCCTTCATGTACTTGATAAGTCTGGATAGTGAAATTGGTGGCTTGTTCACCTTGCTCATGAACAAGCGCTTGAGGATCACTGCATTGAAATTGCTTCCAGTTCTTCGAACAAGAAACCGGTACAACTGAATTCATTAAACACAATAAAGATCCGTTGTTTAAGCAACCCAAATAAGCATAATTAAATGATAAAAATGTTGTAAAGCATGGAACAAATCATAGCTGATTTCAACCACAGAAAAAAGGGAAGAGACCCAACAACAACCACATAGATTCCCCAGTTTGGATTACAAACCCACATTATTGAGCTTGGAGGAAAAAAAATTTAAAATAATAGATACGCAAAAGGACACAAAGCTCTTATGGAAATAATTGATTTAAGACTACAGGCCAGTTCCCTCAGAGAAAACTTGAAGATCAGTCATTTAGGCTCCATCTGATAACCATTTGCTTTTTGGTTTTTGTTTTTGAAAATTAATCCTATTTCATCAACATTTTTTACAGTGATTTGCATCTTTCTTAAGTACAATGGTTGAATTCTTAGCCAAATTCCAAAAACAAAAGCAACCTTTTGAAGGCTACTTTTTTAGTTCTCAAAATTTGGCTTGGTTTTTTAAACCATGGATGAAAAGTAGATAACAATGGAAGAAATTTGGAGGTGAAGTAGTGTACATAGGTTTTATTTTCAAGAAAAAACAAAAAAACAAGATGATTACCCAGCAGAGCCTTAGTGATCAGTATTAGCATGGTTAAAAAACACAAAACATCACAGGGAACTATCAGTATTGAAAAGCCAGCACATCCTTTACAAAATGCAGGGAAAAAGAAGTCATCGATTGAAACAGCAAAAGGAAGCGCCAAGGGGTTCGGTAATTTATACACGACCCATATTTTTCATCTTTATTTTACTTCCAAATTCAAAAGCACATGAAACAAACTTCTGAGGTAGAATACTTTGAGCTCAGATAAATATGTGAACATAGTCCAGTCCTTGACCTTTAGAAAGTCTCATAATGAGCTGGGTATCACATATTTCATCATTGCGTCTGATAAAACAATCGCGTTCCATTTTAAGTATAATTAAAAAAGAAATTAAAACATTGACTCCATGAGAACAAGAATAGATACAATTTACTAAAGGGCAATGATTAACGATATCTTCTGCTTCATAGTTCAAACTGAAGAAGAAAATTAAATCTAAACCTGGGCTCAGATAAATGTGGAAATCGTTCATTCCTTGACCTACGAAAGATCTCATAATGAGCTGGGATACACAAATATCATCACTGCACATAAGTGTTGCTCTACTCTCTTATCAAACAACGAGATTTCAACCACAACAAAAAAGGAGGTTCAAAATAATGCTGGAAGAATTAGATTGGAAACTCCGTTCTCCATTCACGATATCTTAACTAAAATCACAACATATTTTTTCATTCAAAAAAGGAATCCAAAATAACTGATCTCCATATTCTAAGAAAAACCCACGTGAAAGCAAGATGATTAGAAAAAACAACCTTGACAAGGAGCTTGAGGTAGATATCATCGGACTTGGGGGCAGTCCTTTTGGTCTTCTTGCTCTTGCCTCCTGCTACAAGATCAATACCCTGTGATAAAAGGAAACACGTTTCAGACATTGATCTACGCCATTGGAAGCAGAGAAAGAGAATGAAAGAGAGAAAGAGGAAGATAAAGAGACGGACCATTGGAGCTCTTCGTTGAGTAACCCTTCTCTTCGGCGACGGCGACTGCGAAGAGCGAAGGAAAATGGCTCTAGGGTTCTTTAAGACCCTTTTTATGGAAGACGAGGGCAAAAGTGGAGTAACACTGCGGCGCGTTTAACCTATCTTTCGAAGTAGCATCCTGACCGTACACGTGTACTGTCTTCTAATTTACAGTTTGATTTAATTTCGGGGTTTTATAATCCATGTCTACGTTTAATTTTTATTTTAAAAACAAATACACGGTTGGTTTTTGTGTTTAGTTTTCATCCGGCATTTAAATCTTAAAATGTTGCATTTTTTGTCTTTAAAATTGGGTGTACATGAATTCAATTGGATTGTGTTTGGGATATTTTTTCTAGATCAATTTGAACATTTTGATCGTTTGGGTTGGCAACCAAAAGACTCGAATAAAATAGTCAATCCAATCCGAATTGGGTTGGATTGAATTGTCTGAGTTATATGTAAATTTATCTACAATACATAACTAATAACTATGTATAATAAAATATTGACTATGTATGTGGATTAATATTTTATCACATTAAGTTATTTTATTAGATTGGGCTATTATGTGATTTAATTAGTTAGCCTCCTAGTCATGGACATGATGGATAGAGATAATTTCTAGTTAAATAAGGTTTAATGGAAACCTATTTAAACTAGTATATAAAAAGACCTTGCGCTATGGTCTCCAAGATACCAATATAATAAGGATTGTTTGGGGTGCAGAATTAATATAGAATGTCTGAAGTTTATATGTCTTCATATGTCTGTGTTTAGGGTACATTGTTGTTTTGTCTGAGTTCATATGTTTGTGTTTGGGATGCAGAGTATATAGAATGTCAGGAGTATCTGGTGTAGTTTTCGTATAAAAGTTGATATAAAATAAAATGTTCAAATGATCTATTTGTTTGTTTCGGAACTTTCTTATACCACAATTCTACGAATGGTTTGTTTGACTAAAATTTTGATTGAAATTTATTAAGTATACATATCTTTTATAATCATGAATTATGGTCTAGGTTTTAGTTTTGGATATTTCCTTCCAAAATTCATGGGTTAATTAGATTTTTGGGTGAAAATCGAATTTAATTAGGGAAAATGAGGTGTTTTCAACTTATTTAGGGAAAAGGGAGTGAATTTTTTGTCCTTATCCGATGGATTATTTTATTTTTATTTTTTCCCGACTAAATGTGCCTCTTAAAGAGACACATTCATTAAAAAAATAAATAAGGATGTGTCTCTTAAAGATATGCAATCTTAAAAAATATATATAAAATAAA
Source organism: Benincasa hispida (assembly GCF_009727055.1). Lineage (NCBI taxonomy): Eukaryota > Viridiplantae > Streptophyta > Magnoliopsida > Cucurbitales > Cucurbitaceae > Benincasa > Benincasa hispida. The sequence goes on along the minus strand of NC_052354.1, from coordinate 44,046,066 downwards.
ATAAGAATGCATCTCTAAGAGATGCATTCATAAATAATATATATATATATATATATATATATATATATATATAATATATATAATATATATATATATATATATATATTGCTTTTATTTTTTTCTCATTCTTTTAACAACCCGAACCCCAACTCTTTCTTTTCTTTGTTTTTTTATAGTTAATAATATTCCACTTGTTTAATTATAAATCATTGTTACCTAAAATCAACTATCTCACTAATCTCATTATTCTTCCATACTTAGTTGTTAGAAAAAAAATTCAAATGTTGAGGGAGAGGACATCATGGAAGTATGTGTAAAATGATCGAGTGGCATTGTTGGATATTCATTCCGAACATTAGGTCGAGTAGGAACATCATGATGTCTCATTGGATCACCTTGTTCTTCCATTGGAATATCACCATTGAAAATCGCACTCGATATATAAAGATGAGTCTACGCAAGGCTCTTTGAGCAGATAATGGCGAATTTGGAAGCTCGGCCTGAAAAAGAACTGAATAACAAGTTAATGACTTTAAAATTTATTTTGGTGTGCAATGAAGAAATAAAATCAAACAATCATAGTAAATAATAAACTCATGCCAACAAGTGATAAGATGCTTCTACTTTAGTTATGTGTCGCCTGCTCATATTGGAATACCATTCAATATATCGAGGCTCAGTACCTACACCGTCGTTAATAGGAGGTCCATTAACAACCAAACTCTGACAATTTTCCCAAATTTAAATTTGAGGAGCCAAATATGCAATCCAGTGAATGGAGTCGGGCGTCTGTGTTGCATGGTTGAGGAATTTGTTGCAACATCCCAAATTGATGCATCACATGATCTGGGTGATGCCACTCCACAACGAAAAAGCATATAAGTGGACATTTGGGTGTCTATATCTCGTTTCCATCAAGACAATATGGCGGCAATAGTTGGATGAGATGATTATATGGCTCCCAAATAATCTACATGCATATATGTCAAAATATAAATGAACCAGAAGATTCAAACCTTATGAATATATGATATATGAATGAATAAAATATTACCTGGTTAGGCATATGTGTATCTAGTATGTGCCTATATTTTACTTGAACATGCGTCGATGCTCTAATTACAGAATAGTTGTCATTCCATCTACAACAACCACAGGTTGAATTTTAGCTATTAGTATTTCATAATGAACACAACAACAATGAGGTAAATATGCTTACTGTACTGCAAGTGGTATGTCACCTAAGTTGTTCTCATATCGATGGAGTCGTCGAGGCGCTAAAAGAGGAAATCGATCCCATGCCCAAATTTGCAGCAATAGAAGTGGGTTTGCAATGTCTTTTCCANAGAGGAAATCGATCCCATGCCCAAATTTGCAGCAATAGAAGTGGGTTTGCAATGTCTTTTCCACCTATAATTGCACCCTTGCATAGTTGCTTATATAACCATGCAAGACATCCAGTCCCCCAACTGTAAGTCTTGGCAACATCAAAATCTACCAAAAGAGGAAGATACATCAGGTGCACTCTGCTATTGGATTTGTCGAAAAATACCAATCTTCCAATCAACGTGAGAATATATGCTCGAGCATATCATTGCAGGTCATCTTCGTCTGCATTATCTGGTAGATGGGCGAAGTTGTTAAATTGATCAGCTAACCATGGTAGGCTTAGACAACCTCCCCTAAGAACGACGTCATTCGTGGTTACGCCTAAAAGAAGGGCACAAAGTTGTTCTCAGTCATAATTTAGTGACCCGATCAATGGTCTTCCATTAATCGGGAGTCCAAATTGGATAGTTACATCTTGAAGTGTAACTGTACACTCTCCATGCAACATGCGGAAAGTGTGTATCTCCTGTTGCCATCGTTCGACTGATGTCGTTATCAGATGTCAGTCTAATTGTATAAATTTAAGGTATAGTTGTATAAATTTGATACAAGAGACTTCGTAGAATCCTGCAGCACGTAGATAGTTCAATATACAAGGGTCTGGGTTCTCTTGCCTTCGAATAACAGTCTCTCTTCGCCGACAATGCATAGCATTGATATGCTCAACTTAAAACGGAGAGTAGACATGTTGCACCACCGATAATGTAAATCCAATTCTTTGCAACAATAAATTTAGAATATCAGAAACCGAGGGCTTTGATACCAATTGAAAGAACTCTTATACAAGAGTACCTCTGAGCGAAAACGAGTCTTTCCAAAGTCATTGGGACAGAATTACCACATTTACATTCACACATACAAATATGCATCATAATACTAAATTACCGACATGCTTAAAGATTAATAAACAGGATACTAAGTAAACTTATCGGTTGAAGACTCTCATCGCAACAAATCTCGCTTTCGCTGGAACGACAAGCATCGTTTAGCAACACCCAATCGTCTACCACGAACAGTCCCCATACGAACAGGTGAAGAAAAGAGACAACATCACCACTTGGAACCCTCAGTATTCTCGAAGTGAGAATCCAAAGAGTGTGCTCTGTTCGGATTTGGTAGAGAGGAGGAGGAAAGAAGATCATATACAATGATCAAGCAAGTGGGAGAAAAACTCGTCTATTGTATAGACAAAATGTTCGATCATTTAGGTAAAGTATACAATTGTGTAGGAAAAGCTAAGCGATCGTCTATACAATTGTTTAGTAAAGCTCGGGCGCTAAACGATCGTTTAGTAATCAGCGCGCGCGGTGTAAGCAATTGTACAGTAAAAACACTCGTATAGGATCTGATTTACTAAGCGACAACTCTCTATAATTGCAACACAGTGTGAGCTATTTAAGCGTCTCAAAACGATTCTTCATCTCTCATCCGTTACGAAAAACAAAGAAAACGCCGGCCAATTATCCTATAACTGTCCAATTAATAAATAATAAATAATAATCACGTTATGTTCATAACCTATGGTTTTAATATCATATATTAACCATAGTATTTTTCCTCCACTAGATATCCAATTTCCTCCAAATTAATATATCTCATACATAAAGTAATTATATCACATATATTTAACTAGTTCAATATATCATATATAATCGAACCCTCTTGTGAATTTGAAAATTTCAAACTGATCAAAAAACTGATTCTCAACTTGTATCCAAGCTACCGGGACCTTATGGACCTATGGCTCAAAGCTCTAACGGTAACGTGAATAACGATAATAAACTCCTTAGCCATGATATCCACCATCCGTAACTGCCAAGCATTGTACTAAAGATCGACAGCTGAACTCTCTTACCATAGAATATGGTCTATGTCACTGATGTAATCAAATCATCAGTACGATCCCCTTCAACAGATTGCTCATAAGTACAGTTGGGTCAAATTACCAATTTTGCCCCTATAGTAATCTTACTCTCCTTAAGTACCACTGATCCATCTAATGAACAATATAAACTAGTCCTACTATTGGTGAACACCTCTTGGACTATGAGAAGATGTGTGGCCCACCATCGTTCAAGCCCCGGGCAGCCCTTAAGGGACAATCAATCGACTACCCCTACTTTGGGGAAGGAGTGAACTCCATCTTGTGTAGCTGAGTTCCCAGCTCTGAAATCAGACGAATCCCCAAAGTGGTAGGTCATGTTACGTATGGTCATCCTAGTGAAGTGAAGTCTTTGTCATGAATGTGGTTATATAACAAGACGTTAACATTTAATGGTCAGGTCTTATACAAACTCTCTGTATAGGATGCCCCTACTCGCATGTCCTCTACACGAATGATTAAGGTCAGACCATCTACGATAAGTCACAACATTTGTAACTATTCCATAAAGCAGGCCGCATCCGTAGCGTTACCAGGATAAGGTTTCCTTCTTATATCCATATACTACAGACCATTTTGGTTGTCACTTAAGACATGATCCACTTGTATATCACCACATACATGCTTAAGTCACATAAAGACAACCAGGGATTTTAAGTTTATTGGTTTGTGGTAAAGCAATAAAACATCCAAATGTACAAAATTAAGAAGTGAAGTAAATATTATATATTATACATCACAAGCATTCGTACAAACTGTTTATAAACTACAAGACACGAGACTTTAGGGCATTAACCCCAACAACGATGACTACCATCATGTGATTGTGTCCACTGCTTGTGATCTATGGAAGCGAAATATAGTAAGCAATTAAGGTTTGTTGTTTGAAGTTCGACCATATAGTCATTAAACTTTCGAACTTGAAATTTTGATCCTGCACTATACACCAAACTTTTTAATAGACTATTTTTTATATTTGTCGTTAAAATTACTTGCCACATGTCGCAAGCAGAATTTGTGGTGTATTCAAACTCAATTGTTAGGGTTTCTAATGGCAGATATAATGTCTTTGTATCTATATGAAATTAGACACATTCCCTCCCTTCTTGCACCACATGATCCCATAAATCTCAAAAACTAGCCCCATGAGTCAACACTTTGCTCTGGTACAATAACGTGCACAACTAGATAGACGTGACCATTTACATCGACTGAGGTAGCTATTAACAATGTTCCTTCATACTTCCCTTACAAATGAGTTCCTTTAATTTGAAGCAGTGGCCTGTAATGCTTGAAATCCTCAATAACAGGTCCAAACGACCAAAACACACTATTGAACATTACAATCCTTTCATCACAATCCACCTCATTTAGCCTTCAATAGACGATTGTACCGGGGTTTGTGATTTGTAAGATATTCATTCATTTAGGCAGAAAATTATACGATTCGATCCAATCTCCGAATATCTTCGCAATTGCTTTTCTTCTTCCGTCACACACTTTCCAGTAACTAACGGAATAACCATATTTTTTCAAGATAATATCTTGTAATGTTTTGATGTCAAGTAACAAATTTTTTTTCACTATGCTGCTTACCTCAGATGCAATTAGATATGAGTTCAATTGATTGTGGTCCTAACTCAGTCTTGCATACACACAGGAATGAGGGCCATATACTGGGTAATTTTAAATATACCATGTTTTTTATGGCAAACAGTGTGAAGTCTCCACATGCACCTATTGCCATATCTTTTACACCTAACAACCCATGTTGGTTTATTTGACTTAATGAATTCAAAATTTTGATGTCGAATGATTGAATAGTTTTTCACTGCATTTTTTTAAATCCAATTTGGAATTGAATATCATCCCCTTAAGCAGTAAATCAGACCCCATATTAGTGTCCTCCCCCATTGTCGAATCGGGTTCAATGTTCATCAGGTCTATCTTAGTAAATGTTTTGGAGACTTCATGAACGCCATAAAATTGACTAGGTAGTTAATCTAGATCGATATCATCATCGTCTATTTCAACTTTTTCGTTGTTTGTGGCAATAGTTGGATCACAATGCTCATCCTCCACATCATGATTTTCCAACTCAATAATAGTTTCAACTTCTTTTCTCGTTGAGGCTGGACTTAGGGACATTGGGTTGGGATATATACAATTCAACTCTATTTGAAGGGTATGGAGCATTGCTCATCATGAACCGTATACCAGCCTCACTTCATAATGAGATGAGGATATAGAAAGTAGATCCTGCTACATAACTACCATATCTAAATATTACCTCTACCCCATCATCTCTATTTATGGATAACGCATCACATAATCCATCTATTAATATATTGAATTCAATTTGACGATGCATATTTATACGAAGAGATGGTTGCCTATCATATTATATCCCATTTGGCCCATTAACAATGTTTCCATGCATATAACATAAAAATTTCCACAAAGTCCATCGTAATTTGGCCAATGCAATATGATATTTATCATAATATATGTAAGTATATATTATGTCAACTATATTAATGTGTTATTGCTATTTGTATAAAGGAATGTTTTTTTTTAAAAAAAAAAAATAATATCCATCTTCAAACAAAATAATAAAAAAATTAGATACAAAATCATGATAAATATTGTTACTAAAGTCATGCATCATCATTTGACCATAAATCAATGATAAATATTATTTTACATTGACATGAATTTATGTTCTTTAATCATCATAAAATTTACAACATTAAGGTGAATAATCCAAAATAAATTGACTAGATAAATAGTAAACATAACAGCAATAACAACAATAATACTAACAATAACATTAATATTAACATTCAAATATTCAATATTCAATAATCAATACATCATTCCAAATAATAATAAATAACTATATACATAACATTTGAATGACTTGATTGTAGAGTTTTTCTAAGAAATAATAGCTACGATAAACAAAATAAAAAAAACTAATACAAAATTATGGACGTTTTACATTTTTGTTTTATTTCATAAATAAAACGTCCAATTAACCAACTATAAAATAAATTCCCCAATCAATCCACTATAACATAAATTTTCCAATTAATCCATTATAAAATAAAACATTTTAGTTTAAATCCAATACCACTATTAATTTCAAATTCTTATTTAAATATCTATTTTTAAATTTCGTTTTTTTTCTTTAATTCGTTTTAGTTTGTTTTCTCTCCACAAAATAAAGTAATATCACTATTTTGTTCTATTAAGAACATATTCTTGATTTTATTTTTAAAACTTCTAATAAATTTTAAAATTTTGGCAAAATAAAAAAAGATTTAAATATAAATTTTACATTTAAAAATATTTATTTATTTTTCCATTAGGAACATATTTAAATACTTATTTTTAGATTTCGTTAAATTTCCTTCGAACTTGAATTAAAAATAATTTTTTATTTTTAAAAATTTAAGTTAGATTATTTTTACTAAAAGTATGGAGAAAATGTGATTTTTTTAAAATTATTTTTCTATTACGTATGATACTAAAAAAATAAGAAAAAAAATAAATTATCAATGATTTCAAATATAAAATTTTTCTTTTTCAAAGCTAATCATCTCAATATAAACAAAAATAATATCCTATTTATCTAAATAGTTTTAAAAGTGTATTTTTGTCTGATTATCCTTGTAAAGTACATTTGTCTAAAATTTTTCTTTTGTAAAGTACCTTTTTGTTTAATTATCTTTGTCTATTAACTTTAATTTCTTATTTAAATATATAGTTTTAGATTTCATGTTATTTCTTTAATTCATTTTAGTTTTTTTTTTCTTTTCTCCATAAAATAAAGTAATATCACTAATTTTTTCCAATAGAAACATATTCTTAATTTTACATTCAAAACTACTAATAAATTTTAAAATTTTGGTAAAATGAAAAAAGATTTAAATATAAATTTTAAAAGATTTATTTATTTTTTTTCCATTAGGAACATATTTAAATACCTATGGTTAGATTTCGTTAAAATTTTGTTTGAACGTAATTAAAGATAAATTTTTATTTTTAAAAATTTGAGTTAGATTATTTTTACTAAGTATGGAGAAAATGTGATTTTTTTCTTGTAAAAAAATCTCTCATTTTACATGTGATGCTTAAAAGATATGGAAAATATGATTTTTATTATTTTTCTATTACGTATGATGCTAAAAAATTAGAGAAAAATAAATTGTTAATGATTTCAAATGTAAAATTTTTCTTTTCAAAGCCAATCATTTCAATATAAACAAAAATAATATCATATTTGTCTAAATAGTTTTAAAAGTGTATTTTGTCTAATTATCTTTATAAAGTACCTTATTTTTCCAATTAACCCATTAGTACATTTGATTTTGAATTTATTATGTTATTTAAAAATCTATAATCATTTAGAAGTCTAATAACATATTTTTAATACTTAACCCAAACATATATAACACAATGTTAATCACATGTAATTCTCCCTTGTGATAATTTATGAAATTAAACCAATATAAAAAAAATTATGAGAATCAATACAAAAAAATTAACCCACTATAAAAAAAATATATCAACTTATTAAAAGAAAAATATTGCACCTTACCAAAAAAAAACAAATTAATAATATGAAGGTGGAAATGAAAGTAGAAGATGATCGATATTTGAAAATAAAGGAAAAAGGTGGAAGAAATGAATGGAATTTTCGGGTGTTTGTTTTCTGTAAAAGAAGATGAAGAAAGATGAAAATTTGTTGTAGAAGATGAAAATTTCTTTCAGGTGAAGATGAAAAAATGAAGGGGAAGATGAAGGGTTTTAAGGTGGAACGAGTGGAAGAAGACGAAATTGAGGTCTGAATGCGTCCGTTGAACAGACGCATTCTGACATATATATATATATATAAGTGCACGAAAAAAATAATTCGGATAAGGACAAAACTCACCCCTTTCCCCTAAATAAGTTGAGAACACCCAATTTTACTATTAAATTCGATTTTCACCCATAAAATCTAATTAACCCAAAATTCCTTTGAAACAATAGCAATTATTTTACAAGTTTGATTTCTATTAGTTGTTTTGAAAAGCTTATACAACTATTTGGAATCATTTGATAAAGAAAAAAAATTCATTTTAAACAAAAGCAATTATGTTACAAGTTTGAAATCTATTAATCGACTTGGGAAGTTCATACAACTATTTGAAATCATTTAACGAAGAACAAAATCCTTTTAAACAAAAGCAATTATACTTGTTGCACAAAAAGTAGATACTAGCTTATACATGGGCCATATTTTCTGGCCCGTTCACAAGGTGCACAAGATATATATATATATATATATACTATGGATTGACAAAAGGTCGATCATATTCAAATTCCATTCAAAATACCTTATACTATAAGATATCAAATACATTGTATTAATTATATCATATATATAGCTAATCCCCTCAATTAATTTGAACACTTAAAATTAATCCAAAATTAATTCTTAATTGAATATCTATTGAGCTACAAAATGGACTTTATGGATTTATAGACTTAAGCTCTAGTGGTACTTGGATAATTAATTAAACTCTTCAATTAAATTACCTAATTTCCATTAATTATCGGTCTGTTCAATAAAGACCGACAGTTGCACTCTCCACACTATAAATATATTTAGTGTCAATTGGATATAACCAATCAATAGTGTGATGACCTTTCACAAATTGCTCGTAAGTATAGTTGGGGCCAAATTTACCGTTTTGCACCTGTAGTTACATTTGACTCTTTAAATACCACTGATTCCTCTAATAAATCACAGTCCAACTATGACCAAGTCCCTCTCGGGCCAGGAGAGGGTGTGGCCACATTTTTTATGCCCTTGAATCAGTCCTCAATAGAGCAATTTATCTATTTACCCGATATTAGAGAACAAGAATTCTATCTTGTATAGCTATATTCCTAACTCCCCAAACAAATCCCAAAATGGTAAGCTTATTGAGTTGGCAATCTGGCCACTCTCATGCAAATCAAATGATTGCCTTCATGAGTGAGTAGGAGTTCACAATTCACTTAAGATTCAGGTCATGTCACCTATGGTCATCTTGGTGAAATGTAAGTCTCTACTATTAACGGTGTTATATAATGAGACTAACTATTTTGTGGCTCGATCTTATATAAACTCTTTGTTTGGGATACCTCGCTCATATGTCTCCATATGAATGATCATGATCAAATCATTGGTAGCACTTTACAACACTTGTAACATCTATAAAGTAGACTGTATCCATAATGTTAAGGTAACCAGTCTTATCCATTTACTACATACCATTTAGGTTATTATTTAAACAAGATCCACTTGTTTGTCTCTACATATTTGTTTAAATTACATAAAATAATGTAGAATCTTAGTTTATTGGATTGAGTGCATGCTTATAAAATAACAATTATTTTATTAACAACAATTTGTTTATACGAAGTTTACAAATTACGAGAATACAAGAGATTTAGGATACCAATCCAACATTGAATTATATATATTTTTTTGTGTATGTAACGTTGGCCTTTTGTCAATCCATAGTATATATATATATATATACCATGTGCACCTTGTGAACGAGCTGGAAAATATGACCCTGTATAAGTTAGTATCTACTTTTTGTGCAACAAGTATAATTACTTTTGTTTAAAAGGATTTTGTTATTTATTAAATGATTCCAAATAGTTGTCTAAATTTCCAAAGTCAATTAATATATTTCAAATTTGTAAAATGATTGCTTTTATTTAAAATGAACTTTTTTCTTTATCAAATGATTCCAAGTAGTTGTCTAAACTTTCCAAAACAACTAATAGAAATCAAACTTGTAAAATAATTGTTTTTGTTTAAAATGAATTTTGGAAGGAAAATAAAAAAACTAAAACCTAGACCATAATTCATGATTATAAAAAATATATCTACTTAATAAAAATTCAATCAAAATTTTATTCAAACAAACCATTTGAAGAATCATGGTATAAAAAAGTTCCAAAACAAACAAGTAGATCATTTGATATTCTTTTATATCATATTTTAGAGTTAGGAAAACTACAACAGATACCCCACATCCTATATCAACTCTGCACCCCAAACAGATATATAAACTCAGATAAAACAACTATGCACCCATGTGTGAACTCCTAGACATATGAACTCCCAAAACATATGAACTCTAGACATCTTATATCGCACCCCAAACAACCCCTTACTATTTACAAATAAGTGGGTGGACATTTGAAATGTATAACATACAAAAAAGGCTTCCAAACAATGAGATGATATTGGATCTAATCTCATCTCAACTCATATTGAACTCCCAAATAGCCCCTTAAAATATTCTTTATGCAATCAAAATTTATATCTATTCGAATCGATTAGTGCAATGTCACAATTTTAAATGAATCTATTTATCTCATACTCAACCAATAATCTAGAGCAAACAAAATGTAAATTTAAGGTTTTTTTTTTTAAAAAAAAAAAAAGAAAAACCAACTACAACTAAGTTGAAAAGTATATATGTTGTACCATTTTCAATAATTATTTTAAACTATAATTATAAAAAATAAAATTTTTGGGAATGAGATCTCTTAACCGGGACTAGTTTGATACTACATGTATTGTACATGTTGCATAAAGTTTTTTTTTTTAAAAAAAATAATTATAAAATTTTAATAATACAACTTAATTTATGAATAAAAGATTTCAATTTCGGTCTCAAATTAAAATATGACTATCCAAATTTTATTCAAAAGCAAATTGTACAACTTTAAGATTAAATTGTGGATCCAGTCTCAAATTTGGGCATCTTCCAAATTTATATTAAATTCATCAAAACTTAGGTTCTCTCATCCCTATTTTCAAATTAAATTGCGGGAAAGATCTAAAATTTATCCCAAATTGAAATTTGGTCATATTCCAAATTTTATTTCAAATTCAAATTATCCAACATTGAGTTTTTATCTTCAATCAAAATAAATTGCGGATAAAAAAATGTCTCAGTTGGTCTCTTATTAAAATTTGGGCATATCCTAAATTTTTATCTCAAACCAAAATTGATCAAGATTCAATTTCACATCAAATTCTATTCCAAATTCAAACCAAGATTTGGGTACCAATAAAATTTCTTCCCAATGTCAAGACCTTGGCATAATCTAAGTGTTGTCTTCAAAATGTAGGCACACTCCAAGCATCTACCAAATCAAAATTAGAGGAAAGAGAAAGACAAAATCACAAATTCTACCTCAAATTCACATGAAGAATTGAGTATATTCTAAATCTAAAAAAAATGATTGTTAAAATTTGGGATATTAAATTAAATTTGCAAATAAAGTGGAACATAAATTATACTTTAGTTCAAATTAAAGTTTACTTGAGAGAAAGCCAGGGACTAAAATTCATCTTTTGTTTACTTGGCGAAAGTATGTCAAGCAAACAAAATTTCAAATCAAAATTTTGAAAACGTGTATAAATCTCGAAAAGGGACATTTGTTGAATGAGAAATTTTGGCGAATCACGAGTTACTACATCATCAATGAAAGCCCGAGCCTATTGGAAAAATTATAAGTCTCTTAGGGGCCAACCCAATTCAAACCCATGGTAAAATTTTGGGCCAAATTAAAGATTAAACTCACTTCATTTGGGAGGGGTTGAAGGAATTGAAGGCAAAATCTCTTTGAAGATCTGAAGTCTGAAACTCCAAGGCTCTGAAGAACATAACTCCTCCAAAGTTTTGAGGATCAGAAGACACTAAAGCTCTGAAGATCAAAAGACACTAAAGCTCTAAAGATCAAAAGGCATATCAGAGTTTTGAAGACCGAAGTTCTTTGAAGATGCAAGCAATCTGACCACGCTTGAAGACTGAAGTCCTTTGGAAATACAAGTATTCTGAAGACTGAAGTCCTTTGAAGATACAAACACTCTTCTAAGATTGTTACTTCAAGAACGTTCGGTGCTTTTCTTCTTCAAGTCAAGCACATCCACCCAACCGAGAGAGAATCGGAGGATCAAGTACTAGAGATCGAACCGCATCGCATCAAATCAACCTCAACATCAACACGAACTCAAGTTTAACTCTACCAAACAAGTTTCTCCGGAAGCCTTAATCCTCCAAGAAGAGCTCAAAGGCCGATCATTCAAGAAAATCAACAAGCTCAAGGTAGATCGTCCAAAAAGAACAACAAGCCCAAAGGCCGATCGTCCAAGAAGATCAACAAGCCTAAAGCTGATCATCCAAGAAGATCAACAAGCTCAAAGGCCGATCATCCAAGAAGATCAACAAGTCCAAAAGTCGATCGTTCAAGAAGATCAATCAGCTTAAAGATTATAATTTGTTTTGAAAGCATCAAAATATTATGTATTATAGATTGCACTCACTTTCCACAAAATTAATACAAATACAAAGTTCAAGTTTCACAAAATAAATTTCTCTTGAAATCTCGTGCGAACAGGGTGATATCTTCCTATAAAAGATAGAATATATACTTAAAACAAAGAAATTAAACTTCTTAAAAAAAAAAAAAAAAGAAAGAAAGAAACATTGAAAAATATGTTGCTATTTACAAAATTAAAAAGTTACTTACAACAAAAATTCTATCCAAATAAGATAAGAAAGTAAAGAAGTTGGCTAGAGAGAGTCAACTAACAAAAAAAACAAAAAACAAAAAACAAAAAAGAGAAAAGATACATGATGAAAAATGAGATTTTGAAATTAGCTACTTGAGAAAATTTAGATATCAAATCATAATTTAATTTTATCTTGTTTAAAAATAATTGTCCTCTATTTAATATGAAGTAGAGATTATTAGAGATAAAATGCGACATGTTTTTAATTTTTTTACTATTATTTAACTTAGATATTAAAAATAAAATGTAATTTAAAAAAGAAATTTCTTGAATAAGATGTTAGAGGATAAAATATGATTTTTTTTAAAAATTTTCTTTATTTAAATAGAAGTAGAAATTATTAAAAATAAAATGTGATTTTTTTAATGATTTAAATATAAAATTACGTCAGATATCTTAAATAATTATCAACTAAAAAGTAAAAGAATAGAATAAATCAAATATTTCCTTTAGATAGTATAGATTATACATCAAACAAAATTGTTCATCACGTAGAGGAAATAAGTTTTCCTAATCTCATGTCCGAAGCTTATCTCAATTGTTTGTGGATTTAATACTCTCATAGATTAAGGGTGTTCTTTAATCGAGGGATCTTAACTAATTACCGTAATTTGGATTCGTATTTGCAATCATAGTGAGTAATAGAGAATTAATTGAAATAATGACTAATATCAATTAACATCACATGTAATTATAATTTATTTCTTTATTTATTTTTCTGTCTTATGTTTCAAAATCTCAACACTCCTGTCCTTGAAATTTTAATAATGCTCCTAAATTATGAGGTTTGTTATAATTACATCCCTAAATTTTTAATTCGATCAATCACCTTCCCTAGACTTTATAAAATGTTAGTAATTAAATCCATAGGTTAAATTTGAGTAACACACATATACAAGAGAAAGGCAATTCTATTTGTTTTCTTCTCTTTTTCTTCGCTTCATTTCCATTTCCATCTACTTCATCGCTGCCAGTTTTCCGCCTGAAGCTCTTCCCATAAAATCTGGCTATCTTCCGATCAATCCCACCACCGGCTCCGTCATTTTCTTCACCTTCTACGAAGCCCAAACCCCGATTTCCTCCCTCTCGAAAACCCTTCTAATTTGGCTTCAAGTAGCCCTAGTTGTTCTTCCATGGTCGGCAATTTCTGCGAGCTCGGTCCATGGCGAGTCAGTTTCCACAAACAAAAAATCGAACCCATTCCCTTAATCCCTAATCCCGGCTCATGGAGTCGAAGATTTGGCCCTCTATTTCTTGACAACCCAATTGGAACTAGCTTCAACATTGCAACCACAAAAGATGATATCCCTAAAAACCAATACTTTGTTTCTAAGTATCCTTTTACTGCAACAACTTCGTTTATTGAGCTAGAGTTAGCATTTAAGAATCGATCCAGTTAACAGATCCAATTACTCAAGTTGCTACTCATGGGTTGAATGCTCTTTAATGACAAACAAAAAAAGGAGATGAAGAAGCATTGAATCACGTTGAAGTAGAGAGCTTGTACTTTTATTCCATCGCACAAACTTTCTCCGCCCTTTCTTCCGGCGATAAAGTATCTTCTCTTCTCCCTATTTTCACTAAACCGGTCATTTTTTCCTCCTCCTCGATTCCTCTGTAACGTTGAGCAAAGCTTTTTTTTTTTCTTGTGACAAATTTGCCCTTCTCCTACATATGTGTTAGTTACCCAATTTTAACTCAAAGGGGGTTGATTGCAATACTTTATAAAGTCTGGAGGAGGTGATTGATCAAATTAAAAATTTAGGGGTATAATTATAACAAACTTCATACTTTAGGGTGGTTTGTGCAATTTTTCATTTTTTTCTTAAAAAAGAAATTGCCCTATCAAGATTAAAATAGGCACATCATCAATATATTTTGATTTAAAATTAGTTTCGTCATCATCTTAGTCAGCTTTTCTTAAAGTCCATAACGATTTTATTGTATCGAGGAATAAAATTGAGTATATTGAAATCTCAAAGATAAAAGTGTGAAATATAATAACGAATTAGAAACTAAATCCAAAATCTAAGAAGTAAAAGAATATTTTTTTCTTCTTATTATTATTTTTTTAAATCACAAAACATTCAAACAATATAACATTCATAAAAACAAGTAAAACAAACCACTCAATACAATGAAAAGAAAAAAAACGACCACATGCTCATCTTAAGCCCAAGCAAGTGAGGGAGTGCACCAATAAATTAAAAACATTGTCTCACGGGGGGAAGGATAAGAATCCCAAATCGAGTGTAATCGATCGAGCCTATGCAAGTATAAAAGGAGGCTTTAAAGAGATACGAAGAAGAACCATCAAGGGGATTAACCATTTCCAGACAATCAAATTCAATCCAAATAAGCATAACTCAATTAGGATGAATTATATATATATATATATTATATATATATTATATATATATAAAACAGACAATTTAAACATTTCGATATTCGAAAATTGAGACGATAAGTCAAAGTGAGCATAAAATATAGTGTCAATTGACATAAAATTGTACACAACAATTCCAGTTCTTCAAAAATCATTTAACACGTAAAAACAAAGTGGAATGGTTTCTCCATAAAATTTACGTATAACAAAATGTCATTGTTTACGAGTGATAAACCCGCGACGCAAATCACTGATAAACAATGACATTTTTATATATTTATAAAAAAATCGATTCATTTTATTTTATATGAAAACAAACCTAAAATTTGAGTACGTAAAATTTGTCATTTGCAATTTACCATAAAGCCTTAAAAATAGATTAGTTCTCTCAATCAAATCTTAGGGATATACCAATATGGTTACCCTTCCCCTTTCTTTTTTTAACTGCACCAATATGTTTACTTTATCTATACTTAAATTTGCTATTTTTGACATTATTTACAATAATAAAGACATTTCCCTTCATACCCTTCAAGAATTCATAAACACAATAATAACAAAATGTACTAATATGTAAAATAATATGAAAAATTAACATGTTTTTTAGAAAAGAATTATTGATCTGTCAACTTATTTAAAAGGTGCAAAATTTTTATTTATTAATTTAAATATATTTTTTTTATTTTTATATTTTTTCTAGAAATATCCATCAACATCTTATTAATATTTTCACGAGGTTTCTTTACTAGTTTTTAGTACAAGATGAGACTTGGATACTTCCATCAATAACATAGGGTGTTAAAAAAAACCTGATAATCCGACCAATCGGGACTACCCAACCCAAACCGTTGGGTTGGGTTAGATTTTATTTTGGGTTGGATTGGGTTAAAATGTTAAAAAATATTAAATTCGGATTGGGGCAAGGGTTACCCAATTTTAGGATCGGGCCGACCAGACCCGAATATATATACATACAAAAGTGACGGAAAAAATAGGCATTTAAAAAAAAAAAGAACCGATGACCCAACCCGATCCAACCCAGAAATTTTGGGTTGAGTTGACCCTCTAAAAAATAACTAATAGGGTTCATTATTAGCCCATCCGAATTTTTGGATTGGTCCACAAAAATCTTCCAACCCAACCCAACCCGAACTATGTACACCCCTAGTTTCAAATCTATAAAATCGGATTTAATCCTAAAATTTCACTAAAGTGGGCCCAAGCAATAATCAATCAAGTGGAGAAACCTTCAAATTTACTCATAAAATAATGGTCAATATATTTTTAAACGACAAATCGAAGTTCCACTTTCGACACCCTTAGTTGGGCTGGGCCCAGCCCAGACAAAAAAGCGTCTTACGAGACCATCCTCTGACACATTACGACACGTCGGAATCGTATTAAGAACCGGTCCAGCGAAACCGGGTCGAATCAAAACCGACCCGTTACAGCTCATAGACTGTTTTTCCTTTTACACCGCTCCCTCTCTCTCCTCTCCCTCCTTCTGCTTCAGTTCATTTGAAAATCGGTGAAACAAATTTTCAGTTTCCGGCAATGGCCGACGAAGAAGTGGAGCTTAGCGACGAGCAGAAGAAGGAGATCGCGAAGTGGTTTCTCCTAAACGCTCCCGCCGGAGAAATCCAATTCGTTGCCAAAGGTCATAATTACATTTCGGTTCATATAGATGTGTATTTTTTGCATTTGCATTGTGTACGATCATTTCCGGTGATTTTTATTGGTTGAATTATATATTTGATGTTTCGTACGTTTATCAATTTTCAGATGTGAAGAAGATTTTGAACGACGATGAGTTGTACCACGAGGCGGCGTCTGAAGCTTTTCCTCAGTACAACAAATCACATATGATTTTCATTGAAATGCCTGGCAGAGTAGGAGATGTAAGTTTGTTATAAGGATAGTCGTTTTTTGCTGCTATTTTCATTGCGGATAAGGTTGGGGAACTAGTTTTTATCGATTCGTGATAATTGTAGCGAGTGGCGTGAAGAGCCTGCATCTTGTTTTCACTGCATGCATCAGGCTTGTTTCTGTTTTATTTAAATTTAAAGTAGTTTTTTTCTGGCAGTTTTATGTGGTTTTGGAATTGTTATGCTGTTTTATCTTGGGATTTAAATGGAATACTCTCCAGCCCCATCCAAATAGATGCAAAAGCTTCACAAACTGGAGTTAATGGCCACGATTTCGTGCATATCTAGTGAAACAAACTGATATAGATGGTCAGTCCAGTAGGTGGTTGCATGCTTTCGAAAATCAAGCATTTGTACAATTTGTGAAAGGAGAATTTGATTATTATTATCATAAAATTACGTTCTAGAAAGCTTGCAGATTAATTATTTTGTTTTCTTTATGCTTCTCAGTCCTCTCATGTGATGAATTCAGGTGATTATTACACCGTTCAATGAGCTTGAAGAAAACGAGTTCCTTGATCCAAGAACTGCACAAGTTGCTATAATTGATAATATCAAACAGGTAAGGGTTCAGTCTGAATCAATCTCAGCAGAGTAACCATTTTATGGTAGTAAAAGTCAATTTCTAGCTTAATGTCTAAATGGCTAAGCTAGAAATTGACTTTTTCCTTTCTTGAGACATGGAGAGATGAAGAAAGCATGATCACAAGATTGTCCATAGAACTGACTTACTTATTGTGGGAAATTGAGTATTTTTATTTTGTTTGCCATTTTTAAAGGTTAATACCATGCTTTTTTTAGTTGATGTTACATATCATAGAGCATTGTCTATTGATTTAATCTGTATTGACAAAATCAGAAAACATGTTTATCTAATTATGCATGAAACAAACTTAGGCTAAATTGTTAATTGCACTAGTATTGATTAACTTCTCATGTCTTCTGGTTTATTCTATTCATAGTGTTAACAATTAAATTTATGAAAATTACTTACCGCTATACATCCCTCCCCTCTCTTTCGTGGTCTAATTTAGCTTTCTAAGTTGTTTTATTATTTGCTCTGTTTTTGTATTTGGTGTTTAATTGACTTAGGCGTGTGCTGGAGTGAGACCTGCACTGGATGAGGAACTCCCCTCTGCATACGTTGAGGAATTTCGGTAGGCTTTATGACTAGTTTGAAAAACTGAAAACTAGTAACCATCCTTATTGGAGGTTTATAATGTTAAATGATTTGGCAGATGTGAGTTTTAAACTTTGCAACATATGAACCACCATTGTTTAACCTAAGGAAATAAGGGTCCTCTAAATAATTTAGAAGGAATGAGTTCAAACCATGATGACCATTCACCTTGAAGTTTATATTTTACGAGTTTTCTTGCAACCAAATGTAGTGGGATCAAATAGTTATCCCACAAGAATAGTTGAGGTACACACAAGTTGATTTGGATATTTAAAAATATATATAAACGAAAAATAAAATCCCATATATGTGATTACTGATTAGGCCGTCTCCTTGAAGTGAATATTGCTTATATCAACCTGTCTAAAGTTTCTCCTTTGTTTAACATCGACAGAAGTCTGTCGTGTTAACAACAAATATTTATACTTCTATAACATATTTGTAAAATAATTTAAGCCATTTTTCAGCAGACATCAACAGACCACAACTAAAATTGTGGTTTTCGTACAATATGCTTAGAGTCTAGACTATTCCAGGTCAAATGAGAATATTTCTCCCTGAAACCTGAAGTAAATAAACCTCAAGATGTCTATGAATAACAATCAGTTTTTCTTTATTATGTATTCTATGTTATGGCAGATGTGCCGTAGATACAGAAATTGCTCGATATGTTGGTGAAGCGTATCCAAAAGGTGTTTGCTCAGTTTTCTGTGTGAATGGAAAAGATGCAGAGGGACCTGAATCTGATTTTGAGCTTGCTGTGGTTATTGCTGCTGCTAGACATAGCCCTCAGAACTTCTGGTGCGTGCATACTGCATAATCATCATTATTTGCCTCAGCAACTTCTTGACTTCTTTATTTGCCTTCTCCTATTCTTGTTCTTTTTTCTCTTCCTTTTCTTTGTTGTGATGTGTCAGGTCTGGAAGAATTAAGTATCATCAAGTGTCTATTTAAATTTAGGAAAAAATACTTTTTTGGTCCCTAGGTTTTGGGTCTAGTTTCTATTTAGTCCCTAGGTTTCAAAATGTTATACATTTAGTTCTTAAGTTTTGAGTTTGATTTCAATTTAGTTCCTAGGTTTCAAAGTGCTACAATTTTACCCTTGACATTTGAGTTTTATTTCAATTTGGTCCCTGTGTTTCAAGATTTACACTTTTAATCTCGATTTTTCACTAAATATTCACTTTCTGTCTTTAGAGTTAATTCATGTTAATAAATTATTTTTTTTTAAAAAATAATTATAATTAATTAACTTTCACTATTTTGATCACTTTCAAAATTACATTTAAAATTTCACTTCATAATTATTTTTAATTAATTAATGAAAATTGACGTCAATAATTGAAAGTGACTATTTAATAAAAATTAATTTTAAAAATGCAAAACCTTAAAATTAATGGACCAAATTGAAATAAAACTCAAATCTCAAGAGTAAAATTGTAACGTTTCAAAACTTAAGGACTAAATTGAAATAAAACTCAAAACTTAAGGATTAAATGTGTAACATTTTAAAACATAGGGACCAAATAGAAACTAGAGCTAAAATTTAGGTATCAAAAAGGTATTATTCTCTTGAATTTATTTTTAATTGCAGAAAATGTGATGCTTTTGGTTCATCTGTTGCTGATGGCATTTCAATTTAGTTAACGAATTCATTTTGCAGAATTCAAGTTCAACTCATTTTATTTGATGTCTGTTCCCATTCTTGTGCAGTAATGGAAGTTGGCGTTCTACATGGAACATTGAGTGCAAAAGTGATTTTCAAGCTCTTGAAATAAGAGGGAAAATGCAGGTACTTTCTGTTACTTAATCCAAGTGCACAATAGATTCATGCCTCTCTCTTGTTCTCTCTCATTTTTTGGACTTGAACTTTATTTTTTAATGTATTATTAAAACCTCAACAATTCATATTTTGGGCTCTTTTCTCTCTGCTCTCTCTAGGTGGGTGCCCATTATTTTGAGGAGGGAAATGTTCAATTAGATGCAAAGCATGAATGCAATGATTCAACTATCCTACAGGTCATTACCAATTTGAAAGTTTTCTTTTTAGTTATTATTTCCAGTCAGTATTGTTACCTTAGGTGGAATCAAATGCTTGGTTACTTTTGTTGCTTTTTACATCAGTTTGGATAGAGCATTGGACATCCCAATATGCGGTGCAACATGTTCATGTAAAATGAAATCTTCATTTTATAGTAGGTTCAGTTATACTAAAATATAATATTGTTGATAACATCCTTGTAGTTGTAGGCATATTCTCATAACTCTGCAGTTCATTTTCCTCTGTTTGTACATCAGACGTTTTCATTTCTTCTCAGCATAAATAGGGATTAACTTTCTTTTCAAATTGTTGAAATTTGTTGTTTTAGGCTCCTGAAGATTGTGCAGTTGCGATAGCCAATATTATTCGTCATCACGAAGCAGAATACTTAGCATCTCTTGAGGTTCTGCATAAATCTCTAATCATTATTATTTATTGGGGTTTCTAGGAAGATTAACTAATACTTGTATGCTTGACAGACATCCTATTCAAACTTGCCAGATACCACCTTCAAGGTACTCTATTTTAATTGGGTGAAAAGTATTGCATTTCTAGAGCCTTCCATTGGAGTAAATATGTGAAATGAATTTCATCTGTTATCCCATAATCTTTACACCATCTAATCCTAGGAAAAGTGGGAGTGGGAGAAATTTATAAAAAATTGTTGACTCAAGGAAGTGAAGAAGCCATTTTGATCTTATCTTATTTTTGTCATGAACTCTGAATATGATAATAATAATTTGAAAAATATGCTGATTCTGTCAGTTCTTTAATGGTTGATTCCTCAATTGGAACATTAGTATTATGCATCTCAGAGTGCCAATTGTGAACTTCATCAACCTATTATACGACGATTCTATGTGGATTTGAATTCATTTGTTGTAAATCTCATGCAATGTCTGAAGTTGAAGTTATTCATATATCTGGTCACAGTTTTTTTTCCTCTCTGTTTCATGCCTACTTCAATGGCGTCATTTGGTCCAAAAATTACCTTATTATCTCTTGTCCTTAAATTTACATTTTGAAAGAATAGGGAAATGCTGTTATTGATGTAGTTTTGGTACTTTGTGTTGCTACACCTTGTGATCTTAATTGTGCTATGTTCTCAACAAATTTGTCTGTTATCTCGGATCTTTTATTGTGCATCGTAGGATCTTCGGAGGAAGCTTCCTGTTACTCGGACCCTATTTCCATGGCATAATACCTCACAATTCAGCTTAACAAGAGACATTGCTAAAGAACTTGGAATTGGAAAGTAAATGCACAAACATCAAAACACAGTAGCTTTGTTCACTTTTACAGGTAAAACAAAGATACTAATTTCATTCCCCTTTCGTTTGCTTGCTAAATCGCTTAACTCTGCCTTTGGAGTTTCCTTATTTTTTTGTCCTTTCCTCGAGATTCGCTTCCTTGTAGTATTCATTCTTGTGAGTTGTATAGGTGCAAGTGCAACGGGATGCTTCCGATTGTAAGTACTTATAATTTGTAAAGTTAAGATTATATGTTTTGTTTTATTGCATTTGATTCTGAAATAGATTATATAATTGGTTGCTTCTTCTTGTTTTTCTGACCTTTTATTTGCCCTTTGTCTCCATCCATGCCTATCTGTTAGAATTTCTTTTCCTCATTTATAAGTCACTCCATATTAGCTGGTTTGTTCTTTGTTCAATTAATTTGGCTCCCTTTGTTTATTTTTAAATTTTATAGCACCACTTATTTACTACTATTATTGTTATAATTCATTAGTTCTTCTACCTGCCCTTTGATGGCTAGGTTAGGTAGGTTCCCCAACCTCCCATGTGTTTGTGGTTGGGTGTTTTTTGTGAAAGGCTATTGTTATTAACATCCTTAAATTAAAAAATAATAATTACTGTTGATTTTTGACCGAAACCGTTAGTAGTTTGTTTCGATAATGTCTTTGAACTTTTGAAAAATTCATTAATACCTTTAAACTTAAAAAAAATTTAAAAATACTAAAAATACTTTTACTGTAGGCATATAGATGTAAATGGTTAGAATTTAGTTTAAAAAATGCTATTAAACATTTAATAGTTGCATTAATACTCTTAACTTTTTGAAACAAAATAAAGAAATCCCTTATAGATTTTATTTATTTTTTTATTTTATTTTTTTATTTTTTTGCAAAGATATTGTAATTAAAGTGTGGAGTGAGGGAATCGAATCTCAGACTTTGAGGTTAATAGTATAAACACTATGCCAGTTGAGCTATGTTCATGTAAGCAAATTTCCTTATAGTTAGTATATGCATGAAAATCGTTTATAAATACCCTCACCTCTCTTTTCCATTTCAATCAATGACCATGCATTTCCTCAAATCTCATTCATCCCTTTTTCATTATCGATACACATGTTTAAGGAAGTTTTCCTTCTTCTCTCTAATGGTTGTCCTCAAAATTATGCAAATTCTCGATGGTTTCCATCTAAATACTGACATTTTGTAAACTTCTTTTTTTTAATAGATGAGAGGTGTTCATGCAACTTTTGAATGTGGTTTTGGTTGACAAATCAACTACCAGAATATTCTCTTTCTTTTTTAAAAAGTCCTTTTTAGAAAAGGTTTTAAGAATATTAATGAAACTTTTGAAAGTCTTAAAGGGATTAGTTTCATAACACGTGATTTGTAATGTTCAAAATAGGTACATTTGGACTTATAACAAATTTGCAAATTAGATTTGTAACAAATTTATCTGTTGAACTATCTAGTTTATAGAATACAAATTAGATAAACTCAATATAAAATACAATGTGCAAATTAAATTAAAAATGGAAATTATTCTATTTTGAATTATTTGCGTAATTATGTGGCATTTTTGTAGTTTTGATGCTTATTATTTTAAATATTTAATTTTTTTTTACTCATATCTTGGTTTATAAATAATTATATTATCTTAAGAGCTAACTCTTACCAATTAGATTAAAATATAGTACGTTTTAAATTAACGTGTATTATTAATTAAAATTAAATATGATAAAAACGTGACTTCTTTAGTGATAATATAATTGGTTACAAATATTAATTTATGTGTAGATTTAGGATATAAAATGATATTAAAAATATTCGGGTACAATGATATTTAATGAAATACTCTTTAACATTTTTCATACAAATTTTCACTAGATGTGTTTTATTATCTACACATAAATTATTAATTTTTTTTTTCAAATGTTGGTTGGGTTTTATATGTTAAAATTATGAAAAAAAAAAACAACAAAAAACAAAAGTAACAAAAAAACAAAAAAAAAACAAAAAAAACAAAAACAAAAACAAAAACAAATTTTTTGTGATTAGAGATATTTTTACCAACAATTCTGATATTGTACTATATTTAAAATGTAAAACATACACTTCATCTAAAACTTTTTAAAGTAAAACCTCAAACATTTTTTTCTCCACAAATCTCATTATATAATTTTAACATTTATGTCCTATTTAAAATATTTCATAAATAAAAACTCTCATAAACTTTTTTTTGTTGTTGTATTTGATTTAGAAAAAAGCTAATAATTATTATTTTCAATGTAATTTCTAAGGATTCTTTTGATTGAATTGAGAAAAAAAATGTTTTTTAAAAAACTCATTTTATTTAAACACTTTTGATCAAAATGGTTTAAAATAGAATTCAAAAGTTAATTTGGGTGGTTGTCAAACACTCTAATTTTTTTCTAAAAATATTTATTTTTAAATTAAAATCTCAAATAACAAAAGTATATTAAAGGAGAGTATTTCTCTTCCCATTTTGCCCATTATACCCTTTCCATCAATTTTTTTTATGTGTTTTTATTTTTCTTTATTTTTGTTTTCAACAAATTAGCCTCCTACAAAGAGGGCATCACATGAGTGGAGGAGATAGGAAACAATATGGAGAATAAAGAGCGGAGAGAGTGAAAAAGTAATTTAAGTATAAAATATAATTTATTTGTACTCTTTAAAGTTTTTGTTGATATGTTTACTTTTCTTTCCTAATTTTATACTTTTCAGATAAATAAAATAACTGGAAAAAAAAATTGTATGACTTTGTGTTGTGAATAAGTAATTTAATTTTAACTTCACATACTAATTAAATATTTTTAAATAAATAATGATCACACTTTTATTTGTTATGAAATCCTCTTGATGTATCACTTCACATAAAAACTAAAGTTCAAATAGACACATTCATTTACGAATTGTACACATAATTGTAGAATGATAATTGAAGTTTTCGTTATTCGTAAAGAAAATATTGGATCATGCCAAAGTGAAGCCTAAATGATTCCACAAGATTATTTTCTATGACGAAACAAAAAGGTATGACTATTGTCTTTATATTTAAATTTTGATTTATTATTATCCATTAACCGTTATATAATTAAAATGTTATCTTACCTCATTAACTTAAGAAAAGTGCGGTAAATTTATGGTATCAAGAAAAATATAAGAAAATTTATAAAAATTTTTAATAGTAAAGAAAGACTAATACAATAATCGAATTAACAAAAAGAGAGTTATCCTCACACTCTCCCAATATCTCCCTCTTTTCTATTTTTTCTTTTTTTTTAAAAGACAACACCTACTTAAAATAAAATAGGTTATTCTTATCTAAATCCATTAGGATCACATAAAAAATGGAGATCATAATTTATGAAATCAAAGTGTTCTCATATTCTTTCTCCTAAGCTTTCCCATCTTAAGGCAATATAAAAGAAAATGAGTCAATAAAGGTTTTAGAAAATAATAAATTAATTAAATAGACGAAATAAGTATGTATCCCTAATTTTAATAAAGTAATATATAGAGAAAAAAGCAACAAGTCTCTAAATTGAATTCAACACTTGAGAAACACTTAAACCTTTCATGAGATCGGTACAAACAGATATAAAACTACAAAGACTTATAAAAGAAGTTCATTAAATTGTATATTAAAATATTTAGGAAAAAACTTTAAGTATTTTGTAAGAGTTGTGGATTGCCCCTCAAATCTCTAGCAAGCGAGGTAGATAAATAATCCTCACAATCAAATGTCTTGGAACAACAAAAAAAATCTAGAATAAAAAAAGAAAACATCATTAATTAACCCCATGAATTATTTTCATCCATGACCAATTTTAGACATCATTCATTTTAAGTCTAATCATTTGAATTTATTGGCCAAAGAAGAATATCAATAAAGAAAAAAAAAGAACTTCTATTTTGTTGTTAGATAGTAAGAAAAGAGAAAAAAACTAACAGTTGAATAAAAACTTGTTGGGGGACATGATATGCTTCATGAAAAATATACATGCCGGTAAATATTTCTCCTCTCCTCTGACGATTATTACCACACCACAATTTCTTTTGAGAGATATTTTGAAGACGATCCAAAATTTGTGATGTGCTTCGTGAAAAACATACATGTCGGTAAATATTTCTCGTCTCCTCTAACGATCATTACCATACCAAAATTTCTTTTGGGAGATATTTTGAAGACGATTTTAGAACGAATGATATAAAATTTTGGATCCCATAAAAAAAATTAGGAATTATTATTTCTCTGATACCATATTAACATAGAAAAGAGAAAGTTAAAAAAATACTCTTTCTCTCACACTTTATTCAATATGCAAAATACATTATATATGTATACACAACCAATGAGAGAAGAGTGATAACTACCAATAGAGTTTGATTTTACATATTTAGTCATTAAGTTTTGAGTTTGATTTCAATTTAGTCTTTTAAGTTTCAAAATGCTGCAATTTTACCCTTGACATATTTGGTCTATATGTTTCAAGATTTACACTTTTAACCTCGATTTTTCACTAAATACTCACTTTCCGTCTTTAGAGTTAATTTAGGTCAATAAATTAAAAATCATTAAAAATCATTATAATCAATTATATTTCACTATTTTTATCTGTTTTAAAATTAAATTTAAAATTTCATTTAATGATTATTTTTCATTATATTAAAAATTGACGTTAGTGATTGAAAGTAAGTATTTAATAAAAATTTGAATCAAATTGAAATAAAACTTAAATTTCAAGGGTAAATTTGTAACATTTTAAATTTAGGAACTAAATTGAAACAAAACTAAAATTTAAGGATTAAGCTTGTAACCTTTTAAAATTGAGGGACTAAATAGAAACTAGAGCCAAAACTTAGGGACAAAAAATGTATTATTCCATAATTTTTTTTTTTTTTTTTTTTTTAAAAGGATGTTTTTAAATAAACAATAATAGAAATAATATGAACTAAAACTTCTAAAACAAGTGAATATATGAACTGTGGACACGTTATACAATCATGAGCTAAATTGTGTATCACGTCCATGAGTTATATGACGTGAGTTTGATCAGGGTGGCAATTGGGTGCTAGTTATGCGCCATGTAACTTATGTACCATGTGGTAAAACCACTCACGAAGGATTGTAGTAGTTGTAATTATATTCTCAAATTTATATAATTGTTAAAATTGAAACCATCAAATTTACAATAATTTTAGAAATTGGATCCCCAAATGACAAACATTGAACTCTCAAAATAAGCTTTTATCATTTTGAGGGACAAGTTTCTATAACTATTGTAAGTTCAAGGGATCAAATTTTAACACTTTCTAAGTTTGAAGGCTTAATTTTTATAATTGAAAGTTTAAGAGTGTAATTACAACGACTACCATACTTTAGGTTGGTTTTCGTAATTTATGGTGGTTTTCGTAATTTTTCCTTTCTTTTTTCCTCCAAATCAACAATTGTGAGGTGGAGATTAAACTATCAACTTAACGATAATGGATACTTTAACCATTGGAACTATCTAAAATGACATTTTGCATGCAGCTAGAGTATTAAAGCTAAATATTTGTACAATCAGATGGGTAAGATCAGAGTTTAAATGTGAAGATCAAAAGAGTTGGACAATTATTTGCATCGCTAATTGTAAACCTTTTTTCCTTTTTTTCCTATGCCTTTTTATTTTAATTCACAAAAGGAATGGAGTTATGGTACCATCATAATATTAAATTTCTATCGATGAGTCGATATTCCTATTGATATTTTTACATCTTGAGCTCCACATTGGCATGAAGCGTGAATCAACAATTCTATATTTTCATAAAAAAAAATTTATGAAATATAAGAAATAAATAACAAATGTCACTATCGTGAATATAATATAAATAATAAATATTTTAACTTACTTAAAAGTAAAACATATTTATTAATCAATTAAAACATTTTTTTTTAAAAAAATATCTATTGATATCAAATATTTTATTACTATTTTTTATGATATTTTCATAAAATTGAAAACTGACATCAACATGGGACGTTGAAAGCAAAAACTCCCATCTTCAACGGGATTTCAATCATCGTAAACAAACTATGTTACTAATTATTTGGTTCCAAATAACTCATATCTTAGAGAACATATATATTTTTAAAGAAAATGTACAAATAATTTCAACATACTTTAAGATAATTCAATATTAGTTGTAACAACATTTTTGTTATTTTTGTTATTTTTCTATTGGTAGTTATCACTCTTCTCTCATTGGTTGTGTATACATATATAATGTATTTTGCATATTGAATAAAATGTGAGAGAAAGAGTATTTTTTTAACTTTCTCTTTTCTATGTTAATATGGTATCAGAGAAATAATAATTCCTAATTTTTTTTATGTCCCTCCCTGATACAAATTCTCCTCCTCCGATCGATCCATCCTCATCGGCCAATCTTCCGGTCACCGGACTACATCTCTCTCATCAAGAACAATACAATCCTTACACTCTTCATCACAGTGACACTTCCAATCTTATTCTTGTTTCAGAACTCCTTATTGACGACAACTATGTTTCTTGGAGCAGATCGATGGTTCTTACCCTCTTCATCCGAAATAAGCTTGGTTTTATTGATGGAACTCTCCCTCGACCTACAAGTGAACTTCTTCTCTATGGATTCACTACAATAATGTTGTTATTGCTTGGATTTTAAATTCCGTCTTCAAGCGAATTTCATCAAGCATCTTTTTCACTGAATCGACTTAAGTGATATGACTTGATCTTCAAGATCATTTGTAAAAACGGAATGGACTCTGAAACGAGGATTATCCAATCTCAAACAAGAACAAGATTCTGTCACCATGTATTTCACAAAAATGAAGAGTCTCTGGAATGAATACATATCTTACTGCCCTGGATGTACCTGTGGAAAGTGTACCTGTGGTGGCGTTAAATTTGTCGAAAATAGTTACTTTGTCCTAGGGGACTTTTTGTAATTTTCTTATGAGCCTAGGGTTTCCATCTGTCTATTTATTTGAGCAAGTCTTCCTGTATTTTGTATCACTTCAATAATAAAAAATAAGTCTCTATCGTGGTTTTTTCTCCCTGGTTTTAGGGTTTTTCACATAAACCATTTGTGTTCTTCTTCTCCTTCATATTTTATTTTCTTCATGGTATCAGAGCAAGGTGAGGAAACCCTAGCCGCCATAGATGAGTCCCCTTCAATGGCCAACTCCGAGATGGCTGCCACGATTAAGGAGGCTGTCCAACAATACTTGGAGGCTGCTTTACAGCGTCTTCTTCAACAGATCGATGCCGAACAGACAACCCAACCGATTGATGGTCAGACCGGATCGCGCCCAGTCGTGGATCGGACCTAGCTGCTCAATGGCGCCCAGATCGTGCGTGGTAAGGATCGTGCCCAGCCCTTCGACGACGCTCAACCCTTCGATGACGACGCCCAACCGTTTGATGCCCAGCCATCCGCTCATTCGTGGATTGTGCTAACCCGAACAGCTTCGAACCCTCGGATGCAGACGACGAGCCACGTCGATCTCATCGACTCGACTAGCCGCGAAATTTCCATTGAGCAGTAGCCACCGCCGGTTGGTCCAGCCATGTCCGACTGCAGTGGCGCGACTCACAACTTCAGTCCGGCAGCTTTGAATGGAGATACGGGCAATGGGCGGTCTATGGATGTTTTTCCTGTTGAGATTTAAAGGCAATTTACTTATCTTCAGCAACAGATTGCGGATCTTGGAACGGTTATTGGCACAAACCCACAAAGTGCTCAACCAAAGCTTCCATTGTATTCTAAAAACCCGGTAAATTCTTCCGTACTTTACCTACTGCAAATTTGTTGTTTGGATCAATGGAAAATTCTGCATGAATTATTATTGGAGAAAAGCTGAATAACCAAAATTATTTCTCCTAGTCACAATCCATCAGAATGACTCTAGAAGGGAGACAAAAATTTGGGTATCTAACTAGAAAGATACCAAAACCTAAACCTGGTAACCCCCAAGAACGCATCTGGAAAGCGGAAGACTCGTTGTTATAGTAATTCTGATGAACAGCATGGAACCCCAAATAGGCAGACCGTTACTCTATACGGCGACTGCCAAAGATTTTGGGATGCAGTGCAACAACTATATTCAAAGAAGTAGAATGCATCTCGTCTATATACCTTACGCAAGCAAGTCCACAAATGCAAGCAAGGGACTATGGACATGACATCATGCTTCAACAAATTATCCCTATTATGGCAAAAGATGGACCCGTGTCGTGAAATTGTCTGGAAGTGTACATATGACGGGACTCAGTATTCAAAAATTGAGGAAGCTGATCGAGTGTATGATTTTCTAGCTAGGCTAAATCCAAAATTTGATGGTGTTCGTAGTAGGATATTGGGCCAACGTCCTACGCCGTCTCTTAAGGAGGTGTGTTCTGAAATACGCTTGGAAGAAGACAAATCTAGTGCGATGAATAATCCAGTAGTTACATCTATTGATGCTGCTGCTTTTGCCATGAAATCCTCTGGATCTGACAGTGATAAGAAACCTCCACCTGTTTGTGAGCACTGCAAAAAACCATGTCATACAAAAGACCAATGCTGGAAGCTGCATGGGAAACCTCCAAACAATAAATGACATCAGTCACAGGACAAGTCCGGCCCTGGACGAGCTCTGGTGAGCGATTCGATGAGTGACAAAACCCAAGCTCAAACTCAAGTAGATGGTCAAAATAACTTAGGTGCTTCCGGGATCAGTGCTATTGCACACTCAGGTAAAGCTTAGTCCTTCGGTCTTACTAGCATTAATGGTAAAAAACCCTGGATTGTGGATTCAGGAGCTACAGATCACCTAACTGGTTCTTCGGATCACTTTATATCATACCACCCGATCACTGACAATGAAAGAATTAGAATCGCAGATGGGTCTTTTGCTCCTGTTGCAGGAAAAGGACATCTCTATCCTTTCGAGGGTCTAATATTACGTGATGTGTTGCATGTCCCTAAGATTTCATACAACTTATTGTCTGTCAGTAAAATTACAAGAGACCTGAATTGTCAGGCTGTTTTCTCACCCGACTCTGTTTTGTTTCAGGATTTAAGCATGGAGACAACGATTGGCACTACCCGACACGAAGTGACAATGGGCGTGAGTTTGTTAACAAATCTTTTCAGGACTTCCTAGCCTCTAAAGGGATTGTCTATCAAAGCTTATGTGTCTACACTCCTCAGCAGAATGGAGTAGCCGAGAGGAAAAATAGGAATTTGGTAGAAGTCGCTCGTTCCCTTATGATATCTACCTCTCTTCCTTCCTATCTATGAGGGATGCTATCCTCACTGCGGCCCACCTCATCAACCGCATGCCTTCTTGTGTTTTAGACCTTCACACTCCCCTTGACTGTTTCAAAGAGTCGTATCTCAACACCCGATTGATCCCAGATGTATTGCTCCGAGTGTTATGTTGTGTTATCTTTGATCATACCCACGGTCCAAACCGTATGAAATTTACCCCCCGTGCCCAGAGATGTGTCTTTGTTGGGTATCCTCTCCATCAATGTGGGTATAAATGTTATCATCCCTCGCCTCGAAAATACTTTGTTTCCATGAATGCCATATTTACGATCAACCTTTCTTTCCCATTAGTCCTCTTCAGGGGACGTCCTAGTGAAGAGGCAAATTGGTCCACGTATCCCGTTCCCTTAGAATTGTCGGCTGAACCTAAACATGTTGATTATGTTCTTCCTATCAATCAAGTCCCTTGGATAACATACTATAGGAAGAATCTCAGGAAGGAAACAGTGCCACTTGTAGTTTCTCCAGCTCTAGTTCATGAGTCTGACTCGGTCTTAACTCCAGGTATATGCATTTCTGCTTGTGATATTGATGATTGTGTTGAGACTAATACTTGGAGAGTGGATAATATTGGGTTTTATGTCCTAAAACTCGTGGTTTGTAAACAATAAAACTTATTCTAAAAATTTAATCAGTTGTTATTGAATATGTATTGTTTATTAGAAATCCAATAAACCTAAAAAGACCCATGACTATTACATGAGTACTTGAACTTTATGTGGAGACATGAAAGTGGATAAGGTACGAGTAAATAGTCAAAATGATCTATAGTATATGAATAAGGTTAGGTACCTTATTCTGGTAACACTATTGGATGCGGTCTACTCTGTAGTTGTTACAAAAAGTCGTAAAGTGCTACAAACGAAGTGATCCTAATTTGTACATATTATGACATGAGGAGTGGGGACGTCCTGTGCAAAAGGGTTGTACAAGATTGGACCACGAAATCAGTCACTCTTACTTTATAACGCTATTTACTATTTAAGAATGACTATTTCAAAGCGATGACCTAGGTAACTTGACCTTAATCCTGAGCTAACTATGAACTCCTGTTTATTCGGGATTATCCTTAGATTTGCATAGCTGAGGATTGGCGCAACATCGCTGGCTCAATAAACCTCAATTTTAGGGGTAAGACCGGGTAGATAGCTGGGGACATAGGGTGTAAGGAGGAATCCATTCCTACCCGCTTTTAGGGATAGTAGAGAGGTTATTCCCTTAAGTGCTGACTTTGGGTCTTGAACAAGGGACCCCACCCTCTCATTGGCCCGAGAGGGACTCGATTTGTTGATTGGATCACAGATCAATTGTTCATTAGAGAATCAGTGGGACTTAAAGAAAAAGAGGTAATCTCGGGGGTAAAACAAACATTTGACCCAACCGTTATTACGAACAACCTGTGAAGGGTTAACTTAATAATCATGGGTATATCGAGTGGATATAATATATCTACAGTGAGGGGTGTTCAACTATGGCCTTTAGTGGAGTGACCATTAGTTAACGAATGGGGGTTAATTCAGTGTAATGAGTTTAACTAATTAATCTCGGATCGTTGGTGCCCATGATCTGTAGGTCCGCGAGGTCCCACTACTAGCTCATAAATGGATTAGCTTTTAAGTAGCGTGATGAGTTAATTTGAAACGTTCAAATTAAAGGAATTAGTAATTATATGAGATATAATTACACGTTTAATTTTAAGAATTAAATGAAATTGGAGAACTAATATTTAAATATGATTTAAATACATGAAGGTGGATTTATGTAAAATTAATTTAATATTTGATATTAAATTAATTAGAAATATTTAAATTGGTTAAATAATTATTTATTAAATTTATTAGAAAAATGAAATTAATTTTGTAAAATTAAGAATATTTTAATTTTTGAAATCAAATTGATTTTTGAAATCAATTTGGAAAAATTGAAAAGTTGGAAAATTAAACACAAATGGATTTATGGGATTTTCCATACATCTTCAAAGTAGCTCACACAAAACCCGCTTCTTTAGGCTTCAATAACTCCAAGCATGAGCTGCATCTCATGCAGCCATATTCTTTGCATGATAGTCTGCAATATATTGAGAAGATTGGAGTGGAATTGAGGCATGCAATCGATAGATTTTTTGCTGAAAAATTCGTATTGAAGAAGGTGTTCTTCAAGTGGGTTGTTACTGTAAGTTTTTCTCCAAGTTCCCTTCATTCAAGCTTATTTTGAGTCCCATAACTCAATCTAAAACTCCAAGAGAATAGTGGGAAATATTTTGAGGTGGTCTACAATAAGATTTGGAGAAATTGGCAGCTGGGAATCAATATTTCAAGAGTTCTACAAAGGTATGACTTGAAACCCTCTTATTTTAGTATGAGCATTCTTTCGTTTCTGCCAAAATTAATGAATTAGAGTGCATATTGATCCTTGTTGCTTCTGCTGCTTGCTGTTACACTCAACAAATAAGGATACAGAAAGAGGTTACAGTGTTGAGAAAATAGAAGGAACTGAAGAGGATAAAGAGATTGTTGGAAAGAACAATACTGAGGAAATAGCTCCAGAAAATGAAAACAGTGAAAAGGAAGGTGATTATGTGGAAGGTCCTTCTAAAGAAAGGCCCATGGAACAGACGACTAATTGCAATAGAAAACTTGGAAAGGAGGAAAGCCATAATGCGGCTCTCGATCTTCCCATTGCTCTGAGAAAAGGGACTAGATCATGTACGAAGTTCCCTATGCATAGTTATATGACGTACAGTAACTTATCTCCCGAGTTCAAGGCTCTCACTATCAGCCTAGATATAGTGGTGGTTCCAAATAGTATACATGCTGCCATGGAAACTTCTGAGTGGAAGGCTGCAGTTATGGAAGAAATTAGAGCTCTAAAGAAAAATGGGACATAGGAACAGGTTGTTCTTCCTGAGGGGCACAAGACGGTTGGATGTAAATGGGTTTTTACTGTTAAGCACAAGTCTGATGGCACGATTGACAGATACAATGCTAGATTGGTTGCCAAAGGATTTTTAAAACCTTTGGTATAGATTACTCTGAGACATTCTCCACTGTAGCCAAACTCAATACGATCCGGGTGTTGTTATCTGTTGCTGTTAATAAAGATTGGTCTCTTTATCAACTAGATGTAGAGAATGCGTTTCTTAATGGAGAACTTGAAGAGGAAGTCTATTGTAGATTAAAGAAGTCATTGTATGGGTTGAAACAGTCTTCAAAAGCCTGGTTTGACAGATTCACCACATTTGTTAAAGCATAGAGGTATAATCAGGGGCACTCAGACCACACATTGTTAAAAAAGAAGTCTAGTTTAGGAAAGATCGCAGTGCTTAATGTTTATGTTGATGACATTGTGTTGACCGGTGACGATAATGTTGAAATTATGAGATTTAAAACAAAGATGGCTGAAGAATTTGAAATTAAAGATCTGGAAAAATTACGGTACTTTATTGGGATGGAGGTGGCTCGGTCGAAGAAGGGTATCTTAGTCTTTCAACGAAAGTACATTCTTGATCTTCTTAAGGAAACAAGAATGATTGGGTGTAAACCAGTGGACACCCCCACAGAGTATAATGCAAAACTGAGTAATACTAACAATGGAGCTCTTGTCAGTAAAGAGATATATCAACGATTAGTCAGGAAGTTAATCTTTTATCTTACACTAGACCTGATATATCATATGCAGTGAGTGTTGTCAGTCAGTTCATGCAGGCTCCTTATGAGAAACATATGACAGCTTTTGAACGCATCTTACGGTATCTGAGGGTACTCTTGGTAAGGGCCTACTGTTCAAGAAATCAAATAAATGTTTCATTGAAGTATATACTGATTCGGACTGGGTTAGGTCTGCTGTTGATAGAAAGTCAACTTCTGGGTATTGCACTTTTGTCTGGTGCAATCTAGTCACTTGAAGTAAAAAACAAGGGGTAGTTGCCAGAATTAGTGCAGAAGCCTAGTATAGGGCCATGAGTTTAGGGATATGTGAAGGAATCTGGTTGAAGAAAGTATTGACAGATCTTCATCAAGACAGTGAGCTTTTGATGAAATTGTTCTGTGACAATAAAGTAACAATAAGTATTGCAAACAATCTGATCCAACATGATAGAACCAAACTTGTCGGAAATTGACAGATATTTTATCAAGGAGAGACTAGACAATGGAAGCATATACATTCCTTACATTCCTTCTGATCAG
The DNA here is from genome assembly GCF_009727055.1 of Benincasa hispida. NCBI lineage: Eukaryota > Viridiplantae > Streptophyta > Magnoliopsida > Cucurbitales > Cucurbitaceae > Benincasa > Benincasa hispida. The sequence continues at coordinate 44,010,824 of NC_052354.1, read as the reverse complement.
TAGGTTGCAGATATCCTTACAAAGGGGTTGTTGAGACAAAGTTTTGATTATTGTATCAACAAGTTGGGTCTTACTGATATCTACGCCCCAACTTGAGGAGGAGTGTCAAAAATAGTTACTTTGCCCTAAGGGCCTTTTTGTAATTTTCTTATGGGCCTATGGTTTCCATCTGTCTATTTATTTGAGCAAGTCTTCCTGTATTTTGTATCACTTTAATAATAAAAAATAAGTCTCTATCGTTGTTTTTTCTCCCTGATTCTAGGGTTTTCCACGTAAACCATTTGTGTTTTTTTTCTCCTTCATCTTTTATTTCATCAAAATCCAAAGAAGATTTTATTTAATTTGAATACCTCATATGTTTTTTGATGGGACTCAATGACGACTTCAACCATACTCGTTCTCAAATTCTTCTCATGGACCCTCATCCACCCATCAACAAAGCTTTCTCCTTTGTTGTTCAACAAGAACAACATCATTCTGTTGCCAATCCTCCTTCTTTTGCCATTACACTTGCTGTACACAAATCTGAAAATTCCTTACAACAGAGCACTCACCAGCCGTTTTCAAAACATAACAAGAATCGCCCTGTTTGTACCTATTATAACATTCCCGACCACACTGCTGATAAATGTTATAAACTCCACAGTTATCCACTTGGTTACAAACATAAAGGACGATCCAATCAAGTTCACAAACCTAATTCTTCCATCAATCCCACTGACTCTGCTCCTCCATCTTCTACTATTTCATCTGGAACTATGATCAACAGTGACACTCTTCAACAACTTCTCAATATGCTTTAGTCCAAGCTTAATGTGGCAAAATCCGATGCTGATTCAGTGACATATGTAGCAGGTATTTGTTATCAAATTATTTCTAAACATGAATGGATAATTGATTTCGAGGCTTCCACACATATATGTTTTCAAAAGCATTTGTTTCATGAGTTACAGCCAACTAGCACGACTGTTGTCCTGCCTGATAACACAAGAATTCTAGTTTCTTTTCTTGGTTCCATCACAATTTTTGGTTCTCTTACTCTTCATCATGTTCTATATGTTCCTGAATTTTAGTACAACTTGCTTTCTATCAGTGCCTTAACATCTGATGGTAATGTGTATGTCCACTTCTCCACTGATTCTTGTGATATTCATGCAAATTCCACTTTGAAGATGATTGGCAAGGGTAGGTTGCGTGATGGTTTATACATTGTTGAACAGCCTCACATCATTGAAGATACCCCACAAGCTGTATCCGTAAATGCTGCCTCCACTGTTTCTTCTTCCATATGGCATGCCAGGCTTGGACATCCCTCTTTTTCTCGTTTATTTGCTTTGAAACATGTTTTAAACCTTTATTCTCATACACTAAATAGAACACATCCCTGTGACATATGCCCCTTAGCAAAGCAAAAGAAATTGTCTTTTGAATCTCATAATAATAGGTCATTTGTTATTTTTGAGCTACTTCATGCTGATATTTGGGGTCCTTTTTCTACTTTTACCCATGCTGGACACAAATATTTCCTTACTTTAGTAGATGATCATAGTAGATTCACTTGGGTTTTTATGTTGAAAAACAAGTATGATGTATTGAAGATTGTACCTCAGTTTTTTGCATATGTAGAGACTCAGTACAATAAGGGAATCAAAGTTTTTCGTTCTGATAATGCCCTTGAGCTATCCTTCACTGATTTTTTTTTTTTTTAAAAAGGGGTTTTACACCAATATTCATGTGTGGGTAGACCAGAACAAAATTCAGTTGTTGAACGCAAGCATCAACATTTGTTGAATGTTTCCAGAGTCCTGTTCTTTCAATCAATAGTTCCTCTCAAATTTTAGAATGAGTTATTTTAACTGCAACATATCTTATTAATAGGACACCTTCACCTCTTCTTGGTTGGAAAACACTTTATGAACTATTGTAGGGTAATTTGGCTAACTATTCTGTTCTAAGGACTTTTGGGTGTTTATGCTTTGGCTCTACATTGTCCAATGGTCGTTCTAAGTTTGCACCAAGGGCTGTGCCTGCTGTTTTTCTTGGTTATCCACCAGGTATGAAGGCTTACAAACTTTTTGATATCACCAATAACAATTTCTTTGTTTCTTCTGATGTTGTCTTCCATGGACATTTATTTCCTTCTAAACATAACATTGGCTACAAGTGGGTCTATAAGGTTAAACACCGTGCGGATGGATCTATTGAAAGATACCAAGCTCGGCTTGTTTCTAAAGGTTATACTCAACAGGAAAGATTGGATTTCATAGAGACGTTTTCTTCTATAGCAAAGTTAGTAACTGTTTGGGTTCTTCTTGTTTTGGCCGTTACTTATCAATGGCCTCTTATTCAACTTGATGTGAATAATGCCTTTCTTCAAGGAGACTTGTTTGAAGAAGTGTATATGGACCTCCCACTTGGCTATACACCTAAGAATTCTCAAAATGGCAAGCTTGTCTGTCATTTAAAGAAGTCCATTTATGGTCTTAAATAGGCTTCACGTCAATGGTTTGCCAAATTTTCTGATGTTTTGGTTTCTCTTAGGTTTCAGCAGTCTAAGATTGATTACTCCCTGTTTGTTCGAGGTTCTAGTACCACTTTTCTAGCCTTATTAGTATATGTTGATGACATTATAATAACTGGTGCAAATATGAAGCTTATTGATGAACTTAAACAACTATTGAATACTACTTTCAAACTCAAAGATCTTTGTCAGTTGAAGTATTTTTTGGGCCTTGAGTTAGCTCGATCATCTCAAGGGGTTTCTATGTCACAAAGACATTGTACTCTTCAAATTTTAGAAGATGCTAGCCTTCTTGGTGCCAAGCTGTCAATGTTCCAATGGATCTCAATGTTAAACTCAAATAATCTGACCAAGATCTACTCAGTGATCCCTCTTCCTATAGAAAGCTAATCAGGAGACTTCTATATTTAACCATTTCCAGACTGGATATTGTGTTTGCTATCAACAAACTTAGTCAGTTTGTGGCTAAACCTTGTAAGATTCATCTATCAGCAGCTTATAATTTATCTAGGTACTTAAAGTCAGCTCCTGGGCAAGGTATCTTCATTTCACCTACAGACTGGTTTCAACTTCTTGCTTTTGCAGATTCTAATTGGGCTTCTTGCCCTGATATAAGAAAGTCTACAACCGGATTTTGCATATTTTTGGGTAACTCTCTTGTTTCTTGGAAATCTAAGAAGTAGAATGTGGTTTCAAGGTCTTCAGCTAAGGCTGAATGTTGAGCTCTTGCTTCAACAACATGTGAACTTATCTGGTTACATTCTCTGCTTCATGATCTTCTTGTTCCTATTCATCAACCATCTTTGATATATTGTGATAACCAAGCTGCTATTCACCTTGCCATAAATCCTATTTTTCATGAGAGAACCAAACATATCGAGCTTGATTGTCATTTTGTTTGGGACAAGGTTGCTGATGGTTCTATCAAGTTGTTGCCTATTCGGTTTTATCACCAACTTGCTGATGGCTTCACTAAGGCTCTTCCTTACTCTATTTTTTCTAATATATGATCCAAGTTGGGTTTGTCAAATTTGTTTAGTCCAACTTTAGGAGGGGATATGTAACAATCCAAATTTGTACGCATACACTACAAGAAATTAAATGTCAAATGTTAAGCAGGACGAAATTTTATTTAAAGGGGTGGTAAATGTAATACCCTAACCCTAATTTAGAAAGCAGGAAAAACAAATAAAATATATAATTAAGAATGAAAAATATATAAACTTAATAGGAAAGTCGGGTGGAAATTTAAAATTGGAAAAAAATAAGAAATTGATTAATTATCCAAAAATAATGAATAAAGGGGCAGAATCAGGGAGAATTAATTAGAAGTTGGACGCTAGCTAATTCAGGAGACAAAGGGCAGTAAATAACTTTTGTTTGGGCACTGCTCATTGGAAGAATTGGAGGTGAATTAATTGCCCGTATACGTTTAAAATTTGAAAGAGTTAAAAAGGGGAAGTGGAATCCACAAGCAGTAAAGGCAACCACGTGTGAAAACTAGCGAGATTGGAGAGAAAATTGGAGAGAGCAAGAGTTGAGAGAGCGAGATTGGAGAGAAAATTGGAGAGAGCGAGATTGGAGAGAAAATTGGAGAGAGTGAGAGTAAAGAGAGCGAGATTCTCAGCGAGATAGTGGGAGAGAGGGGGAGCGAGACCAGTGAGAGTGAGAGCGAGAGTCATGAGAGCCAACCAGCGAGAAAGCTGGAGAGAGCGAGATAAATGAGAACAAAGAGGGCGAGATTTGGACAGAAGCATGGATTATGCGTTGAATTTGGCCACGATCTTATAGATTATACATGGAGAACCCTAAAATTGAATACAAACAAAGGTTGAAGACGTAAGGGCAAACATTAGCTAAAATTAGGTGTCTTATTAAGAGAAATTCTTAAACCTAAGTAATTTTAAAGAAGCCATTTGTAGGATGAGTTGTCACACAGAGAAGAGCTGGAAACGGCTATAAATAGGAGGCTTTAGGCTGGAAGTTAAACTTATTCTCAAACAAAACTCAGTAGTAAAAATCGTGTGAAAATGGTGAAGTAATTCTGTTCGTTTGAAGGAGAACACGCGAGGGAAGTGTTGCCCAAATTTCTTTCTAATTTAAGAGGGAAAGCTCTACTGATTAAACCATAAGGAATAATAAGGAATAACTAGGATCACAGTCAAGGTAAGTAGTTATCTCACCAGTGTTATATGGTAGTGTACCTTTAATATGTTACATAATTATGTTATTGTTATGTTACATTACATATTTAAAATACGTTTATCGAAAAGGGACCCCATGCATTATGTTTGTTCATAAGATTAAATTTTAATTAGATAAAGGTTATGCTTCTAGGGCTAGCAGGGCATGTATGGTTGCACCCCTCTAGACCCAATTCTATGTCAAGATTATTCTAGGGCTAGCAGGGCATGTATGGTTGCACCCCTCTAGACCTAATGCTATGTTAAGATTATTTTAAGGCTAGCAGGGCATGTATGGTTGCACCCCTCTAGACCCAATTCTATGTCAAGATTATGCTAGGGACTAACAGGGTATGTATGGTTGCACCCCTCTAGTCCAACCTTACATTTATGTTAATGGTTGATGTTGGATGCGACTCTGGCCCTACTGACTGCATAACCCGCTAATCATCAAATGGGTTAGTTTCCGCCTAAGTCCTCATCTTCCTATCAGGGTGGAGAAATTTACGTTAGAAGCATAACCGACCACCACATGTTATTATATGTTTTCGGTCCCAACCATATGTTTTCAAGACATGTTGCATGTGATTGTGCATTTGGTCACTACCCTATATGAGAACTACTTACTGGGTATATTATATACTCATCCTATTTTTACAGACTTTGTAGGTAAGGACACAACGTAGGTGGCAGAACTGGACGTCGCTCAAATAGCCAACCATCAAACTCACTATTATAGGCATAT
>NC_052354.1:43966783-44004220 GCF_009727055.1 Benincasa hispida | reverse complement strand
AGAAGAGAAGAAGGTGGAAAGGTTTATTTGGGGATTAAGAGAAGGCATTCGAGGCATTGTTACTGCTTTCCAACACAAAGAGTTTGCCTTTGCCCTTGAGTCGGCCTTACTCATGGAAGTAGATCTTGCTGCCAAAACCTCAACTTCTGAACGAGGATTCATGCCAAATCAAAAGAGAAAATTCACCCAACAGGGCTTCCAACATTCACAACGGCAAGCAAAATTTTTCCAAAACACTCAGGGCGTATAGTCACAATAGAAGAGTCAAACATTCACATATCCTAAGTGCAGAAATTGTGGAAAACACCATCAGGGGCAATGTCTTCAGAACTTAGGGGTGTGTTTCAACTGCGGCCAGACGGGTCACTATGCAAAGGCTTGCCCAAAGTTCATCAACCAAGCATCAACTACCCAGACCACCCAGCCTACTAGTAACAAGGTTACCCAACAACAGAAAGGACGGGTGTTTGCTGTTACACGTCAAGAGGCAGAGGATCAAGATGCAGTGGTTACAGGTACATTATCCATCCTCGGGTATTATGCCTTCACTTTATTTGATTCGGGCTTTAGTCATTCATTCATCTCTACAACATTTGCACAACATGATCAATTAACATCAAAGCCCTTAGGCTACATTCTATCCGTAGCTACTCCTGTCAGAGTATGTATGTTGGCCCACTCAGTAGTAGAAAACTGTGAATTGTCAGTATCAGGACATAAACTAGGGGTGACCCTTATCATCCTAGACATAAGTGATTTCGATATAATACTAGGTATGGACTGGTTAGCAGCAAACTATGCAAGCATTAGATTGCCATAATAAAGAGGTCATATTCATCTTTCCAACAGGAACCAAGTTTAAGTTTAAGAGTTCTAATACACAATCAGCCCCAAGAATAATTTCAGCCTTAAAAACTAAACATTTGCTCAACCATGGGGTTTGGGCATATTTAGCAAGTGTAGTGGATTTACGAGACCAAAAGGAAGAAATTAAGGCCATTCCTATAATAAGGGAATTTGAAAATGTATTTCCAAAAGAGTTACCAGGTTTACCACCTAGTTGAGAAGCAGAATTTTGTATAGATCTAATTCCCGGAGCTGAACCAATATCTAAAGCACCATATAGAATGGCACCTGCGGAATTAAAAGAACTCAAAATACAATACAAGAATTGTTAGATAAGGGATTTATACGCCTTAGCGTGTCTCCATGGGGAGCACCTGTCTTATTTGTTAAGAAAAAGGATGGATCCATCCGTTTATGTATAGATTATTGGGAGTTGAATAAGTTGACAATAAAGAATAAGTACCCACTCCCACGAATTAATGACCTATTTAACCAATTACAAGGAGTCTCAGTATTCTCCAAAATAGACTTACGATCTGGTTATCATCAACTTCAAATCAAGGAGTCTGATATACCCAAGACTGCTTTCCGAACAAGATATGGGCATTATGAATTCATTGTGACGCCCTTTGGATTAACAAATGCCCTAGCAGCCTTCATGAACTTGATGAATAGAATTTTTATGGACTATCTTGATAACTTCGTGATCGTATTTATAGATGATATTTTGGTCTATTCCAAGTCTGAGACAGAACATGAAAAACATCTTAGGGATGTCCTTTCCATACTAAGAAATGAAAAGTTATATGCTAAATTCTCCAAGTGTGAGTTTAGGACGCGACAAGTCGCCTACCTAAGGCATATTGTAAAGCAAGAAGGAATCTCAGTAGATTTTGCTAAGACGGAAACAGTTAGCAAGTGGCCTCGCCCAACAACAGTCAGCGAAGTGCGAAGCTTCTTTGGATTAGCAGGATATTATAGACGATTTGTGAAAAATTTCTCAAGTATAGCATTACCCTTAACTAACCTCACCAAGAAGAATAATCCTTTTGTCTGGAATCAAGCATGTGAGCAAAGCTTCCAGGAACTAAAAGAAAGCCACAACCTCTATTCTCACTATACCTGACGCATTACCCTTAATATACAGTGACATTTTACTATATTTGTAAATAAGTTGGTTCATTTTTCTATAATTGAAAACAATTCTAATAATAATAATAATTAAAAAAAAAGCTGAAAAAATCAAATTTCAAAGAGAAAGATGTTTTCCCCTCCATCATTAATGATTTTAAGTTTTAACCATGATATTTTTATGTATTGGGTCCTTAGGTTTTCAAAACTATAGTTTTGGTCATTAGTATCTAAATTTAGATTTTATTGCTTGAAGTAATATGTTTGGATTCCTAACTTTGAATATGTTTACAAATTTGTCCATGAAAATTGCAATTAGTTTTTAATTAGTTTGTGGTTATTAAAAATCAAATATAATAATAATAATAAATTGAACTTGTTTAAAGAGCACGTGCGCACGTGCGTGCACATATATATGTTGGGAGTAAATTTATATTTAAAATGGTCCATTGATTATATTTAAAACAATCCATTGATTATTTTTAAATTGGTCTGTTGATTAATTTTAAAACAGTCCATTGATTAATTTTTAAAACGGTCGTTGATTAATTTTAAAACGGTCTGTTTCGATGCTGAAGGCCTATAAAAGGCGAGGCCTTCAGCAGTTCGTAAGACACATAATTCATTTTCATAATTTTCACTTCATTTTCCTCTCCTCCATTTTAGCTTTTCGAGCAGTGAGTTTAGAATGGGTGTACGTTCCGGTCAAAACGGTGCATTTTCGATCGATTTTCATTTGACTGTTTTATCTTGGGGACGACGTGGCAATTTTCAGACCTGCTTGCACACTTGGGTAGAGCCACAAAACGTCTTAAAGAGAGCGAGCTCCGAGACTCAACCTATAACGAGTTTTCTGTTTTGCAGGTTTTGCTCTTCGCTCTTGACCGTCGTGCCTTGACGGTTTACCGGTTCGTCGTTCTGAGGGCTTGCCCTTTTCCAAACAAATTTTAAGACATTTTGTTGTCATCAATGGCTCTCAGTAGCAACAATGAGATATCTGACCTCAAACTATCCATTCCGATTCGAAGGAGCGAACTTCGAGCGGTGAAGCAAAAGATGCTGTTTCTTCCTCACCGTCAAGAAAGTTGCCGAAGCTTGTACAGCGCTATGCTGATCGTCCCTTTAGAAGAACTAAAACTGAACAACAGATAAAAGAAGCTGCTTGACTGAGAGGAGAAATACTTTCTATGTAAGAATATTTCATTTAAATGGTCTGACTAATGATCTGTAATGTCTACTATAGTACAATGAAAGACATCGAAGGAGGTCTAGGATGCATTGCAAAAGAAAATATGACACCGAGGAGCCGGGTCGAAGAAATATGCGGTTAGCCGTTATCTCAAGTTCCAGATGATGGATGACAAATCCATGGAGGCCTAATCCCATGAACTTTGAAACGATAAGCCCACGAGATAATTACTGAAGGTATGCCTCTAGACGAAACAATTCCAAGTTGCTGTTATTATTGAATAACTGCTCCCTTGATGGAGGACTTTGAAGAACACTTTGAGGCATAAAACCAAGGAGTTCTCCTTGGAGAGTCCTTATAACCCGATGAAGGATCGAGGAGGAAGCCCGGAAGCAGGACTAAAGGAAGGGTGAACGCAGTACCTATTTGACATACTGAAACTCGCCTGCTGCCGTGGTAAAAATCGGACCAAAAAACCTAAGGGGACAAAAAGGAAGGTCAGAACCGTGGCTTCTAGCAACCAGAAACCAATAGAAAAAAAACAGAAAGCCCCCTTTAGGAGAAATAGTACAGTTCTCTGCTTTAATTGTAATAAACCTGGGTACATGGCTAGGAATTGTAGGAACAGGCGTCGTCCTGCTGGTCAGGTGAACCTGACAGAAGAATTGTTTGTCGCCATGATGACAGAAGTAAATGTGATTGGTGGTTGTGAAGGGTGGTGGATAGACACTGGCACAACGCGCCATGTCTTTCACGACCTTAGTCAATTTAAAACTTATACTGAAACTAAGGATAAGAATATTCTGTTGGGAGATCACCACTCCACGAAAGTTGCTGGAACCGATGAGGTGGAACTGAAGTTTACTTCTGGGAAGACCCTCACGTTGAAGGATGTTTTGCACACTCTAGAGATACGAAAGAATTTGGTTTCGGGTTATCTTCTCAACAAAGCGGGTTACTCAAACTATAAAGGTAGACCTATATACCCTTACCAAAAATAATGTATTTATAGGGAAAGGGTATGCAATTGAGGGAATGTTCAAATTAAATCTAAACCTTAATAAAAGGAAATCTTCTGTGTATATGCTGTGTTCTATGAATATTTGGCATGCTAGACTCTGTCATGTGAATAAGAATTTAATTAGAAACATGATTAGGCTAGAAATGATACCTAAGTCATCCACGAATGATTTTGATAAATGCGAGTATTGTAGTCAGGCTAAAATTTCTAAAACTCCACATAAATCTGTACTTAGGAATTTCGAGCCTCTAGATTTGATTCATTCTGATGTCTATGAATTTGATGGCATATTGACTAAGAACAGTAAAAGATATTTCATTACTTTTATTGACGACTTCTTTGATTTTACTCTTGTATACCTGCTGAAAACAAAAGTGATACTTTTGATGCCTTCAAACTTTTTGTTTCTGAAATAGAGAATCAATTTAATAGAAATGTTAAAAGACTTCGTAGTGATAGGGGAACCGAGTACGACTCGGACAGTTTTAATGAATTCTTTAACTCACATGGAACAATACACGAAAAGATCGCACCTTATTCTCTTGAAATGAACGGAAAAGCCGAAAGGAAAAATAGAACTTTAGCTGAGCTAGTAGTTGCTATTTTACTTAGTTCAGGAGCCGCGTCTTATTGGTGGGGTGAAATCATCCTTACCATGTGTTATGTCCTAAATAGAATCCTGAAATCGAAAAATAAAACTTTACCTTACGAAATTCTCAAGAATAAAAAACCAAACTTGTCCTACTTTAGAACATAGGGTTGTCTAGCCTTTGTAAGGATTCCTGACCCAAAAAGGAGAAAGTTGGCTAGTAGAGCTTACTAGTGTGTCTTTATAGGTTATGCCTTAAATAGTAAAGCCTACAAGTTTTATGATCTAGTGAACCAAGTGATCATTGAGTCAAATGATGCCGACTTGTTTGAAGATAGGTTTCCTTTTAAATCAAGGAATAGTGGGGCTCTGGACCAAGTGGTATAACCCTAGTTAGAAATCCTAATCCTAGAGAGGAAATTGACCTAGAACCTAGAAGAAGAAAAAGAGCTAGAACCGCCAAAAATTTCAGAAATGACTTCCTGACCTACAATGTAGAAGAAGACCCTAAAGATCTAAGAGCTGCCCTGTCCTCAGTAGATACCAACCTATGGCAAGAAGCCATAAATGATGAGATGGACTCACTTGAGTCAAATAGAACTTGGCACTTAGTAGATCTACCCCAAAGATGTAAGGCAATAGGGTGCAAATGGATCTTAAGGAGGAAACTTAGACCTGATGGGACTGTCGACAAATTTAAAGTTAGGTTAGTAGCGAAGGGCTTTAGACAGAGAGAAAACGTAGATTTCTTTGACACCTTCTCCCCTGTCACTAGAATTACCTCTATCCGTGTCCTGTTCTCTCTCGCTGCCCTTTAAAACCTCGTAGTACATCATATGGATGTAAAAACCGCTTCTCTAAATGGTGAACTTGAAGAAGAGATTTACATGGAACAACCTGAGGGTTTTGTTGTCCATGGTCAAGAAAATAAGGTGTGTAAATTAGACAAATCTCTCTATGGACTAAAACAAGCTCCTAACCATTGGCATGAAAAATTTGACAACCTTATCCTATCTAAATGTTTCAAGATCAATGAAAATGACAAATGCATCTACCATAAGTTTGATGATAACCTCTGCACTATCTTATGTCTATATATAGATGATTTATTGATCTTTGGGTCGAACTTGCACGTCATAAATGATGTAAAATCAATATTGAATGCAAACTTTGACATGAAAGACTTAGGAGAAGCTAGTGTAATCTTAGGCATAAAAGTAAATAGGTCTGAAAAAGGAATTTCTTTAGATCAATCTCACTATATAGAAAAGATTCTAAAGAAATATAATTACTTTGAGTATAAACCAGTTTGTACTTCTTATGACCTTAGTGTCAAGTTGTTCAAGAACACTGGTGACAGTATTAATCAATCTGAGTATGCGAGCATCATAGGCAGTCTTAAATATGCTATCGACTGCACTAGGCCAGACATAGCTTATGCTGTAGGACTACTTTGCAGGTTTACAAGCAGACCTAGTAAAGAGCATTGAAATGCTATAGAAAGGGTCATGAAATACTTAAAGAAAACCCAAAACCTAGGATTACATTATCAAAAGTTTCTAGCTGTCCTAGAAGGGTTCAACGATGCTGATTGGAACTCTTTTTTGGATGATTCAAAGGCTACAAGTGGCTATATCTTTAATATAGTTGGCGGAGCTATCTCTTGGAAGTCCAAGAAACAGACTATTTTAGCCCAATCTACGATGGAGTCAGAAATGATAGTACTAGCGACAGCTAGTGAAGAAACAGGCTGGCTTAGAAGTTTGCTATAAGAGATTCCCTTATGGGAAAAGCTGGTACCAACCATATTTATCCATTGCGATAGTACTACAACAATCCCAAAAGTTCAGAATTGTTACAACGGAAAGAGACGTCAAATACGTCGTAAGCATAGTACCATTAGAGAATTTCTCACTACTGGTGTAGTTAGAGTAGATCACATACGGACTGATGAAAATTTGACAGATGACTAGCCAGAGAAAAGGTTTTCAGAACCTCAGAAAGGATGGGGCCTATGCCTATCGAAAAATGAATCACAATGAGGAAAACCCAACCTGTAGACTGGAGATCCCAAAAAACAGGTTCAATGGGTAATAACTGGTCACGAGTGATATATAGTGAATCATGCTAAACCAAACACAGAGTTTCATTCCTATGACTTAAAGTCTGAGCATGATATCTTGAAGCATAAGAAAGGTTGAACTCAGTTCTTAATGAGATCTATACTTGATGACAAGTGGGGTACCTAGCTACAGGAGTACCTTTGATAGACTCACTTGTGTGAATGTGGAAGTGAGGGCTGCTTCCTATGGAGTTTTTAGGCAAACTCTCTAGAACATTCATTAAATCGGGATTCACGTGCTAGGCCTTAAAAGCACGAAATTTTGTACTACACCCTAACAACACTCTGTGTGAGATGCTGTTAGGGATAGAGTTTAAAACCAAGGGTTACTCTAGTATATTCTGAATCATCTACACTATGTAAAGATTTAAGTCGTAAGACACCTTTGCTTATGCACAGTGTTGTATAGACTGAAACTGCTCGATGAAAATCTTTCATTTCTTCTTGTTTTGTTTAAATTTCCAAATGGAAGATTTTTGGGTGTAAATTTATATTTAAAATGGTCCATTGATTATATTTAAAACGATCCATTGATTATTTTTAAAACGGTCCATTGATTAATTTTAAAACGATCTGCTGATTAATTTTTTAAACGGTCCGTTGATTAATTTTAAAATGGTCCGTTTCGATGTTGAAGGCCTATAAAAGGCGAGGCCTTCAGCAGTTCATACGACACATAATTCATTTTCATAATTCCATTTAATTTTCCTCTCTTCCTCCATTTTAGCTTTCCGAGCAGTGATTTTAGAAAGGGTGTACATTTCGGTCGAAAACGGTGCATTTTCGATCGGTTTTCATTTGGCTGTTTTATACTGGGGACAACGTGACAATTTTCAGACCTGCTTGCACACTTGGGCAGAGCCGCGAAACGTCTTAAAGAGAGTGAGCTCCACGACTCAGCCTATAATGAGTTTCTGTTTTGTAGGTTTTACTCTTCACCTAACCGCCATGCCTTGACAGTTTACCGTTCGTCGTTCTGAGGACCCTGCCATTTCCAATATATATATATATATATACACACACATAAAATCTAGTCATTCTAACTCTATTCATGAACTAGAAATCTATTTCAAACTTCCAAAACTAATTTGAAATCAAAATAAAACTTTATAACGGAACATTAGTTAAAAATTTTGCCAAAAAAAAAAAAAAAAACAAATAAGAACTAAAGGAATCGTAGTGGAAATCAATTGGGAATGAGAATGATGTTCCTTTCTACTGCTAAATCATAATGAGAAACTAATTGTGTTTATTTCTATATGTAATTGGAACGAAATTTGAATGATGACCAAAATGCTCTTTTACATTTATAATTAATTAAAAATATATGCTTTAAAAATTTAAATATTGATAATAATTTTAAACGATAAAATTGCTGAAAATATTTTTAAATATAGCAAAATGTTATTGTCTATTAATGATAAACAGTAATAGACACTGACAAATATCTATCAATGTCAATTACAGATATTAGTAGATGTTTATTCAGAATAAGTTTTAAATATCATTCTTTATTTTTATTTGCTTAATAAAATTTTTATACTTGATTTTAAACTATATATATAAAAAAGAACTAGTTAATTATCTTAAATTTACTCATCCATTTCAAATGGCCATTAGTATAGTTTGATAATCCAATGAATAAATAAAAATTAAGTTGAAATCTCAATGATAAAAATGTATTTCACCTTTTTGTTTTTTTTTTCTTCTTTCTCACAACACTATACTCAAAATTTTCACCATGTATGGAATTGTCTATTATAGGCATAAACCTTTGTGATTTTGTTTTTGGTTTCATCCAAAATATCTCATACCACTAAATATGACTATTTTTATTTATAAACCATGAATCTTCTCTGATTTAGCCAGTGTGGACATTGTTCGTACTTCTAACGAGTAAAAGGACTAAAACAAATTAAAATCATGAAAATTTAAAAGGATAAAGATAAAATCAAACATCTTAAAAATGTAAAAGTAAAATGAAAAAAAAAAACAAGTATGAAAACAAAATCAAGACCAAATAAACAACTTTAAAGGGACAAAAAAAATGTATTTTGTTTAAGAAGAAAAAAAAAAAAACAAATATGAACCAAAACATCAAACATTTCTAAAGTTATAATATTTCTCCACCTTGTTTAAAATTTTGCCACCTCAATTAATGACATCATTTTTTCTTTAGTTACCTAATGATCAAATTAATCCATGGACTACTTAAAATCATATTTCAAAGGATTAAATGTATATTTTTGAAACCTCATACTCTAGATAAACGGCAACTCCAAATTAAGAAAATGGAAACAATTTATTCCACAACCCATGCTGAATTCAATTAAAAATTTCTATGTAGTAATTTCTTTTTAAAAAAAATTATTTTTAGCATATAGAGAAAAGAAGAACTTGTCAGGAAAATTGTCAGAAATAATACCTTTAAGTTTTCATCTTACAAACTAGCACGCTTTTTGAAGACTCATAAGAATAATTTTTCTTTGTCCATCTTGGACCAGATCGACCACCGAGATTTAATAAAAAAATCAACTTTTTCTATTTTCTCTGGGCCTTCTCGGTACATCTCTGATTATACATCGAGTTTTCACAATTATATGAATTTCCAAAATTCCAAATGGGTTTACCAATTATCAAAATAGATTTTGATTAATATTTCTAAATTTTGAGAAAAATCAAATTTTGTGAAAATTAGATAAGATTTGGGATACATATAGAATCTCGGTGTTAATCTTGCTTGAGATTCCCGAGAAAGCTCAAATATATCAAATTTTGGTGTTGATTATGCCCGAGATTTCACCGAGAAAACCTAAATATATAAAATCTCGGTGTTATCTTGCCCGAGATTAACACCGAGATCCACATTATTTTTTTCACGTTATATGCAATCTCTTCAAATCTTATACCAACTCTTATTTCTTCTAGAATTTCCTCTTGCAAAATTTCCCAAATCTTATATAAAATCTTGCAAATCTTACTTCAAAGATTATATTTACACTGAAGGAACCTGTGAAGGCCCTGAGCGAAAACGTGGATCGTCCCAATTTTTTGTTTTTCACATACATTACAGAAACAAAATTATGTAATAAACTAAATTTACAACATGCTACTAATATTAAAGAAAAGGAAAATTAGGGTTTGAGAAATCCTTACCTTTGAAGATTTGATCTTCTTCGATTTTACTTTTCCAAAAAAATAGTCACGTACTATCAGGAACTTGAAATCTTCGATCCAAGATGACCACCACCAATTGGAGCATTCTGTATTCTGTGGGATGAGAATTCAAGGAGTTGTGGGCTCTTGGAATTTTAGGAGAGAGTGAGATTAATTTTTGAGAGAGAAAGAGTTTGGGAGAAATTATAGAGAACTCTACTTGGTTCAACCTTCTATGAAGAAGATGAAGATGTAAAAAAACTAACTTCTCACGTTCTTCCATCAGAGAGAAAATCAAAATTAATTTAATAAAATAATTTAACTAATTATTTTAATTAAAAATAAAATTCCTAAATAAATAAATAATATATATATATATATAATAACCCCTTATCATATATTAAACTAAATTTTATATCAAATATAACTTATAACCTATAGTTTGTTGGAGTTAGCAAGCAATAAGCGAAAGCAAACAGAAATATTAAGCACTCTAATTCAACAATTTTAGCAATTAAGAAAACATGTTTATAATAGAAAAATTAGGGTTTGAAGATATACCTTTGAAGACTTTTTTCAATCCACGAATTTAGCTTGATTCTTGACTCCAAAAGCTTGTAGACCACAATTGAATTTCCCTATTATTCTCTAGGATCTTAGATTGGGTGGTGGAATCCAAAATGAGTGGAATTGAGCAGCAAGACTGGTTTTAACACTTCTCCAATCCAAAATCTAGAGAAAAACACTTTGCATGTACTCTATCTCAGCCATTTCCATTTCCTTTTTATTCAATTTCATCATGCAAAGGAATTTTATGTGGAAATGACACCAAGAAGTCAAAATGGAAGTGGAATCTCAGGCGTTTAAAGTGGGATAATCCCACTAGATGAAAAATTGATTTAAAATCAATTTTCTTCCAAAATCAATTTTTAAATTTTAATTTAATCTTTTAAAAATTGAATTAAAACAATTTTTTTTATTATTTGAAATTTCTCAAAAATCAAATATTCAGTTTTAAATAAATAAAATTAATTCAAACAATTAATTTTAATTAAACAATTTAATTCATTGACTTAATTTAATATCAAATATTAAATTAGTTAAACACCTATTCCCAATATAAATCCCTATCATGTAATTAATATTTAAATTCAATTATCTAATTTCATTTAATTTGATAATTAAACGAGTAATTATATCATATATCATTGCTAATTTCCATAACTCAAATTTGAACGCTTCAAATATACTCATCACTTTATTCTAAGGTTTAAACCATTTGCGAGCTAGTAGAGGGACCTAATGAACCTACAAATCATGGACTCCAATGATCCGAGATTAATTGGCTAAACTTCTTAGTTCAAATTAATCAACATTTGTTAACTATCGGGTCACTCCACTAAAGCCCGGTAGTTGCATTCCCCTCACTATAGATATATTTCTGTCAATTTTATTTAACCATAATCAGTAAATCGATCATTCACAGGTTGTTCGTAATAACGGCTGGGTCAAATGCTGTTTTACGCCTGGGATTACATCTTGCTCCTTAAGTCCTACTGATCCTCTAATGAATAATTGGTTTGTGATTCAATCACCAAATTGAGTCCCTCTCGGGCCAATGAAAGTGGGGCTCCTTATTCAAGACTTAGAATCAGTACTTAAGAGAACAACCTCTCTACTAACCTTAAAAGCGGGTAGGAGTGAGTTCCATCTTGCACCCTATGTCTCACGCTATCTACCCGGTCTTATCTCTAAACTGGGAGGCTTATTGAGTAGGCGCAGTTGAGCCAACCCTCACCTATGCAAATCTAAGGATAATCCCGAATAAATAAAAGTTCATAGTTAGTTCATGATTAAGGTTGAGTTACCTAGGTCATCGCTTTGAAATAGTCAGTCTTAAAAAGTAAACAACATTATAAAGTAAGAGTGATTTGTACCTTGGTCCAATCTTATACAAACTCATTGCATAGGACACCCCCACTCTCATGTCTCCACATGAACGATTTAGGATCACTTCGTTTGTACTAAATAAAAAGCGAGCTACATCAATAGTGTTACCAGAATAAGGTACCAAACCTTATTCGTATACTATAGACTGTTTTGGCTATTTACTTGAACTTGATCCATTCTTATGCTTCCACATAAAGTCCAAGTATTCATGTAATATCTATGGATTTTAGTTTATTGGATTTAGGATTTTACAAGTGCAATTTACATATTCAATAACATATTTATTGAATAAACTTCAATAATATCTTTATCTCAAATAGAATATGTTTAAATTTACAAACTGCAAGTTTTAGGACATATAACTCAATATAGTTTAATATTGTATCAAATACAATATAACCTATAGTTTTCATTCTCTCATTAATGCATGGTATTTAATATAAACCCCATTTATATTAAAATTAATTATATGAATCCAATTCACATAATTAATATTTGAATTACATTCAAATATTTATTTCCTCTCAAATAAACTTTAATTATAATGTATCAAATACATTATACTAATTATATCATATATAATTAAATTAAATTAATTATATCACATATAATTAATTACCTCATTTAATTTGAACAAATCAAATTAATCCAAAACTGATTCTCATTAAATCCCCGTTGAGCTACAGAGGGGACCTCATGGACCTATAGATTGAAGCTCTAATGATACTTAAATAATCAATTAAACTCATTTAATTAAATTATTCAATTATTCAACATCCGTTAACTGTCGGAAACTCCACTAAAGACAAATAGCCACACTCTTCGCACTACAGATATATTTCTGTGTCCATAGATATAACCAATCAATAATGTTGTCACACCCCACCCCGAGCCCGCCTCTTGAGCCTAAGAGGAGGCGTGATAGACCGTAGATACCACCATTTTGTGATATCTACTGCCCATATGAACATCTTTACTCTCAGTTAACTTTAAGTCAAGGAAATAAACAACAACTGATGGATTAAGCTCATTTTATTACAACAGTGTAATGTTTATACAACACTCAGGCTTAACTACAAAGTTTACATCAACAATTTTAAAAACCCGGAAGTGTGACTATGGTTGTGGCAGACCTTGACCTTAACAGCATCCTAGAACTTCTCACCTTTTGCTACCTAGGAATAAAAACATGAAAAAAAAAAAAGAGCATCAAGAAGCTCAGTGAGTGGTACATAACTTCTAGAGTCTATTTCAACTCATAATAATATAAGCATATCACATATACAAGGTTAAATTCAAACCTCAGCCTTGAATAAGTCTGATCTCAAACTCTACCTACACACACGGTAGATAGTTAACTGATACTAATCATAAACACTTACTCTCTTGCGTTCCCTTTGTTTCCTATGTGCACATAGATCCCTGCTTATGTGCTCAGAAGCTAGGCTTGCCGGCCCTCTGATTATCCCATACAGGGTTCCTCCCACAGGTTCAGGAACTAGACCTCTTGGTCCCCTGACCATCCCGTGAGGTTCTATCGGGGCTCAGGAACTAAGTCTATTGATGTCACACCCCGCCCCGAGCCCGCACTCTTGAGCCCGAGGAGAGGCGTGAGGGACCGCAGATACCACCCTTTTGTGATACCTACTGTCCAACTGAACATCTTTACAACACTTAGTAAACTTTAAGTCAAGGAGATAACAACAACTGAATAAGTAGGCCCATTTTATTACAACCATGTAACATTTATACAACTCCAAGACTTAACTACAAAGTTTACATCAATAACTGTAAAACCCTTCGGAAGTGTACTGTGGCTTGTGGCAGACCTTGACCTTAGCCAAATTTCATCAATTAAAGCTTAACTCAAAACTACTCAAGGAAAATCTATTCAACACTTAGAAATTTCCTTCACTTCAACATATAATTTAATTCCACTTAGTTAAATCCTTTTAACACCTGCTTAAGTAGGAATAATGGAAATCCGGGTTTCACATTTACATCCCCCTTAAGAAAATTTCGTCCTCGAAATTTACTCGAACTAACTTTGGCTTAAGGTTTCACAACAACCACTTTTGTAACTCTTATAACCTTGTCTATTACCACGCTTTCACTGTGCTATTCTGATATCAACTTTCTTAGTTTGTCCAACGATACCTCACCTAGCCATCTCTAAGCTAGATGTTGAACCAAAATATCTACAACATAACATTTCTATCTCAAATACTAAATGAGAATAACTTAAATTCATACTTAACTTCCTTGGTAGATCTTCAGGTAGCATTGTGAGTTCCAGCTTCGGTTGCCTGTTAGGTCATGCCACTTCTGCCATTCCTCTTAGTCTACCATGACTAATTCTTAGGTTTCTTTTTAAATCTTTACTCTACCACACTTCCTTTTGGTTTTACTTAAACTCAAACCTCAAGTTTTTCTAACTCAACCCTCTGGTTTCTAAGAACATATACTTTGATACCAAACTAATATCAACTAACCCTTCAACTTTCCCAGAAACGTATGCTTTGATACCAAGTTGTCACACCCCGCCCGAGCCTGCACTCTTGAGCTCGAGGAGAGGCGTGAGGGACCGCAGATACCATCTTTTTTTGATACCTACTGTCCAACTGAACCTCTTTACAACACTTAGTAAACTTTAAGTCAAGGAGATAACAACAATTGAATAAGTAGGCCCATTTTATTAGAACAATGTAACATTTATACAACTTCAAGACTTAACTACAAAATTTACATCAACAACTGTAAAACCCTCTAGAATTGTAACCGTGGCTTGTGGCAGAACTTGACCTTAGCCAAATTTCATCAATTAAATCTCAACTCAAAACTACTCAAGGAAAATCTATTCAACACTTAGAAATTTTCTTCACTTCAACGTAGAATTTAACTTCCACTTAGTTAACTCCTTTTAACACCTGCTTAAGTAGGAATAATGGAAATCCGGGTTTCACAATTGACCCCCTGGCTAATCCAATCACATAATCTCAATCTCATGTTAATTACTCATTCATAACATAAACATATACAATTTCCTCTAAAAGATATGCTTTAAGAATTAAAGGAAATTACCACTCACCTTGGTAGGGTAGGAACCTTTTTTTTCTAGAAGTTCCTTGGTTTCCTCGGCTCTCTTTTGAACCCTAAATTCCATATTCAACTTAAAAGCTTAGATTACTCGTAGTTATTGGCCTTATTTCGAGATATTTCCTTCTACAATCATGCTCTAAAATGTCTCAGGAAGTTTACTTTAAAATATTAGCTCAAAAGTTTTCGTGATTTGTCTGGAATCATTAAAACATCAAGACTAGCTCGAGCTTACCCGACAGCTCAACCTTTCTATCTTTTTCTCACTCTCCAGCCAGATTCCTTGAATCTTCTTCTCCAGCAGCTGAACCTTGAAATCTAGACTCTCAGAGCTTTCAGGTAGCTTTCAAATCACTAAAAATGCACGAGTATTCTGGGAGAACTCCTCGTCCTAAGTTGAAGACCTCCCTGTCCGACAACATCTTCTCCTCTTGGAACTTCTCGATTAACACATGGTCTTGTTACCAACGCATGCCCTTAATGATTAACGCATAGTCTCCTCCAAATCTACCCTCTAACACTCTTCTTTATGTTCTTTGACGAGGATTCGGGATATAAATTGAAGAGGCACTCTGTGGTGGTATTTATAGGCCAAAGAAATTGATCCTTCTCATCTTTACTAAGCCTCAACGCAATACGCCTCCTACTTTGGAGTGTTTGCACCATACTTTGCCACCACCTTCTTCCTTTCCATTCACCTACTTCCATGCCACTCACCTGCTTGAGTTGTCTTCCTCACGCATAAGACTTCTTTGCATGAAACTCTATTCGTCTAGCTCCTACTAACTCAAGCCCAACCTTTTCTCGGTTCAGCCATTTGTCCAGGTGAACTCATTAACCTTGCGTAATGCAAGCCTCAACACCGCTCAATCACTTGGCCTATCGTCTAGTCCATCGTGCAGCTTTTGCACTTCATCTCATATCCCCATCGTCTAATGAATCTCTCGCTATCGCTTAACATTAATCCCTTTCGCTGTCGTGCATCATCCAACCTCTCGCTGTTGTCAATCGTCTAGTGCCTGCGTTCCATCACATAACTCTTACGCCCCATCGTGTAGCTCAATCATTTAGTGATCTCTAGCTCTCAACGATCTCGCTATCACGTATCTCTCGCTGACACTCATCGTTCAGTGCATGGCCTATCGCATAGCTCCTACGCCTATCGCTCAACTCTATTATGTAGTGTTGACACCTATTGTCTAACGCATCACATCCATCGTGTAACACGTCTTCTTATCGTGTAGCGCCATCACCCAACGTCTGTGTCTATCATGCAATGCCATCGTCTTTCGCTTTGCCTATCGTGTAGCGCTCACGCTCATCGTGTAGCGCCATTGTGTAATGCTTGCGTCCATCGCCCAACACTCGCGCCTAATGCATCGTCTAGCATTTACGCCTATCGTCCATTGTTCGCTCATCATTTAACGCTATCGTCTAGCGCTTACCTCGATCGTGTAGTGCTATTGCCTATCACGTAGCTCTATCGTCTAGTGCATCACTTCACATTGTTTAGTGCTGTTTGTAGTTACACGATCGTCTGCCCAGCGCCTTGTGCTCAATGTCTAGCTCTCTCGCTCTCGCTCACGTAGCCTCAACGCATGAGCAACCTTTGGGCAATGCCTCTTGCCAACGCTTCAGGCAACATGCGTCCAAACCTCACAAGCTCTACGCATGGTTGTCCTTGGCTTTAAGGCTTAGTTTTCTTTTAACCTCTACAAACTTAGCCTCATCTCATGCGTTAATGTTTCATAACACCATACGTATGGTTTCTTTTGACTTCACACTTAGCCAAATTTTACTAATTAAGGCTTAACTAAAAGCTACTCAAGGAAAATCTATTCAACACTTAGAATTTTTCTTCCCTTCAACATAGGATTTAACTTATACTTAATTAATTCCCTTAATTACCTTCTTAAGTAGGAAAATTGAAATCCGGGTTTCACAAATGTGATGACCCTTCACAAATTACTCGTAAGTACAACTAGGCCAAAATTATCGTTTTACCCCTGTAGTTACATCTAACTTCGTAAGTACCATTGATCCCTCTAATGAACAATAAGTCATAGTCCTACTATGACCAAACTTCTCTCAAACCAAGAGAGGGTGTGGCGCCACATTGTCCAAGCCCTAGAATCAGCCCTTAAGAGAGCAATTTATCTACTTATCCCGACATTGGGGAAGGAGTAAATTTTGTTTTGTGTAGCTATGTTTCCAGCTCCCCAATCAGACGAATCCCAAAAATGGTAGGCTTATTGAGTCGGCGATATGAACACTCTCACCCATACAAATCAAAGGATCACCTTCATAGGTAGGAGTTCACAACTCACTCAGGATTCAGATCATGTCACCTATGGTCATCCTGGTGAAATGTCAGTCTCTATTATGAACAACGTTATATAATGAGACTAGTCATTTTGTGGTCCGATCTTATACAAACTTCTTTGTATAGAATACCCCTGCTCACATGTCTTCATATGAATGATCAAGATCAAATCATTTGTAGCATTTTACAACAATTGTAACATCTACAAAGCGGGTTATATTCGTAGTGTCACCAGGATAAGGTATCCAACCTTATCCATCTACTACAGACCATTTAGGTTATCACTTAAACATATTCCACCTGTATGTCTCTACATACATGTTTAAGCTACAAATGATAACCTTGGATGTTAGTTTATCGGTTTGTGGGTTTAATGCTACTAAATGTCAAATAAAACATCTCATAATTTATTAAATAAATAAAATATTTGTACAATACAATTACAAACTACAGAACCTAACGAAATTTAAGGCATCAACCCCAACAATCTCTCACTTGTCCTAAAGCTAGTAGGGTGTACAATATAAAAGTCACACTAATATACAAGTATAGAAAGCAATAAACCAGGGCATAACACACACCCAGTACAAAATCTCCCACTTGTCCTAGACTAAATATGGTCTGTCCCATAGACCCATACTCTGCATGTGACCCTTAAACACCTTAACTGTGAGGGCCTTTGTAAATGGATCAGCAACGTTGTCCTCCAAATCTATCTACGTGACGACCACGTCCCCTCAATGCACAATCTCTCGGATGAGATGATACTTATGCTCTATGTGCTTCTCACGCTTGTGACTCATAGGCTCTCGGGAATTAGCCACAACATTACTATTATCACAATAAAAGGTGATGGGCTTTGACATGTCTGAAACTACTTCTAGATCTGTCAGGAATTTCCTAAGCCACACAGCTTCCTTAGCAGCTTCACAAGCTGCTACGTACTCAACCTCCATAGTGGATTCAGTAATACACCCATGCTTGGTGCTCTTCTAGACTACTCCCCCTCCGATAAGAGTGAACACCGATACTGATGTGGATTTCCTACAATCCTTATCAGTCTGAAAACCAAAGTTCGTATATCTTGTAAGGATCAAATCCTTAGAACCATACATGAGCATATAGTCCCTTGTTCTCCGTAGATACTTAAGGATGTTCTTAACGGTGGTCTAGTAATCAAATCCTGGATTAGACTGATATCTACTGACTATCCTTACCATATAGCAGATGTCAGGTTTAGTATATAACATCGTATACATCAGGCTGCCAATAGTTGATGCATAAGGGATCCGTTTCATTTCCTCAACTTCTTGAGGTGTCTTAGAACATCGTTTCTTAGACAATATAACTCCATGTCTGAAAGAGAGTAAACCTCTCTTGGAGTTTTGCATCGAAAATTTGACAAGCATCTTGTCAGTGTATGATGCCTGAGACAGGGCTAGCATTCTATTCTTTCGATCTCTAAAGATCTGAATGCCCAAAGCAAACTGCGCCTCTCTCAAATCTTTCATTTGGAATTGGGTTGCAAGCTAATTTTTAATTTTAGTTAGTAGACCTACATCATTACCAATGAGTAGGATATCATCTACATACAACATTAGAAAAGCTATTGAACTGTAGATGATTCTCTTGTATAAAAAAAGCTCATCAACATTTTGATCAAAGCCATAAGATTTGATCGTAGTATCAAGATCGAGAAGCTTGCTTCAATCCATAAATGGACTGATTAAGCTTGCAGACCTTTTGCTCTTGATCTTGGGTTATAAATCCCTCAAGTTGCTCCATATAAATGGTCTCCTCAAGATTGCCATTTAGAAAAGTAGTCTTAACGTCCATTTTCCAAATCTCATAATCATAATATGAGGCAACGGATAGGAGGATCTAGATAGACTTCAACATGGCAATGGTGATAAAGTTTCCTTATAGTCGACTCCCTTAACTTGGGTATAACCCTTTGCTACAAGTCTAGCCTTGAAGGTTTGTACCTTCTCATCAACACCCCATTTTCTCTTGGAGATCCACTCTCAATCTATAGGTTTAACACCACTAGGTTGATCTACAAGATCCTAAACAGAATTGAAGTACATAGTCTCCATTTCGAAATCCATAGCTTTAATCTACTCATCTTTGCCAACATCCTCTATTGCCTTATTGTAAGACAATGGATCCTCAACATCTCTGTCAACTACTATAGCTAGGATTTCTGTTAAACCCATATAACGAACATGTGGGTTCGTAACCCCCCCACTACGTTGAGGATTCCTCAACGCTTGAGGTGAATTTGACCTACTAGATGATCCAACTTCAACAAATCTTGTTGAGGTATTGGTTTTTTCAACAACCCTTGTTAAAGGTTCAATAGTTTCATTGAAAATTTCACTAAACACAATCGTACTACGGCTTTATGCTCCCTTATGTGGTCCTCTTCTAAAATTGTAGCTTTGTCAACACAAACACTTTATTTTCTTTACGATCATAAAAATAACCACCTCTTGTTTCTTTAAGGTAACCTACAAATAGGAACAATTTTGAACGAGGTTCCAGTTTCTTAGGACTTGCTTCAAGCACATGTGTTGGGCAACCCCAAATCCTGAAATGGCATAAACTAGATTTATGACCATTCCACAATTCCAAAGGTGTTCTCGTAACACTCTTGGATGGAACACAGTTCGAAATATAAATTGCAGTTTGTACTGGATAACCCCAAAACGATTCAGGTAAGGAAGCATAACTCATCATAGACTGAACCATGTTCAACAAGGTTCAATTTCTTCTTTCTGATACACCATTCTGTTGAGGTATATCAGGTGCTAAGATTTGGGATACTATTCCATGTTCTATCAAACAGTTCTGGAACGTAAGATCCAAAAACTCTCCACCTCGATCAGATCGAAATGTCTTAATTGTTTTATTTAATGCATTTTCAACTTCAACCTCAAACTCTTTGAACTTTTCAAAAACTACAGGCTTCTATTGCATTAAATAAACATACCCATATCTTGAATAATCATTAGTAAAAGTGATGAAATATTCAAACCCTTCTCTTGCCTTAACATTCATCGAACCACAAGGGTCTGAATGTACAAGTTCCAAGGGTTCTTTGGTCCTATGACCTTTTCCAATAAAAGATCTTTTAGTCGTTTTGCCTTTAAGGCATGACTCACACACATGCAAAAAAAATTCTTTTAACTTGTTTAAACGTTCATTCTTAACCCATCTCTCAATCCTATTGAGATTGATGTGTTCTAACCTTAGGTGCCAAAGACGAGCGTTTTTCTTAGGAGAAATTTTAAGTTTTTTATTTTTAGTTACCTCAGTTTTAAACATTTCAGTGTTCAAGAGGGCTTTAGTTACCGATAGTCTTAGCACATAAAGATTATCTTGGAGATTTGCAGAACAAATATATACACCATTTTTGTAAACAAATACTTTATTTACTTTAGATGACATAGAGTATTTTTGTTCTAATAAGCACTTTACAGAAATAAAGTTACTTTTCATGTTGGAACTACATATAAATTATCTAATACAATATACGATTTCTGTAAACAAAGTCGAAGTCCTCCCACTGCCATAGTCGAGACGGTGTGCCCAGTTCCAACACACATCGTCATCTCCCCAGCTTCCAATTGCCGCCAGGAACTAATTCTCTGAAATGGAGAACAAACATGGTTAGTGGCGTCTGAATCAATTATCCAGGCCGAATAATCATTCTCCACTAAACAAGTCTCCAACACAAGTAAATCATATTTACCTTGCTTGGCCTTTTTTTTTTCACCAAATATCTGGGACAATTCCTTTTCCAGTGTCCCTCATGGTTGCAATAGAAGTAGATTTTCTTTGCAACCTTGGCCTTCTTGACCTTATGAGCAGCAACCAGTGGGTTAGCTTTCCCTTTTTCACCTTTCTTCTTCTTCCACTTTTTGGTGTCGGAAGAAGAAGACACAGACTTAGTTCCAGAGGATGATCCTTTGTAGAACTTCTTAGAGGACGAGGCAATATTTGCCTCTCCCTTTTGTTCCTTGGTTTTCATCAAGGACTGGAAAGTCTATGGCTCATTGAATAAAGTGGTCAGGTTATAGTCAATCCTGTTCATAACAACATTGCTACGGAACTGCAGGAAACTTTTAAGTAAAGATTCTAGTATGAAGCTAACTTGATTGACCTCATAAATGACCAACCCATTCATCTTTGTCACGTTGAAGTGGGTCATCATGTTGAGAACATGTTTTCTAACAGATGTCCCTTCTTGCATATGGGCATTGAAGATGTTTTTAAGAGTGCTGTGTCTAAGCTGTGTAGACGGTTGTCCGAACATCCTCTATAGGGACTCCATGATCTCACGGGCATTGATCATGGGCTCATGTTTCTTGGCCAAAACTTCAGAAAGGCTTGCCAAGATATACGCTCGGGCCTTTTCATTTGTCCTTATCCATCGCTCATATGCCTTTCGAGCGTTTCGAGCAGCATTTTGAGTAGGAATAGGAGGACAATCCTCCATTAGGATAAATCTCAGGTCGTCGATGGTAAGTATTGTTGGATTAACACCATCATGCAGTGGAAGAGTTCAGGATCCATAAGCATTCTAATTGATTAATTTTGGCATAAAAGAAACATGCTAAAATAAAGTTTAATGGGTTTCATGAACATACCTTGGCCGAACCATTGAAATCTTCATTTTTCAGCTGCAAAATCCTCCAAATCCTTGTGTAGACCACCACAAGATCTTCCCTACTATCCTTTTGGTGCTCTAGATTGAGTTGTGAGACTCAAAATAAGCTGGAATCAAAGGGAATATGGAGAAAGCTCACTGACCAACCCATTGAAGAACACTTTCTTCATCTGAATTTTTAGCAAAAATTCAATCGGTTCGTCCCTCTTTTCTTCACTCCAATCTCTTCAATATATTGCAGATTATCATGCAAAGAGATGGTGCTGCATGGAATGCAACTCATGCTTGGAGTAAACCAAAGGAAGATGTGGGTTCCTTGTAAGCTAGTTGAAGATGAACATGAAAAACCCATTTTTCAATTTTGTGTAATTTTTTAATTCCAAAATCTATTTTGATTTTAAAATCATATTTTATTAATTTTACAAATTAATTTCATAAATTAATTTTCTAATAAAATTAATAAATAATTATTTAAACAATTTAAATAATTCTAATTAATTATATATCCAATATTAAATTAATTTTTACACAAATTCATCTTCATATATTTAAATCATATTTAAATATATTTTCTCCAATTCCGTTTGATTCTAATTTGAACATTTCAAATTAACGTATCATGCTACTCTAGAGCTAATTCATTTATGAGCTAGTAGGTGGACCTCATGGACCTACAGATCATGGACTCCAACGATCCGAGATTAATCGACTAAACTCATTAGACCGAACTAACCCTCATTCGTTAACTAATTGGTCACTCCACTAAAGCCCATAGTTGAACTCCCCTCACTCTAGATATATAATGTCCACTCGATATAACCATGATTAGTGAGTTAACCCTTCACAGATTGTTCGTATAAGGCTGGGTCAAATCTCTGTTTTACCACCGAAATTACCTATTATTCCTTAAGTCCCCACTGATCCCCTAATGAACAGTTGTTTTGTGATCCAATCACAAAACCAAGTCCCTCTCATGCCAAATGAGAGGGCGGGATCCCTTGTTCAAGCCCTAGAATCAACACTTAAGGGAACAATCTCTCTACTATCCCTAAAGTAGATATGAGTGAATTCCCTCTTGCACTCTATGTCCCCAGCTATCTATCCGGTTTTACCCCTGAAATGGCCATCTTATTGAGCCGGCGCTGTTGAGCCAACCCTCACCTACGCAAATCTAAGGGTAATCCCAAATAAATAGGAGTTCATAGTTAGCTCAGGATTAAGGTCAAGTTACTTAGGTCATCGCTCTGAAATAGTCAGTCTTAAACAATAAACAACGTTATAAAGTAAGAGTGACTCATTTCGTGGTCCGATCTTGTACAAACTCTTTTGCACAATGACACCCCCCTCATCATGTCCAACATGAACGAATTAGGATCACTTCATTTGTAGTACTTTACAATTTCTTGTAACAATTATAGAGCAGGCCGTATCCAATAGTGTTACCAGAATAAGGTACCCAACCTTATCCATGTACTATAGATCATTCTTACTATTTACTTGAACCTGACCCACCTTTATGTCTCTACATAAAGTTCAAGTACTCATCCAATAGTCAAGGGACTTTTAGGTTTATTGGATTTCTATTCAATCAATAGATCTATTCAATAACACCTTTATTGAATTATCAGAATAAGTTCCATTGTTTACATACCACAAGTTATAGGACATAAAACCCAACAAGTATTGTGTTGATTATGTTTTTCCATGTTGTATAGTTTTCGCTAGTAAGTGTATCGGCGACGAGTAAGTTTAAAGTCGTGGAAGTCATAATAATAAATTTGTTGAAACCATACAATTTATTTATATTAGTACTCTATCTATTAACCCATTTGGAAAAACCAATCAAATTTAGTAAAATAATCTAATGTACCCTAAGTAACATCTATTTTGCAATGATGTTTTAGTGAGACAGGACAAAAGCTACGGTAGGGCGATCAGGTGTCCCTTCATTGAAATGAGACATTTTCAACCAATGTACAGAATAACTCCTTGTTACTGTAACTATCAGTCACTATTGTTTGGTCCAGAAATTGTGAAACTCGCTTAACGTTTTCTTGTAAGTGTAACCCTTCATTTTAGATTCTAGAGTTCCACCCTAATTGAGCCAACCGTAGAGAAAAAACGATTGGGGCAAAAACTAAAGCAACCCTATCAATTTCTGGAGTTTGTATAAACAATCATGCAAATGCCATCCGTAGGGGGACACGAGCAAAGATGCCTCGAGGCCTAGCATGAAAATTTACTACAAACTAATGAAGGAGATCGTGGGACGTGTTGACAAACATCCCACTCCCACTTACTATAAACACTCTCTTCATTCACCTTGATATTGACCTATACAAACACCATCCGTAGGGGAATACAAACAAACGTGCCTCGAGACCGAGATAGATCTCACGGTGTGAACTTTTAGGGAGAAACGTGAAAAGAAAAGATGAAGTATCATATACCCCATTTTCCTCACGCTGAGCATTTTACCTAGGGTTTTTTAACTTAGAAAAATTCGGCTACTGATTTTAACTAAGTGATTGTTTAAAATTTCCCAAAAGTAACACTTACTTTGGATAGTTAAACAATTTTGATTAATGTTCATTAAACACTTTCATAAATTTTAATCCACAATTGCATGCTTGTAGCAAGTCTATCTAATTCACCTTTCCAAGTAAATTCCCAAGTAGGGGTATTATGTTTCCATCAACTTAAATACCTCAGCCTAGACAGAACTAGTCTTAGACAAAAGGTCCCTTATAGATATATTTGCTACAATTTAATCTTTTAATTAAGACTAATTTGATCCTATTAAACTGATTAAAAGATTAAACTTAATTTCTAATCTCATTAGAAATGTGATCTTAGGTTTATGTGAATCATATTTTAAAACTATTTTAAAAATGATTTCAACCTAAGGTTTGCATGCAATTCTGAATTACTGATTTCGATTTTTAATTTCATTTAATTATAACTTTTATAAAAGAAATGAAACAAATTAAAATCATTGATTACATGTCATGACGTACTTAGTAAAATTATAACGATTATAAAATTATCTAAAGTAGTGTCATGCATCATGCAATTCCATTTCATTACTAAACTTATATAATACTTATATAATAAAGCAATGAAATAATTAAAACCATACATCCATACATACATTCAACTATATATTATAACACTTATAATATAAATTATGCATGACTATGTTATTAATGCATGCAACCATATACGATAACACTTGTATTATATGATGCATGAGCATGCTATAAATATAAAATCATGCAACTATATATTATAACAATTATAATATAAATGATGCATGAGTATGCATAACCTATGGTGGGATTTATACTATCTGGTATACATTATAACATATAATAATAAAAATAAATCATACATCATATGCATAATTTAAAAAAAAAAAATATTGGACCAGGATTAGACACCTAAACAATTAATTAAATTAATATAACACTTATATAAATTTAATTAATAAAAATATCTAACTATTGCAAATAATAGCCAAACTGGTTCGAAACAAGTGAACTTGGGCCTTGAACCACTCGAATCGAATAGGGAACACGCGAACCAACCATGAACTGGCTCAGAATAACCCAAACTAATTGAACTGAAGATCCCACGAACCGAACCAGAACATCATTTCACGATCTGCGTGCGAATTAGACGCTGAACCATGCTTCTTCTCCATCTCAGAGCGTTGCGATGCTATGGAGAAAAACTCCGTTCGCTGCATCGGAGCGTCATGACGCTAGGGCACAACGTTGCGACATTACTGTACAGTCGCCTACTGTACCTATTCGATCTTCATCGAAAATTCATTGAATTGAGCCTCGTTTTCTCCATAATTTCACCAAGAACATCACGAGTGACTTAACACATATTAATATAGACTCGATCACAAATTATATGCTAAAAACATGGGCCCTTACAAACTAGTTTTGTAAATTAAAGCAGTAAATCTAAATGGTCAATCCTGAAAACATCCAATAATTATAAACCAAAATGCACCTTCCATACACATTCATGATATGAACACATAATGCAAAACCCACCATTGCTGTAATTCAAGTATGGAAAAAAAAAGGGACCAAAACCACACTTAGATACCAATTGAAGGAACTTATGAAGGCCTTGAGTAGAAACGTGGATCGTTTCAATTTTTGGTTTTTCACAGAACGCAAATTACATAAACAAAATTATTCAATAAACTAAATTTACAGCATTCTAATAAAATTAAAGAAAAGAAAAATTAGGGTTTGAGAAATCCTTATCTTTGAAGGTCCGATCTTCTTCGAATTTCCTTTTCTCCAAAATTGGTCACGTACTGTCACGAACTCGAAACCCTCGTTCCAAGATGACCACCATCAATTGGAGCCTTTTGTATTCTTTGGGATGAGAATCCAAGGAGTTGTGGGCTCTTGAAATTTTGGGAGGGAGGGAGATTAATTTTTTAGAGGGAAAGTCTGGGGGAAATTACAGAGAATTATACTTGGTTCAGTCTTCTGTGAAGAAGATGAAGACGTGAAAAAACTGACTATTCACGTTCTTCCATTACAGAGAAAAAGGGGAGTGCCTCCCATAAAATAATTTTAAAATTAATTTAATAAAATAATTCAACTATTTATTTTAATAATTAATTAATATATTTATGATAACCACCTTATCATATATTAAACTATATCAAATATAACGTATAACCTATAGTTTAATATTGTATCAAATACAATATAACCTATAGTTTTCATTATCTCATTAATGTATGGTATTTTATATAAATCCCATTTATATTAAAATTAATTATATGAATCAAATTCACATAATTTTTTAACCACATTCAAAAATTTATTTTCTCTCAAATAAACTTTATATTATAATGTATCAAATACATTATATTAATTATATCATATATAATTAAATTAAATTTTTCTCATTTAATTTGAACAATTCAAATTAATGCAAAATTGATTCTTATTAAATCCCTGTTGAACTATAGAGAGGACCTCATGGACCTGTGGGTTGAAGTTTCAATAGTACTTTAATAATTAACTAAACTCCTGTAATTAAATTATTCAATATCCATTAACTGTTGGGCACTCCAATAAATACCGACAGCTACGCTCTTCGTAGTACAAATATATTTTTTTGTCCATTGGATATAACTAGTCAACAGTGCGATGACCCTTCACAAATTGCTCGTAAGTACAATTAGGCCAAAATTATTGTTTTACTCTTGTAGTTACATCTAACTCCTTAAGTACCATTGATCTCTCTAATGAACAATAAGTCATAGTCCAACAATGACCAAACCTCTCTCGGTCTAGGAGAAGTTGTGGTGTCTCATTGTTCAAGCCTTGGAATCAACCTTTAAAGGAGTAATTTATCTACTTACCTTGACATTAGGGAAGGAGTGAATTCCATCTTGTGTAGTTGTGTTCCCGGCTCCCTAATCAGACAAATCCCCAAAATGATAGGCTTATTGAGTCGACGATCTGGCTACTCTCACCCATACAAATCGAAGGACAACCTTCATAGGCAGGAGTTCACAACTCACTTAGGATTCAGGTCATGTCACTTATAGTCATCCTGGTGAAATGCAAGTCTCAATTATGAATGATGTTATATTTGAACAAATTTTCAAAAAGCATATGTGAAAACTTAAAGGTACTATTTCTAAGGATCTTCCAACTTGTTACTTAGGTAGAGCACTTAAACATTGGTAAAGAAAAAATTGTATCTCGCCTGAAAAAGAAAATAAAGAGCTAAAACAAAATCAAACATTTTTAAAGTATAAAAGACAAAAAAAGAAAAGAAAAGAGTCATTGTCGCAACATCATCGTGACACGGAGCGGCCGACGTCCTTCTCTAGGGTCCTCTTTCGAGGTAAAAGGCTTGGAGTCGCCACCAATCATTTTAAAGTGTGATTGGTCACCCATTAAAAAATAAAAATAAAACGGTCTACTTTCCCAAAGATAAGTTTCGGGGTTATTGATCTAGGGAAGGTATTAGCACCCTACAACACCCGTTTTAAAATAACGTTTTATTCTGTTATCTGAAATTGTAATGAAAATTAATAAAACGAAAACTTATGAGAATTTACTAGTTAAACAATTACCAAGTAGAAGTATTCCCTTACGGTCAACTTAATTACCTCGGCTTAGAAAGAATCATTACCTTAGTCAATCGTATATAAACGTATTTGGTAAAAAAAAAATGTTTCACTAGGTTTCACTATAATTTTAAGTATGAAGTATAGTTGAATTTTGCGACTAACAATGTATATCAATTTATATTCGGATTCTCTTATGAAATATTGACTTTTAGAGTTTAGGCATTTAGCAACATCAACTCTATAATATGATTGTGAAAATGTCTCATGTAAACTGATTCACGCCTTAGAAAAATGTAATTAATAATTATGA
Organism: Benincasa hispida; assembly: GCF_009727055.1. Lineage (NCBI taxonomy): Eukaryota > Viridiplantae > Streptophyta > Magnoliopsida > Cucurbitales > Cucurbitaceae > Benincasa > Benincasa hispida. The sequence goes on along the minus strand of NC_052354.1, from coordinate 43,975,691 downwards.
GTGGCGTAAGCCATTCAAAAGAAACATTTGAAATTCGTTTGAAAATTTGAAATTTAAAACTAACTGAAGTTTTATTTTGAAAACCGAATCAATGCTAATTTAAAACTTATTTAAGAATCCAAAACATAATGAAATTTGAAATTCAAAGGCAATTCTTAGATTAAATTCCAATGAGATATACTTATAAAATTATAAGTTCAAGTAAAATTAATTTTCATTTTGCAAAAATGTGAGTTACAACCTATCTAAAGTTCATATTTAAAGTTTTAAATTCAAGCAATTTAGAATACTATTGAGAATCTCCAAAACTAAAAATTGAATAGAATCATATTTAACAATGTGAAATTAGAATCTAAATTCAACTTTAAAGTAAAAAGTTTTGTTTAAATATTTTAAAGAAATTTAAAACTACAATCTATTTAAATTTCATATTTAAAACTAGTTTAAAAATTCACTAAAACTTAAAATCATGTAGTAAAGATTTCGTGGAAGATTCAAAATCAAGAATCTAGTGGATCGAGAGATTAAGAATCTAATGATTAGTAAAACTAACAATAGAAAGGAAAAAAAAAGATAAAAATAAAAAATTTTGGAGATATCCTTTAGATTTTTTTTTTAAAAAAATAATCGTTGAGAAGCATGAAAAAATGGGTGAGATTGGGGAGAAAGAAAGAGCGAAATAAATAATAAAATTAATATAAATATAAATATATAAATAAAGAAAATAAAAAATTGGGTGAGATTGAGGGGAAAGAAGGAGCAAAATAAATACTAAAATTAATATAAATATAAATAAAAAAGAAAAAGAAAAAAATGTGAAAAATGAGAAGTTGGGAAAAGGAAAAAAACATATTTACATAAAGTTAAACGAGGTCCACCAAATTTAAAAAAATATATTGAAAAAAGTGGGGTCCACTATATTTATTAAATAAAGTAATAATATAAAAATGTGTGGGGCTCACTAAATATATTGAATATAAAAAAAATAATAATAATGAGAAGGATTCACACCTTTATTTAATATCATCTTCTCTCCCTCTCTTCTTTCTTCCCCCACCAACTTTCTCTTCTTCCATTTTTCTACCTTTATTTTATAGGTGATGACAACCATCGTGGGTCTTCATTGGAAGTTGCTATAATCTATCAGAATGGAGGTCCACCCGTCGTCGGAGTCGTTAATCTCCCCTATTCATACTTTTCACTCTATCCTCACTTAGTCGTCAACAACAACAGCAACAACAAAAGAATAATAATAAAAATAAGTTAGAAAATAAAAGTAGTCAATAAGAATAATAATAATAGTAATAATAATAATAATAAAATGAAATAAATTTGAATAAAAACAAGCACACAAGTTACCTAAAAATGAATTAAATTAAGTTAAAAATAAAAATAAAATTAACTTAAAAATAAATTAAAAAAAAATGAAAAAGAGGGGAAACAACATAATAATAGTAATAATAATAAATATCGCACAAAAAACGGTGCCTACAGTTTGCCCCCTTTTGTGTATCATTGAAGGATTGAAATGGTAGACAAAGGAAAAGACGGATTATTGGGAAGGTGAATATTTAACTTTAAAATCACAATAGAATTCTGAAAGATGTTCAAACGGTCCAACCATGAATTGGACTAAATTAAACAAATATAAAAGGCAAACGAACCTGACTCGACCATGCTTTGACCTAAACTAAATAGCAAGATTCGATTTAACCAACAATAAAAAAAAAATGGAATTGACTTGATCAGGCTTTGAACTCCAATCTTGAATTGGGTTCAAATTAATAAATATGAAAAGCAAACAAACCTGACTCGACCAGGCTTCAACCTGGACTAAGTAACAAGTTTTGATTTAACCAACAATAAAATAAACTGACTTGACTTGACCAGGCTTCGACCTCAATTAAATAGCAAGGCTTAATTTAACCAACAACAAAATAAACGGACTTAACTTGACGAGGCTTCGTCCTCAACTAAATAGCAAGGCTCATTTAACCAATAATGAAAATTCGAAATGCGTTTATTGATGACAAATGCTTGAATGCATGAGGTGAATATAGCATTTTATATTACTTCTTTCTTTTTTTTTTTTTTTAAAAAAAAAGGATGATAGCTCGATCACTATCTTTACTTCTCATTTCTCCAAAAGCTTGAGTTAAATCTAGTAGCTTGATCTTCACAACACTATCTTTGTGGCACTATAAATAAAATGACTTTGCCCCAATTTCAACTTTTTGATGTTTAAACACTATTTTCGAAATAGTAAGCTACCACAATTGTATTGATTATCAATGTAATTATTTAGGTAATGCCAACATTCTCAATTTAAAGAAGAAGCAAACGGCAATTTATTCCATAAAGAGGTCTTATTAGGACCAAAGTAAAAAATATACATCACAGTTGAAACATGCGAATGAAAAAGAAATGCAATCCTCTTAGACACTTGTTGAAAGTTTGCCTTATGAAATTTAAGCATGGTACTTTCGCACATGATCTGAATTCATTGGATTAGGCATTCTATTACCATCCATATTTGTCAAGATTAGGGCTCCTTCAGAAAAGGTCTTTTCTACTACGTATGGTTTTTCGTAATTTGGAGTCCATTTTCCACGGCAATCCTTCTAAAATGGGAGAATTCGCCTTAAAATTAGATCTCCTTCTCTAAAAACTATGAGGCGTACCTTATTGTCATAAGCTTTCGCCATCCTTCTTTGATAAAGCCGACCTCTGCATAATGCTGTTAATCTTTTTTCTTCCAGAAAATTCAATTGTTCATAGCGATTTTGGACTCACTTAACTTCTTTCAATTTAGCTTCCATAAGGACTCGTAACGACGGAATTTCCACCTCAATGGGAAGAACAACCTCCATGTCGTAGACTAGAGAAAACTATGTTGCTCAGTTGAAGTCCGGACCGATGTACGATATCCATGTAGTACGAAGGGAAGTATTTCATGCCAATCCTTGTATGTTATTATCATCTTTTGCACAATTCTTTTTATATTTTTGTTAGCAGTGTCCACTGCCCCATTCATTTTTGGCTTATAGGGGATTGAGTTAAGATGCTTGATCTTGAACTGTTCACACAACTCCTTCATTGATTTGTTGTTCAGATGGGCATTATTAGACACTATAGTTTCAAAAAGACCATAACGACAAATAATCTCTTTTTTTTTATGAATTTGATCACCCCTATCTTTGTCACCTCTCGGTAAGACACTACTTCCACCCACTTGGTAAAATAATCAATTGCTACCAAAATAAAACGGTGCCCATTTGAGGCTTTAGGTTCAATAGGGCCTATCACATCTATGTTGGGGTTGATGCCTTAAATCTCGTAGGGTCCTGTAGTTTGTAAATACCTGTATGAACAAATGCTTGTGATGTAATAATATGAGATATTTTCTTCACTATTGTCTATGAAATATGAGATATTTTAGTTGCATTAACCACAAAACTAAGATCCCTGGTTATCATTGTAACTTAAGCATGTATGTGGAAACATACAAGTGGATCATGCCTTAAGTGATAACCTAAATGGTCTGTAGTATATGGATAAGGAGAGAAACCTTATTTTGGTAATACTACGGATACAACTCACTTTGTAGATGTTATAAGTGTTACAAAGTTCTACAGATGGTCTAATCCTAATCATTCATGTGGAGACATGCGAGTGGAGGTGTCCTATACAAAGGAGTTTGTATAAGATCGGACCACGAAATGTTTAGTCTCATTATATAACGTCGTTCATGATAGAAATTTTCATTTCACTAGGATGACCATAAGTAACATGACCTTAATCCTAAGTGAGTTGGAAACTTCTGCCTATGAGGGCAGTCCTTTGATTTGCATGAGTGCGAGTGACTAGATTGCCGACTCAAACCTATCACTTTGGAAATTTGTCTGATTGGGGAGCTGGGAACTCAGCTACACAAGATGGAATTCACTCCTTCCCCGAGGTAGGCGTAAGTAGATAGATTGTTCCCTTAAGGGCTGATTCCAGGGATTGAATGATGTGGTGCCACCACTTTCTCATAGCCTGAGAAGTGTTCACTCATTGCCTGAGAAATGTTCACTCATAGTAGAACTATGATGTATTGTTCATTAGAGGAATCAGTGACACTTAAGAAGTTAATGTAACTACAGGGGCAAAATGGTAAATTGGTCCAACTATACTTACGAACGATCTATGAAGGGTTATCGTACTGTTGATTGGTTATATCCAATGGATATAGAAATATATCTGTAGTGAGAAGAGTGCAGTTGTCGATCTTTAGTGGAGTGCCCGATAGTTAACGGATGGTGGATTTCGTGATTAAAGAGTTTAGTCAGTTATTCACGTACCATTGGAGCTTCAATCTAAATTAATTTTAACACATATCCATCTTTATATATTTAAATATATAAATTCTCCTATACCGTTTAATTCTAAAATTAAACATAATTATATCTCATATAATTACTAATTCCTTTAATTCTAATTTGAACGTTTCAAATTAACTTATCATGCTATTCTAGAGCTAGTCCGTTACGAGCTAATAGGGGGACCTCGCAGACCTACAGATCATGGGATCCAACGATCCGAGATTAATTGGCTAAACTCATTAAACCAGATTAATCTCCATTCGTTAACTAATGGGTCATTCCACTAAAGTTCATAGTTGCATTATCCTCACTATAGATATATTATGTCCACTCGATTTAATCATAATCAGCAAGTCGACCCTTCACAGGTTGTTCGTAATAACGGCTGGGTCAAATATCTGTTTTACCCTCGAGATTACGTCTTATTCTTCAAGTTCCTACTGATCCTCTAATGAATAATTGGTTTGTGATATAATCACCAAACCAAACTCTCTCACCCTAGTGAGAGGGTGGGGCCCCTTGTTCAAGACCCAGATTCAGTACTTGAGAGAACAACCTTTCTTCTATCCTTAAATCGGATAGGTGTGAACTTCGTCTTGCACCCTATGTCCCCAGCTATCTATCCGATCTTACCCCTGAAATGGGAGTCTTATTGAGCCGGCGCTGTTGAGCCAATCCTCAACTATGCAAATCTAAGGGCAATCCCGAATAAACAGGAGTTCATAGTTAGCTCAGCATTAAGATCGAGTTACCTAGGTCATCTAGGTGAAATAGTCAGTCTTAAACAGTAAATAACGTTATAAAGTAAGAGTGACTTATTTCTTGATCCGGATCTTATGCAAACTCATTGCATAGGACGCCCCTACTTCTCATGTCATAACATGTACGAATTAGGATCACATCGTATGTAGCACTTTACAACTCTTAGTAACAACTACTGAGTAGGCCGCATCCAATGATGTTACTAGAATAAGGTACCCAACCTCATTCATGTACCATAGATCATTTTGACTATTTACTCGCACCTGATCCACTCTTATGTCTCCACATAAAGTTCAGGTACTCATACAATAGTCATGGGTCTTAGTTTATTAGATTTAGACTTTCATACAATTTATGAGATCAATAACAAGTATAACATAAAATGTTTATCATTTTACAAGCTGTGAGTTTTTAGGACATAAAACTCAACAATACTCCTACTTGGACTAAAACTCTAATGGATCAATATATACAAATATATACAATTTTGAGTTTACATGGAGAGAATAAAATGTACAAATACAATAAACTAGAGCATTACAATACCCATCAATTCTCCCACTTGCCCTAGTGATACAAAACTCGTAGACCTAGTCCTACTAGATGACCCTCAAACACTTTAGCCGAGAGAGCCTTCGTAAATGGATCAGCTAAGTTGTCTTGGGAAGCAATTTGAGTGACAATGAGTTCTCCTCTGTGTACAATCTCCCTAATGAGATGGTACTTCCGTTTGATATGCTTTTCCCTTTTATGGCTTCTTGGTTTCTTTGAATTTGCAACTGCTCCACTGTTGTCACAATAGAGAGTGATAGGTAGGTGCATGTTAGGAACTACTTCCAGATCTGTCAGGAACTTTCTGAGCCATATTGCTTTTTTTGCTGCTTCGCTTGCAGCTACATACTCAGCTTCCATTGTGGAGTCCGCAATACAACTCTGCTTGATGCTCCCCCCCCTCCCCCCCCACAACTGCTCCCCTATTCAGAGTGAATACTGACCCCAAAGTTGATTTCCTCAAATCAATAGCGGTCTGAAAGTCAGAATCAGTGTATCCAGTAAGGATCAGATCCTTAGGACCATACACGAGCATATAATCTCTCGTTCTCTGAAGATACTTGAGAATGTTTTTAACAGCAGTCCAATGGTCATGACTAGGATTAGACTAAAATCTGCTGACAAATCCTACGGCATAGCATATGTCAGGACGAGTACACAACATTGCATACATCAAACTCTCAACTGCAGATGCATATGGAATTCGATTCATCTCCTCAACCTCTTGAGGTGTCTTAGGACTTTACTCCTTAGACAAGTGAATTCCATGCCTGAAAGGTAAAGATCCTTTATTGGAATTTTGCATTTTATACCTAGACAACATCTTGTCTATATAAGATGATTGAGATAATGCCAATGTTCTGTTCTTGCGATTCCGAACTATTTGGATTCCAAGAACATACTGTGCTTCTCTCAAATCTTTCATTTGGAATTGTGAAGCCAGTCATCTCTTAACGTCAGCTAGATATTCTACCTCATTCCTAATTAGTAGAATATCATCAACATACAACACCAGAAAAGCGACAGTTTTGTTGACGATTTTCTTGTAGACACAAGGTTCGTCAATATTTTGTTCAAAGCCATAAGATTTTATTACAACGTCAAATCTCATATTCCAGGATCTAGAAGCTTGTTTTAATCCATAAATGGATCGATTAAGCTTGCAAACTTTTTGCTCTTGACCCTACTATATAAACCCTTCTGGTTGAGACATATAGATACTCTCTTCAAGATAGCCATTCAAAAAAGTTGTCTTGACATCCATTTTCCATATTTCATAATCATAAAATGTGGCTATGGACAAGAGTATTCTAATAGACTTTATCATGGCAACTGGAGAGAAGGTTTTTTCAAAATCTAACCCCTCTCTTTGGGTGTTCACATCGTTCATTACTTGATTAAAAGACCATGGATCCTCTAAACCATCATCTGTATGATAATTGAGTTTCAGTTAAACCTATGTACCAGTTAGGTTGTTGCACAATCCTCCCATTACGACGAGGCATTCTCAACTCTTTGAGAAAGATGTGAAGTATCAGTTTCATCCAACACTTTTTTGATGGACCTGCTCTATCAACAACCTTATGAAGGACCTGCTCGGATCAACAACTCTTGTTGTATGCATTTTTCGTTTATTCTAGGACATTTTCTTTATACTTCTAGCTTTAACTGTTGGTTGAGGTTTGATGATTTTTCTTATATCAAATCTTCCTCCAGAAAGGTTGCATTTGTTTGATTACAAATACTTATATCTTTCCCGAGGATTCATCAAAAGGAGACAACTTTCTGTTTCTTTTGGGTAGCCTACAAATAGGCCATACTTTAGAGATATAGATTTCCTATCTTTTTAGGATTTTTGGTACATAAACATGTCTGGACAACCCAAGATCCTGAAGTGATAATAAATTTTCTTTCACGTCCTACTCAGAGCTCGTTAAGCGTGTATTCATACCTTCTCTTCGAGGGGAACCATGTAAAAATATACACTGCAGTCCCAACTGCGTGTCGCCCAAAAGAATTTGGTAACTGAGGCGTAACTCATTCATGGAAGAAACCATGTCTAACAAGGTTCTGTTTCTCCTCTGTTCCCACACCGTTCTGCGCTGGAGTGTGGCAGGGGCTTTGAGTTGAAGGACTGTAATTCCGGAAAAGTGTTCATATCAATGGTTATGCGAATTTCTATGTCCTAATATTACTCGATCCACGCTTTCAGATTCCAATCGAAGTGGTTTTAATCTTTTTTACCTAATTGGTTTTCAACCATCGTATACCTTTTACTCTTGAAACTATTCAATAATGTTTCAGTACTTTTTTGCGCACATTTAGGTTACCATGGCCCATATCCATAATAATCATCTATAAAACTGTGGAAATAATTCAATACCCCTCTTTCTGTGATCTAATTTAGAGGCGCAAAGGTGTCGTGAGTGAATCCAGCTCTAGGGGTTCTTTGGCTCTAAGACCTTTTCCAGAAAAAATGTCTTTTTTGTCATTAACTCTCAAAACAATGATTCTCACATGGTCGGTAATGAATTGTTCTTCTTAACTTGTTTAAAAGACCGTTCTTACACAATCTCTCAATCCTTTTGAGATTTATGTTGACCAGTCTCAGTGCAAGATAGGCATTTGGAGAAATCTTCCTCTTCTTATGGTCCTTAGCCAGTTGTTAAACATTCTCTATGTTCAAAACAGCTTTGACCTCAGTTGGTTTTAACATGTACAAGTTATTTTTTCTTAATTTTGCAGAGCCAAATTTGTTTATTTTCCCAATTTTGATGAAACACTTCACATTTTCGAAATTAAACTTTCATCAAGTTTTGTTCCTTAGCAAACAAGTAGACAGAAATTAGATTCCTTTCTCATAGAAGGATATAATATTACATTTTTTTAAATAAATGTACCTTATCTCCTATTAATAAACTTCAAATCTCCCACTGCTTTGCCTGAAACAACTCCTCGGTCACTCCTTTAAAGATTTTTCACTCTTCTGTCAACTGTCTCTAGGAACTTTTTTCCTGTGAGATAGTACATACAAACTTAGCAGGCACCCTGAATCAATTTATCCAGATTTTTATCGTTTTCCATTTAAACATGCTTCGATAACATGTAAATCATATTTATATTGTTTGGTTCGAATTCACGCTCCTATTCTATCAAATACATATTCCATTAATGTGGTAGATTGAAGTTTGTTTTACGGAGATAGAGGACAATCCTCCCCTTTTCCCCTA
>NC_052354.1:43945611-43966100 GCF_009727055.1 Benincasa hispida | reverse complement strand
CCTCTGTTAAAACTCTTTTGGTATTATCAATCGCTAGTAATTTGTTTGTTGATTTGATTTTACTGTTATGTACATCGGAAGCGAGTATTCTAGAATTCGACATGCTGATAAAATTCAAACAAATTCTAATTAGCAAATTGTAACTAAATCCAAAGTCAAGTTTTAGCAAAGAGTAATAATGTACCCATAACCATTATTTATTTGCAACGATATTTTAGTGAGTAAGAATATGTGCTACCGTGGGGCAATCAGATACTCCTTCACTAAAACAAACAATTTTGACCAAACACTATCCTCGGAATAACTCTTATTTCTATTGTCTCCGGAATAACTCTTATTCCTACAGCCGTTTAGTTATCGTTTTCGTTCAAGATCTTTACTAACAACTTAGTAATTCTTGTAAGTGTGACTCGCCATTTTCAGATCCTATAGGATGGTATGAATTTGCCTCCAAAATAGAAGACAACATCCAAGACGGAACTATAAGACCCTATTCATTTTACTGAAGCTTGTGTTGTTCCGAATCCTATGTTACATCCCTCCGAGGGGATAGCCATCGCTAAACGACTAGCAAAGGGCCGCCTAAAGAAAACCAGCAGGCGCAACATAGGAATCTTACGGTTCAGACTAATGGAAAAGATCGTAGGATATATTGACACATATTCTTCACCCACTTAAGATGAACTACTTCCTCCGTTTACCTTGATATTGACTCATACAAAACACTTTCCGAAAGGAGGCTACTTCCAGGGTGACATGAAGCGTCATATGAATCTCATGGTGTAAACTATGTGGAGACGTGGTGGTTGAAATCTATATATCGTATAATAGACTTATATTTGAACAACTTCCTCTTATTCACCAAAATATAGATTTAAGCTAAAAAATACTTTCTGAATGGAGGTCACTTCCAGGGTGACATGAAGNACTTATATTTGAACAACTTCCTCTTATTCACCAAAATATAGATTTAAGCTAAAAAATACTTTCTGAATGGAGGTCACTTCCAGGGTGACATGAAGTATCACTTATATCTGGATTGTGAACTCTTAGATACGTGAGAGCTAAAAAATAACGTATCATATATGTTATTAATCTCCCACTGAAGTTTTCTAATAACTCTATCATATAGAAGTTATTAAATTGCTACTGAAGTGTTCTATTTGAGTATATTTATACTTAGGTTCTTTTTGGCTAATAAAACAATCCTAAGTCTATGTGGTTTATCCAAGTATAACTCTTATAATTGGACTTTAACCTACGATGTCTAGGTGATAAACCATTTTATTACCTCACATCACTCACGTATGCTCATAAAACTAGTTACCAATGCTCAATTATTCGGCCCTAATCCCCAAGTAGGAGGTGTTCCGTAAACCGTCAAGTTAAGTACCCCCAGCCTTAGACAGGATTATATATTGGTTGAGTTTGTAACCTAGGTTTTATAAGTTTTAACAATTAAAATAGGTGGTCAACCTACATGAGCATGCAACTGTTGTTTATGGATTTTAAACATCTAACCCAATTTTATAACAACTTATAAAACTTTAGACATGCTAAACATCCACAACATACATGAGGCATTAATTTAATATAACATTTATATTAAATACGAGAAACCCTAACATGCATACTATATATTATAACAATTAAAACATACTTTCAATGCATGTGACATGCTTCCTATAGTGAGATTTTAAATCTAAATGGCATACTATATGCACATACAAGATTTATTTAATTATAACATACATCAAATGCATAGATAATTAAATACAGACTGATGTGGTTCTAGTTTTGGCAAAAAACAAGCAAACAAAAACCTAACTATTACAAAACAATTTCCAGACCGCTCGAACCGCTCCAAAACGAACTCAAGTAGCTTGAACGAGACCCGAACCGTCTGAACCGGACCAGCCAAGAACCATTCGAAGTTGAACCAAACAAGACCACAAGAGAACCAGTCGAACTGGCATCCCTTGCACATATTCAACCTCTCGCTAAGTTTCATCGTTTAGCAATGACAACCATCGTCTAGCATTTTGCCAAATCGTTTAGTGCGCGAAAAGGTAAACGATCGTCTAATGCCATCGCATAGCATTCAACGCATCACCTAGCTGCCGCATAGAGGTAAATGATCGCGTAATGCTATCACATAGCAACTCAACGCATCGTTTAGCTCCCGACCAAAGATAAATGATCGTAGTAAGCGATTGCTCAAGGCTATCGTTAATAGCTCTTCATAACTATCGTTTGGTTCTATCGTATAGAACCAAACGATCGCTTAACACCATTGGCTAGCGCTGCATGTCATCGTTCAGTATATGCCTGTATGCTAAATGATCGCTAAGCTCCATCGTATAGAACATCATTGCATTGTTCGCATCATAGGTAACGATTTGTTTAGTTCCATCGCATAGAAACTTCAACGCATCGTTAGCACTCATCTATAGATTGCTTAACTCTGCATCTAAACGATCGGTCAGCGCTAGTCGCGTAGTACTTCATCGGCATCGCTTAGAGTGCATCGTTGCTAAACGATCGCATAGTACCATCGTATAGTAAATTCAATGTATCGTCTGGTTCCCACGCCAAAGCTAAACGATCGCTTAATGCTATCGTATAGCAAATTTAACGCATCGTTTAGCTCCCGCAGGTACACGATCGTCTAGCGTTCAACATCATAATGACCAGCGCCCATTGCTATACGATCGTCTAGCTTTTCTTCACATCGTGTAGCTTCTGGATCTAGACGATCGTTTAGCAACTAGAACCACAACGACAATAAGAACAGAGGCTGGTTTTCTTTGGAACTGGAACTCGGCCTCTTCACTTGTTTCTTCAATTTACAGCTTAATTTCTACTCTAATGACTCCAAATAAATTACAGACTCTTGGGAACACATTAAAGCTCATTAAGCAAGAGCCAATTACAAATTTAAATGAGAAAATTGAAGAGAAATAAACAGCCAAAACTCAGAAAACCATATCAGTACATCAATTTCATATTTCTCATATAAAACACCCACCAAACCAAAATTAAACCGAATTGAATGCTTATTTGACGCTCTGATACCATATTGTAGGATTGTATTAATTTCAATGGAAGCACAAGGATCATCTAAGCATTCAAATTCACTAATTTTGGCATAATATAAAGCATGCTTTTGCAGAAAAATGGGTTTCAAGACATACCTCTTGAAGAACTTCTTCAAAGCTCCATCTTCAGCTGCAATCTTCTCCATATCTTATTGTAGACCACCTTAAGATCTTCTCCACTATTCTCTTGGTGCTCTAGATTGAGTTATGGGACTCAAAACCATCTTGAATCAAGGGATGAAAGAGAAAAGCTCACTACTGCAACAAGGTTGAAGAATCTTTCTTCAAACCAGTTTTTCTCTCAAAAACCTTTTTATTGCATGCATGATTTTCACTCAAATCTTCTCATTATATTGCAGATCAACATACAAAGAGAAGAGCTGCATGAGTTGCAACTCATGCTTGGAGAAGACAAGACAAAATGGTTGCTTCATGTGTGAGCTAGTTAAGTGGTGGATAATGGAAAAACCCATTTTTCGATTTGTGTTTTAGTTTTATTTTCTTTTTTCAATTTTATCCAAAAATCAAATTTTGATTTAAAAATCTATTTGATGTTTAAAAATGAAAAATTAATTAATTTCATAAATTAATTATTAAATAAAACTTAATTAATTTAATATCAAATATTAAATTAATTTTAATGCATATCCATCTTTATATATTTAAATCAAATTTAAATATACAAATTCTTCTATACCGTTTAATTCTAAAATTAAACATAATTATATCTCATATAATTACTAATTCCCTTAATTCTAATTTAAACGTTTCAAATTAACTTATCACGTTATTCTAGAGCTAGTCCGTTACGAGCTAGTAGGGGGACCTCGCGGACCTACAGATCATGGACTCCAACGATCCGAGATAATTGGCTAAACTCATTAGACCAGATTAACCTCCATTCGTTAACTAATGGGTCATTCCAGTAAAGCCTATAGTTGCATTCCCATCACTGTAGACATATTATGTCCACATGATTTAACTATAATCAGCAAGTCGACCCTTCACAGATTGTTCGTAATAACGGCTGGGTCAAATATCTGTTTTACCCCCGAGATTACGTCTTATTTCTCAAGTCCCTACTAATCCTCTAATGAACAATTAGTTTGTGATCCAATCACCAAATCAAACTCTCTTGGCCCGGTGAGAGGGTGGGGCCCCTTGTTCAAGACTTGGATTCAGTACTTAAGAGAACAACCTTTCTCCTATCCCTAAATCGGGTAGGTGTGAACTCCGTCTTGCACCCTATTTCCCCAGCTATCTATCCGGTCTTACTCTTGAAATGGGAGTCTTATTGAGTCGGCGCTGTTGAGCCAACCCTCAACTATGCAAATCTAAGGGCAATCCTGAATAAACAGGAATTCATAGTTAGCTCAGGATTAAGATCGAGTTACCTAGGTCATCTAGGTGAAATAGTCAGTCTTAAACAGTAAATAACGTTATAAAGTAAGAGTGACTTATTTCTTGGTCCGGATCTTATACAAACTCATTGCATAGGACGCCCCCGCTCCTCATGTCATAACATGTACGAATTAGGATCACATCGTATGTAGCACTTTACAACTCTTTGTAACAACTACAGAGTAGGCCGCATCTAATAGTGTTACCCGAATAAGGTACCCAACCTCATTCATGTACCATAGATCATTTTGACTATTTACTCGAACCTGATCCACTCTTATGTCTCCAAATAAAGTTCAAGTACTCATACAATAGTCATACGTCTTAGTTTATTAGATTTAGACTTTCATACAATTTTTTAGATCAATAACAAGTATAATAGAAAATGTTTATCATTTTACAAACTGCGAGTTTTTAGGACGTAAAACCCAACAATACTCTAGGACCTCAGATTGGATTGTAGGATCCAAATGATTGAATTTTTAAGGAAAAATGAGAAATTTCTGGTTTGGTGTCCAAAAGTTGAAGAACACCTTATTTACTCAAAATCTTAGCAAATTTTCAAAAAATTGCATGTCAAAACCAGTAGAAAGCTTGTGGTTTTTATCACCTCAGTCATGCAATCTAGTTGCCCAACAAATTGACACCAAACATATTCCACAAAAGTGGAATTTAGGCATTACATTGTGGGTTAAGTGGGAAAAATTCACTAACCCTTACTTTTTCATTTTTTAATATTAATTGATTTTCAATTAAAAAACAATTTTCCAATCTCAAATATAATTTTCCAATTAAAAAACAATTTTCCAATCTCAAATATAATTTTCCAATCTCAAATATAATTTTCAAAATTAAAATTGGATTTTAATAAAAAAAAAATTAATTTTTGAAATCTAATTTAAAAAATAAAATGGAAAAATATTAATTCTAAAATTAATGTTTAATTAGTTTAATAATTTAATTAATTTAATTAATTTAATATCAAATATTAAATTAATAAAACATCTATACCAAATCTGAATAGTTATTCATATAATTAATATTTAAATCATATTTATATATTCTTCAATTCTCTAATTTCTTTTAATTCGATAATTAAACATTTAATTATATCACATATAATTAATAATTTTCCTAATTCGAATTTGAACGTTTCAAATTTTTTCATCACGCTATTTGATAGTTCTAAAAAAGAGCTATTATTCCTAGTTTAATTCAAGCTCGTTATTAGATTTTATGTGTCTATTTTCCTATTTTTGTAGGTACCGAGCAATTAATAGGTAGAATTGGCGATTTGGAGTTGAACGAGGTTAATTTGAAGCAATTTAGAGGTGATTTGAGCATTTAAGCTTCAAAGGAGTCAAAAAAAACCAAAATACCCCTGTTTTAGCATCACGGAACTCGTGATTTTCATTGGCCTGACGCTCGCCCTACGCTGTGAAACAGAATGGGTAGCGTTGCAACACTCACCCATAGTGTTGCAATGCTACGATGTTGAAGACAGAGAAACCCTCGTGCGCGTGCAAGTGAGCGTCAGTCTAGCGTTAGACGTTTATGCTTGACACTTGAGACTAGCCACAACAGCATTGTGATGCTTTCCCTTTTTCTATAAATGTAATTCTTTCAATTTAAGTTAAAGGTGTGTCGAAAATTAATAGGGATAGGCTGAATTTCGATGGAGGCTAAGGAGAGGCCCTATTTTCTTCCTTTCTTTCTTTATTTTCAGTATCACTAGGATAGAGCCTTATTTCAAGGAGTCTCAGGTAATAGAGTTAAAGGCTCACAAGCCTCAATCTGATCTCTATCCTGGAATTTCTCTAATTTTTTAATTTTGATCACCTTCACTGCATGAGTCAGTTGAGTTGGAGTCTTTATTTTCTGTTAAGTTAGTCGAGTCTTTCAATTTTTCCTTTTTTATTTTTCAAATAAAATAAAAAAAAATCAAAATTTGACCTGTCTAGTTCTTTTCAAAAGATGAGAACCCTTATGCCTTTACTAGGCCATATCGACTCATCCAAGAAAGGACCAAGGAAATACAAGAATTTCTTTGTGCCTTGATAAGGGACGGGTTGCGTTAAGCAACCAACGTTAAAAATTTACACTTCATACAGGTAGCCAGGTTTTAAAATTTCTTTCCTTTTTTGTTCTTATTTTTATTTTTTAGGTTAGATTTTTAGTTAGTCTTTCTTTTCTTTCCTTTAGGATAGATTTTTAATTTTAAAAAAAAATTAGGACACAGCGTCGTGATGCTGCAATCACAGTGTTGCAATGTTGACGTGCAAGGTAGAATTGCGTTAAAATGTAGTTATGCAACAACCTATTCACCTTCTTCTCCACTTTTCTCTTCACTTCAACGCTTCCTCTCCCATTCTCTCCAATTTTCTTCACTTTTCTTCCTCCTAAATCATAATTTTCCCTTCCTTTTCTTCCAAATCCTCAAGTTTCTCCCTAGTTCAACATTGATTTTGGGGGTTTTTCTCCCAAATTCGAAATCTAGGTAAGTTTTTTGGGTGTTTTGAGATTTCTCCATTTAAGGTAAGATTTTTGCCATTCTTTATTCATTATTTCATATATTTGCTGAATGGTTGTGAGATTTCTTGATTTTGCATGATTTTCTTGCTTGTTTGAATGGGTTTAAAGATTTGTGAATGGTGAACATTGAATATATGAATAAGATGTTGAGATTTATGTGTGCAGGTGAATTTGAGTGTGGTTATTGAAAATTTGGAGTGTTTTCGGGTAGGGATTGAGAGAAGCGTGTGAAATTTTTCCCAGAAAACTGAGTTTTGTGATCTTTCCTTTAGAAAATCTTTGTAATGGGTCTTATGAGAGAGGGAAGAAGAGAGGCTAGCACTTGTAGAAGTGGGCAACACCCTGGACCAATTTTCAAGCACCCTAGTTTTAGCTCGCTAGGGGCTTTGGATAGATATCAATACATAGTTTCCAATATGAAGCTAGTCCTCGAGAGAGCCTTAACCCTAGAGGCTAACTTTTACCCCCACATCATTGATGCCATATGGCAGAGGGGGTGAGAGTCTTTGGCAGCCCATCCTGGTGAAGCGATGGTCCCACTAGTTAGAGAGTTTTACACCAACATCGACGAAGGTAGGGGCTTTTCATTGGTGTGGGGTATTAGGGTCACCTTTTCGTCATCCTACATCAATGAAGCCTATGATTTACGTGACTTCAATGATGAGTATGATGGGTTTTGTTCTTAGTAGTTCCTTGAGGAGGAGGTAATAAAGGCCTTATGTGGTCCAGGAGTTCAGTGGGCTAGATCGAGAGGGGTGGCAATAAGACTTAGGGGGACAGACATGTCCGTCACTTGCCAAATCTTGCATGCTTTTGTATGTTCTAGATTGATGCGAGTCTTATGCCTTATGAATGTCACTTAGGAGTAGGCCAAACTCTTATTCTACCTAGTCTAAGGGATGTCCATCAATGTCGGTTGGGTCATTAGGGCTTCGATCTGTCATTGTGGACGATGTTCCAAAATAGGTAACCTAGGGTACCCTAGCTTAATTACAGAGCTATGTTGTAGGATTAGGGTGAAGATTCCCGACGACGAGGAGAGGATGGCACGTCGAGCCACTATTTATAGGTCGTCAGTTGCCGCCTTTCGCAGGCGAGGTACGCAAGGGCATAGTTCAGACGATGGAGAGGAGGACGAGGATGTCCCAGCGACTGAACAAATTTTTTATGCTGGTCCTTAGGATCAGTATAAGATTTCGATGGCAGAGGAATCTTATGGGGAGGAGACCCTGAGGATAGCCACTAAGGCGCTCAGGGTGGCCACTGAGTCACTTCAAGTGAGTTGAGAGGCTGCGCGTCGAGCGAGGCAAATGGAAAGGACGTTCAACATCATTTCTACAGAGAACCGCCTCTATTACGACAACATCGAATTCCAGAGCGGTCTTCAGATAGACTCGGACTCTCCTGACCCGACTGAGGCTAGTCTTTTCTTTTCTTATTTGTGCCTTTGGTTTTTATTTTTATTTTTTCTTTTATTTTTCATTTTTGTTATCTTTAGTTTTTGTTTTCCTTTTTAGTTTTGATAACTTTTTGTTTTGTTTTATAGATTCTATTTTTTAGTTTTTCTTTTCTTTTTTTCCTTTTTGTAGGCCTCTCCATAGTCTCATCGAGCGAAGAGGACATGCTCGACGCTACCATCCCGTGCGTGACCAGATTTTTAGGGGAAGTTTTCTGTTCCCTTTTTTGTTTTTAATATTAGTGAGCTTTACTTGAGATACATTGGGGACAATGTATTACTTTAAGTTGGGGGTGGAGTGCATGTTGAGTAGTTTTTTTTTTTTATTAACTTGGGGTCCTTGAGCGTTGTGCTTGGACAATGTTGTGTTCTTAGTTGCCTTGCTAGCTTATTTGCTCTGTTGTTATCATGGTAGTCTATGACGCACTCTTCTTATGATGAAAATTGCATGAAAGAACGTTAGAAATGCATGATCATGATTTTTAGCCCAATTTTTTTTTAAAAAATCTTGTCTCTTGCATCTTTAAGTCATTGCTTTTGTGAAATTAAAGCCTTGTATGCTTAGAATTGAGTTATCTGGTTTATATTTCTATTGTCACCCCGAAAGGTCCACCTTTGATTTAGGAGTAACTACTTGTTTTAGAGTAAAACTAGACAAAGTGGATAAAATAGGGCCTATTGTATTAAAAAAAAAGAGAGAGAGAGAAAAGAAAAAAGAAAGAAAAGCAAATTAGTCGCAATTCTGTAAATATATATATATATATATAAAATATATAAAAAAAAAGGCATTAGTCAACATGCCTACAAAAAAAAGTGTGTACATGGAAAGAGGTGAAAAGAGCTACCTCCGCTGTGTCTAGTTCGGGCCCCGCAAGAAAATAGTAGATAGGTTCCCGACGGTGGGGTATGAAAGCTAGCCCTTTAGGTAAAATAGATGCCCTTTATGTTTTGTGTGTGTGTGTGTGTGTGTGTTTAGGCATCATTGTCTAAGTGTTGCCCTCTTTTTTGCAAATATGGTATGTCTGAGGTTGATAATTGAACTAGAGTAGGGGAAAAACAAGATGGGAACCTTATAAAACTTTTCAGGGCCATGCAAGTTTAACTAGCAAAACTCTAGGCTCACTCATGCATGAATAGATTAAGAACCATTTTTAAACTTGTGCTTCTTTAATTGATCATCATTGATTTTTGTTCTTGATTACAAATTTCATTCTAATTGACTGTTGAGACCGAGGTAACAACTTTTCATCTAGAGCTAGCATATATTAGATTATCTTATGTTCTATTTTATTATGTGTTTTTGCCTTGCTCGGGACGAGCAATAATTAAGTTGGGGATGTTTGATAGCTCTAAAAAAGAGCTATTATTTCTAGCTTAATTCGAGCTCGTTATTGGATTATATGTGTTTATTTTTCTATTTTTGTAGATACCGAGCAATCAAGAGGTAGAATTGGCGATTTGGAGTTGAACGGGGTCAATTTGAAGTAATTTGGAGGTGATTTGAGCATCCGGGCTTCAAATGAGTCAAAAAGACCAAAATGCCCTTGCTTCAGCCACAACGCTCGTGATTTGCATTGGCCTAATGCTCGCCCAATGTTGTGAGACAGAATGGGTAGCGTTGCAACGATCACCCTCAGCGTTGCAACGCTACGATGCTGAAGATGGAGAAACTTTCGCACGCACAAGTGAGCGTCAGCCAAGCGTTAGACTTCTGTGCCTGACGCTCGAGACCAGTTGCAATAGCGTTGCAACACTGTCCCTTTTTCTATAAATTTTATTCTTCCAATTTAGGTTAAAGGTGTGCCGAAAATTAATAGGGTATAGGCTGAATTTCGATGGAAGCTAGAGAGAGGCCCTTTTTTCTTCCTTTCTCTCTTTATTTTCAGTATCATTAAGATAGTTTTTAGTTTTTTTTTGGATTATGAACATGTATTAGATCGAATCTCGTTAGTTTGTCTATGAATCAATGAGGTAATCTTTTTATCTAGTTCTTGGATCGAGTATTAATGTAAATTATTGAGTTTTCTGCCCTACTTTTTGTTTTAATTCGGATTTTTTTTCTTTGAATCTTGCTTAATTTCGAATTGCATTTGTGTGTTGGATTGACGCCCCTATCATGATTGCAATTCTATCGTTAGTTAATCTCGAGCTTGTACGGATCCTAGTAGTTCGTCCATGCTTTGAGTTTACCTTGGCAACATCGATTAAATGTGAATGTTTAGGTTTATAGGCTAACCTTGAATCTTTGGGTTGCATGTTTAATTTAAATTTGAAGAATATTTAGTTAATTGAACATGGCTTTTCCTGACAGATAATCGACATAGTTGAATCCTAAAGCTTAATGCATGTGTTTCTAGTTCTTTATGGCCGCTAAGAACCCAATTGAATCTAGGAGCATGTAGGTTAGTTAGGGCACGATCTTTCCAACCATAATTATTAATTAGGACGCTTGATTGGTTTCGAATTAATTGATCGTCGACCTTTGTAGAGATTAATTAATTCGCATCAATTGGGTAGCTATACACACATAATTCGATGCATGATTAATTGGCGGAAATCAATGACTTAAATTACATTGAATGACTACTTGATCCGAGAACTAGACGAACTAATTACTATTTCATTTATCCCTTACAATTTATCTTCCTTGCATTTTTTTTTTCGAATTTCAACAAAAAACCAAAATCCCATTTTTACTGTTTTTTCCAAAGTCAAATTTAATTTAAAAGAAATTAATTATTCGCTTCTCTGTGATTCAACCCTACACTTACCACTGTTTCTATGTATTAGTAGTAATAAGAGTAGTTCGGTGTATACAAAATTTCTTTTGATCAAGTTTGAGACTTATTAACGACGTAAATCTCGGGCCTGTCACTATTCTATAGTTTGATTCGTTTGCGAGCTAATAGGGGACCTAATGGACCTACTCATGGACTCTAACAATCCAAAATTAATTGGTTAAACTCTTTAAACTGAATTAATCAACATTCGTTAATCATCAGGTCACTCTACTAAAGCCCAGTAGTTACACTCCCCTCACTATAGATATATGTCTGTCCTGTCGATAACCTAGTCAGTAAGTCAACCCTTCACAGGTTGTTCGTAATAATGGCTGGATCAAAAGTTGTTTTACCCTTGAAATTATATCTTGTTCTTTAAGTCCCACTGATCCTCTAATGAACAACTAGTTTGTGATCCAATCGCCAAACTTAGTCCCTCTCGAACCAATGAGAGGGTGAGGCCCCTTGTTCAAGACCCGGAGTCAACACTTAAGGGAACAATCTTTCTACTATTCCTAAAAGTGGGTAGGAGTGAATTCCGTCTTGCACCCTATGTCCCCAGCTATCTACCCAGTCCTACCCCTAAAATAGAGGGCTTGTTGAGCCGGCGTTGTTGAGCCAACCTTCACCCATGCAAATCTAAAGATAATCCCAATGGAGTTCATAATTAGCCCAGGATTAAGGTAAGTTACTAGGTTATCGCTTTGAAATGGCCAGTGTTAAACAATAAACAATGTTATAAAGTTATAGTGACTTATTTCTTGGTCCGATCTTATACAAACTCTTTGCACAAGACGTCCCCACTCACATGTCTCCACATGAATGATTTAGAATCACATTGTTTGTACTAAATATTGACCTTTAGAGTTTAAGCATTTAGCAACATCAACTCTATAATAGGATTGTGAAAATGTCTTATGTAAACTAATTCACACTTTAGAAAAATGTAATTAATAATTATGAGTGGCGCAAGCCATTCAAAAGAAATGTTTGAAATTCATTTGAAAATTTGAAATTTAAAACTAGCTGAACTTTTATTTTGGAAACCGAATCAATGTTTATTTAAAACTTATCTAGGAATCTAAAACATAATGAAGTTTGAAATTCAAAGACAATTCTTAGATTAAATCCCAATAAAATATATTTATAAAGTTATAAGTTCAAGTAAAATTAATTTTTATTTTGCAAAAATGTGAAATACAACCTATCTAAAGTTCTTATTTAAAGTTTTAAATTCAAGCCATTTGGAATACTATTAAGAATCTCCAAAACCAAAAATTGAATAGAATCATATTTAACAAGGTTAAATTAGAATCTATATTTAACTTTAAAGTAAAATTTCTGTTTAAATGTTTTAAAGAAATTTTAAACTACAATCTATTTAAATTTCAGGTTTAAAACTAGTTTAAAAATTCATCAAAACTTAAAATCTTGTAATGAAGATTTCATAGAAGATTCAAAATAAAAAATCTGGTGGATTGAGAGACTAAAAACTTAATGGTTAGTAAAACTGACAATAAAAAGGAAAAAAAGATAAAAGTAATTTTTTTTTTTTTTTTTGGAAAAAACGATCTTTGAGAATTGTAAAAAAAGGGTGAGATTGAGGGAAAGAATGAGTAGAATAAATAATAAAATAAATATATAAATAAGGAAAATAAAAAATTTGGTTGAGATTGAAGGGAAAGAATGAGCAAAATAAATAATAAAATTAATATAAATATAAATAAAAAAGAAAAAAGAAAAAATGGTGAAAATCGAGAAGATAGGAAAAGAAAAAAAAACATATTTACATAAAGTCAAGTGGGGTCCACCACATTTTTAAAAAATATTGAAAGAAGTGAGACCCACTATATTTATTAAATAAAATAATAATATAAAAGTACGTGGGACTCACTATATTTATTGAATATAAAAAACAAATAAATAATGAGAGAGGTCCACAGTTTTATTAAATATCTTATTTTCTCCACATCTTTCTTCTTCCTTCTTCCTTCTTCCTCACCAATTTCTTTTCTCTTCTTTCACTTTTCTACCTTTTATTTTGTAGTGATGGCAGCTGTCATGGGTCTTTGTGGAAGTTGTAGTAATCTGCCGGAATGGAGGTCTGCTCATTGCTAGAGTCGTTGTTCGCTGAATTGGTGCTCATCATACACTTCTTTTCCTTTTCTCTCCTCTTCTATACTTTTCACTCTATTCTTACTTAGTCTCAATATGTTTCTTTCCTTCTTCCCTTTGTCTTCAATCTTTTCCTTCCTCTTAATTTACTTTTTCTTCCCTTTCCTCGTTCTATCTTTTTTTCCTTCCCCTCCAATACTATGGTCAATTTATATGAGAGGCAAGGTGGGGGAGTTGAGATTTTCTTGTAAATTAAAAAGGGAGAGAAAAGGGGAAAGAAGGACATTAGGAGTGGTTGAAAAATGATTAAAAGAGAGTAGAAAAAACAATAAAAAAACAATAATAGTAAAAAATAAAAGAATAATAAGAAAATAAGTTAGAAAATAAAAGTAGTCAATAATAATAATAATAATAATAATAATAATAATAATAATAATAATAATAATAAAATGAAATAAATTTGACTAAAAACAAATACACAAGTCACATAAAATAAAATAAAATAAAAAATAAAAAAAACATGCAAAAGAGGGAAAAAAAACATAATAATAGTAATAATAATAAATGATGGACAAAAAATGGAAAATTTCACAAAATGACCCAAAACCCAAAACTTTTCTTCTAATGACCTTTTCCTAAAAACTTTTATACCACTGACCTTTTGCCCAAGCGAAATACCAAAATTACCCTCAGATTTTAACATTCCTCAAACCGCATCACATTTCTTCTTCCTTTAACGATTTCTTCAACCCTTCATTCAACGTGCATTCAATACAATACCAATATTCCATCAAAACATCTATTCCCAACTAATATTCTACCAATAGCATTGAATAACATTGACATGAAGAGAATGGAAGGTCATTCTTGATACTCACTTGTTGTTGAACTTCCCATGAACTTCTTTCATTGTTCTCTCAAAGTTTCAGTCTAACATCTTCGTTGATCGCTTTCATTGTCAGATTCAGAAACGCTCGCTTAATATTCTTTAAACGCTCTCTTAGTATTATCTCTCCGATCGGTTAGTATTCTCTCAAAGATCGATTACGAATGAACACACGATTAAAACCTAAAAGATAGTCAAACCTCAAATATCAACATGCATTCTTTAAGGAAAAGAGTCTCATACCTTTCAGATCACGACGACGGTGGCAAGTGCGTAGAGACGACCGACGAGAAACCTGCAAGGAGTGCTCGGCTTCGGAGAGAAAATAGGAGCAAAATCGAGAAAAAAAAACGCTTCGAAGAGAAAGTTTGAGCAGAAAATGAATAAAATGGAGGGAGACCTTATTGTTGTAAAGTATGCGTAGAGACGTAGGTTCACCAAACGGTATGAATGTTTTTTTTAAAAAAAACTCGGGATAATTTTGGAATTTCGCATGGGCAAAAGGTTAGTGATAGAAAAGTTTTTAGAAAGAGATCTATCTTTAGAAAAGTTTTTAGATTTTGGGTCATTTTGTGAAATTTTCCAAAAAAAAAAAAAAAAAAAAAAAAACTAAAGTCATCACTAATTTATAATTACAACTAAATACTTTATTTTTTTTAACCAAGAATTAATTTATTTTCATAGAAACAAGAAAAACCCGCACCCGAAGAAGGAGGAACTTCACTTGGCAGTTTGCCGCATTAACTCACAAAGAACACCAGAGCTTTCAATCTTTGAGCTTTCTTTATCCATTTCAAGAAATCACCTGGAGCTCGATTTCATCAGGAGGCCCACCATGAATCACGGTAACAGTCAAAACGAGATTTCTGAACCTGTAATTTCCGTTTTCTCTTCTTACAATTCAATCATTGATTGTTATTTTAGCTTCAGTAGAGCTAATTTCACTTCACTTTTGCAGCTCATTTCAATGGAAGAAATCAAGTCCGATTCCCCTCCTCAGCATCGCCTTATCTCGGTGGAATCCGATGCTGTGCTCTCAAAACCGGCGAAATCGAAGCGTGTTGCATCGCTTGATATATTCCGAGGTCTCACCGTTGCGGTACTTCTCTTTCCTATGTTCTTTCGCCCCCGTTTTATTGTTAACTTTTGTTAATTTGATGGATTATTGGATTATGCAAGAGGCTTTTCGTTGAGTTCGTTACGTTTTTGTAATTAAAGAGAAGAATTAGTAAGAACAATTCTGATGTAGTGTATATCAGTAGTAGCTTTTCGAGTTGTTAGTTGATAATTGGTTAGCAGTTGTGTAGTTAAGTTTTGTTTGAAATAGTACTGCTCGATTAGTTTTTTTTTTTTTGAAATTTGTGCTTGTGAGGACTATTTCTTTACTACGGTTCTTCACCTTTTTCAAACAAACATTTTGATTGAGCCAAATTCCAAAAACAAAACAAAATTTAGAAAACTACTTTTTTAGTTTCTAAAATGCTTGGATTTTGAAAACATTGGTAGGAAGTAGATAATAAAACAAAGAAATCCATAAGTGGAAGTAATACTTGTAAACTTAATTTTTAAACAAAACATTTTAAAAACCAAATGATTATCAAACGTCGCCTTAGCAGGTAAGCATGCTCTATTTATACTTTATGGAAGGCTATTCTCTTGTATTAGCAAGATTTGAATAATAATAGAGATTCTTGCTTTATTTTATTTATTTCTTGAGTTTTAACTCTTTTATGCTAGATTGCATTAACTTCGTTGGACAAAATTGGCACAACGCAAGTTTGTTTCTCTATACTTGTTTTTGAAACATCAATCACCATTGCTGTAGTCTCTTGAAAACTTTTCCTTGTTGATGAGTTCCGGTTATAAGAGAGATGGAAATTACTTTGTAAAGTGTACAAAGATAGGAAACAGATAAGTATAATGCTGGCTTGTTAGCGGTGAAAAGCAAGAAAATTGAAGGGAGGAAAGCTCTTTTGGTGGGGATGTCTGCAATATTTAGTATGATGCTATAGAAAAATTTGACTAGTATGTGTTGTCGTGGACTTGTCGACATCTGAATATTTTGACCTGTGGTTTGGTGCCACTGTTGAAGGAACTAGGGTTGAGTACACACGATGATAGTATGACGGAATTTAACATTTGCCTCTGGGTCCTTCAAAGCACTTGGACAAGTTGTACATTCTAGAATTGATAATCACTTTCATGTAGAACTCTATGAATACTCAAATATCATGTTGGTGCTTATATTATTAATTAATATATCGTTGAGCTTTTTAATGGTCAAAAGTTTATTTATT
The DNA here is from genome assembly GCF_009727055.1 of Benincasa hispida. Classification (NCBI taxonomy): domain Eukaryota; kingdom Viridiplantae; phylum Streptophyta; class Magnoliopsida; order Cucurbitales; family Cucurbitaceae; genus Benincasa; species Benincasa hispida. The sequence continues at coordinate 43,949,535 of NC_052354.1, read as the reverse complement.
GGGGCTCTTCAATGTTGATGGTGCCTGTAGTTGATGATTTTGGTTGATGATGCTGGGGGAGAGTGGCCTATGATTGGTCATGCACCATGGTATGGTTGTAATTTTGCAGATTTCGTGATGCCTTTCTTCTTGTTCATTGTTGGGATGGCCATTGCACTCGCACTGAAGGTTCAACTCTGTCAATATTTTTTTTCTTGACAACAATGTATGGGAGGACGTTTTAACACTATTTTCTATTCCTGTTCTGGTTTTATTTATAGAGAATACCAAACCAACTTATGGCCATTGAAAAGGTCACTCTTCGAACTTTAAAGCTCCTATTCTGGGGCCTTCTATTACAAGGTCAGTTTTGGCTTTAACTCTCCTCTTAGAGCAGTGCACTAAAGATTGAGGTGCAATCAACTAAACTTTCCTTTTCGATGTCACGTCTTGTACTGTTGTAATGTTTTGCTTTATAGCAGATTATTTTTATGTGGAAATCTGGTGGGAAAATTCTTGTTTCTGTGAATTTTTGTTATCCTACTGCCACCTATCTGACAATCCAAGCATGAAAGGTTTGACATGTTGCACTTGGATTGGACGCTGGGACTTGGAGTCTCTACATACGACGGTAGAGAGGGTTATCGTTAGACTACCAATGGTAAAAAAAGTGTATTCTAGGAGGGGCAAGGAAGTTCTATGAGAATGTATTTAGGGAGTTTTCTAGCCTCCATGTGTTGTTACATAATGTTTCGATAGGGAATATTGGTATTTGGGCAGAGAGAATTTGTATTAGTCTTTTGGGAACCACGAGTTATAGCCATCTCGAATAGGCCCGAAGGTTTCTTAGGGTTACTTAGTGTACTTATATAATCCTCCTCCGGGAGTAGTATATGAATAAATACCTATCATCTATCTATTGAATAAGATGAAGACCGAATGACTCAAGTGCTAATAGATTCGAGGTGACCAAGCAGCAGGTTGACTCCTTGAGATAGTTACGAGTGTGTGTGTGTGTGTGTATATAGGGCTTAGGGTTTGGGGATTAATATATATATTAATCCTCTTCCCCTTTTTTTTCCAGTGTCATGATCTTCACTGCAATGGTGATAGATTAAGGTCTCTACCTTTTAATTCTGATAGAATTATTGTTATCAGTTTAAAAGGCTCTTTTTATTGGCACTATATCGTGCAATATAATTTTATTGTGCAATATCATTTTTTCCCTATACTTCAACAACAAAAACAATAATAAAATATTAAAATGTAAACAATGCAATTAGCTTATTTGCCTTAACATAATTTGACTTTGCTTCAACTATTTTGTTAAGGTGGCTATTCGCATGCACCAGACAAACTGACTTATGGTGTTGACATGAGAAAGATAAGGTTATTTGGCATTCTCCAGGTATTTTGATATGGAGCTTTGTATATGTTAATAATGATTACAAAAGTTGCTAATATATTTTTTTTAATCATCTTTTATAGAGAATTGCTCTTGCATATTTGGTTGTGGCACTTGTGGAAGTACTTTCAAGAAAAGCACAATCCAGTGTTCAACCATTTAATCACTTCTCTATATTCAAATCATACTTCTGGAATTGGTAACCACTTGCACTATTGATCAATTATATTTATTCTTTTTTGGTTCCAACGAGGCTGATTTTCCTTCTTAAATTTCAGGCTGGTTGGAGCTTGTATTCTTGCCGTTTATTTTGCTCTCCTTTACGGAACATATGTTCCTGATTGGCAATTTACTGTCACTGACAGCGATAGTGTTTATTATGGAAGAAACTTCACTGTAAGTTTTTTGTGACCATCCAAGTTATTGTCAAATTATCAGAGCCATTGGTTATTGAAAATACTGTCTTCAGTAGTTTTGTTTTGTTTTTCTGGAAAAGGAAACGAGGCTTTTCATTGATAAATGAAAAGAGACTAATACTCAAAGTACAATGAAATAAAAATAATAAAAAAAATACAGCCATTATGACCAAATACAACCAATTCAGACCTCAGAAAAAGTCTGCAGTCCAATGATCGAAAACCTGAAATGAGGACGGAAACAACAACAAATAATTAAAAATCCATTCCTTTCGAAGGCCTTCCCAATGGAGAATGCTCACTAGTCCGGTGTGAAAAAAGACAACTCCAAAGCACTAAGTTGCAACACTATAATCTGATAAAGAAGACAAAACACGCCACTGAAACTTCATTCCATTAATTTGACAACCAATTAAGAACTCAGAAAAGGTCTGCAGCCCAATAGTTTCTTCAATTGACTTCACGGCATTTGATTTTGATGAGTCTTGATACAATATAACGAGCATTTTTCTTGAATATTATTTTTTGAAATGAATATCTTGACAAAGACTAGGATTATCTAAGCTATTTCCATATCGAATTTAGGTAGCATGTGGTGTAAGAGGAAGTCTGGATCCTCCATGTAATGCTGTGGGATATATTGACAGAAAAGTGCTGGGAATCAATCACATGTATGCCCATCCTGCTTGGAGAAGATCTGAAGTGTGTAGATACGTTATTTGCCACCTCATAGAGCAGTCATAAGTTGATGAAAAACTTTTGATGGCTCAGATATTTGATACTGTTTAAGTGCTGCAGGCTTGCACCGAGAATTCTCCATATGCAGGGCCTTTCCGAGATAATGCTCCATCATGGTGTTTTGCCCCGTTTGAACCGGAAGGAATTTTAAGGTCTGTCAACAGATATAATTCAATGTTATGGATTCTGATTTACTCAAGGATTTTAGATAATTCTGTCAAGAAATCAACAATCAAAGAAACAAGAAAACGTAAAGAGCAGAGAAATAAACACAAAGATTTACATGGTTCACTAATAGTGTGTTAGCTACATCCATGGGCAGAAGGAGAGAACAATTTATTATTAGTGAGAAAATATTAGATGACAAATTCAGAGGCGTCAATAGAGTTTAGGCGCACTCTGTTGAACTACTTAAATCACCAATTGACCCAAAAACTTGAGGTAATGGGTGAAGGTAAATTTAATTATATCATCTAACACTCCCTCACTTGTGAGCTTAAAATATGAAAGAAGATCCAATAAGTGGAAATGAATAATAATTAGGGAGGAAACATACTGTAGGGGTTTGAACACAACTTCTTGAACCAACCTGCTCCGATACCATCTTAAATCATCAATTGACCAAAAAGCTTAAGTTAATGGATGAAGGTAAATTTAATTATATCTTCTAACAAAACCCTAGGGCCAAATTCATCTGAGGATTGTTCTACAGACACTACGTGATAAATAGTTGTACGCTAAGTTCAGCAAATGTGAGTTCTGGTTGAAACAGGTAGTGTTCTTAGGGCATGTAGTTTCAGCGGACGGAGTTAGTGTTGACCCGCAGAAAGTGGAAGCTGTTGTCAACTGAGAGAGACCAGCTAGTGCAACAGAGGTACGTAGTTTCCTAGGTCTGGCCGGATACTACAGACGTTTTGTTGAGGATTTCTCACGATTAGCATTACCCTTGACAGCTTTGACAAGGAAGAATGCTAAGTTTGAGTGGTTGGATAAATGCGAACAGAGTTTCCAGGAACTGAAGAAGAGATTAGTGACAGCACCTATTCTGACACTTCCTGTAACAGGGAAGGAGTGTGATCTATTGTGACACTTCGAGGCAAGGATTAAGTTGCATACTTATGCAGGAAGGAAAGGTAATAGCTTATGCTTCAAGGCAGTTGAAGAAGCATGAGTGTAATTACCCTACCCATGATCTTGAGCTAGCAGTAGTTGTTTTAGCATTGAAGATCTGGAGACATTATTTATTCGGTGAGAAGTGCCACATTTTCACAGATCATAAGAGCCTGAAGTATATCTTTGATCAGAAAGAGCTGAATCTGAGACAGAGGTGATGACTAGAACTGATTAAAGACTATGACTGTACCATTGATTACCATCCGGGTAAGG
>NC_052354.1:43788017-43940517 GCF_009727055.1 Benincasa hispida | reverse complement strand
TGTGATAGTAGTAGATGGGTGGACACATGGACAAAAGAAAAGCTGTGTGACAGAGGCCAAGGATGCGATGATCAAAGATTGTGAAGAGGCACTATTCAAGTGATGCGTCCATAGGCATATTAATTATTATGGATAAACATTCTTAGGCACTAAGTAAATGAGGTGGCGGAAGAATATTTCAAAAGTGACTCTTATCAATTTAAGCATGGGGTGGGAGATGGAGCTTTCATGCAAAGTAAATAATTTTGCTGGCAAATTAAGGTTATTACAACTCAAAGCATTGCTGGAAGGGATTTTGTGTTGGCAGCTAAAAGAGGAGACACCTGTAGGTTGAGGTGTCAAAAGGGGGAGAGCTCAGGGCAGCTATAAATAGAAGGGTCGGACGTGAACAGTCTATTTGTGCCATTTCCAAAATCTCAGTTTCAAGAGTTTATTTAGAGTATTTAGCTTAGAAATTCAGGCTACCAAAATAATTAGAGTTCAAAGGAGTCACAGTTGCGTCGATAAACTTGGAGACTCTCACGGATGCATAAGCTCGCCCAACCTAACGCATCCATCGTAACACTGTGGCCAACCGTGCAACATAGCACCAGTCCAACGCGTCGATCGTGACGTTGCGTCCATCCGTGCAACACAGCACACACCAGCCACGCTACGACCAACTTTACAACGTAGCACGCACGCCTCCTGCACAAGGTCGGATGCCTCACCTGCCTGCCAGCATCCTTGCACGCACCACGGTTAAAATAAACTCTTAAGGGCTTATTTTAAGGTTTTTGACTAAATCTTGAGTAGGGTAAGCTGGTGCTCTTAGTATAATGAGGTATTTTGACTATTTTAGTATTATTTAGTGATATAATAGTATTAATTGAGAATTTTCATTGAAATGGAGGAAATCTCAGGGAAATACTCTCAAAGTAAGTTCCAATAGAAAATCTTGCAAACAATGAGTGGTTATTAAGATTTATGCATTGTTGTATGTATAAATGCATAAGTATATACAAGATGCATGATTGTAATGTTATTATGCTTGCCATGATATTGTCTATAGAATTACTATGGAAACTAAGATTATGCCCGAAATATATAGTTAGCATGCTTAAAATGGTACTTGGCGGAAAAATATAGTCGGCTTCGATCGGTGAAAAATAATAGTCGGTGACGACCGGCGGGAAATATAGTCAAGTTACCTAAGCATAGCTAGAGGGAAATAGTTGTCGATGTGCACATTGGCGGGAAAACGGGATATTGGAAAGTTTCCATGAAAATTTATTATTATTGTTATCATATGCCAAGTATAGCATGTGGTTGGAGGAAAATGCTTGATCAGGATTACACGTGAGCATGCATAGGTTATAATGAAATTGTTGATTATGTGATTAATTTCCCAAAAATATGTTTTTTTTATATTAATAAAACTATTGTTATTTTTGTAGACATGTTAAGGTTTCTAATAGATAAAGAGTAAATGTTAAATTAGAAATATTGTTTTAGAGTTATATTGGTATGTCTTCATGCTCTCTTCTAAATCTTGGGTTCAGGCTAGAGAGAGGGTGTGACATTTCCTCCGTTCGTCTGCCTCACACCAAGTCTGAACAGAGCCCACCCTCTGGATTCTAACACCGAGAATACCAAGGTCGCCTTGTTGGTGGTGTCAGACTCAACTCGAAAACGTTGAGGTTTTTCGGAGGCCGTTCGTGGTGCTGCGGAGGCCAATTGCTGTTGCAGAGGAGATCGTTGAGGACGAGCGCGAAGAGTTCGTGCTGTGTTCGTGCAGTGTTTCAGTCATGTAGATCGAAAGCTCGTGATTATAGTTGTTCGATCAGAGTCGCGCATCGGAGTGTGGAGACGCGTCCTCTTATGTGCGTTCAGTTTGCTCTCTGGTCTTTATGTTGTTTCATGCTGTAATTTCTATATATATTTGCATAACCTCTTATATTGAAGTCAACTGTAAGTGTATTGTTGATTCATGATTGTAATTTGGAATAGTCTTGCTTCCACTGCTCATGAAAATCGCGTTTCCGATTTCCTTCAATCTGGCCTACATCCGGAGGTTTATTTCTAACCTGGTATGGGGGGTGTCAACCCTTTCAAAGACTGATGAAAAAGGGAGAGAAATTCGAATGGGATGAGGCCTACCAGAATGATTTCGATAGCAAAAAGAGGTACCTGATCAGCTTTCTGTCTTAGGAGCCCCAGTAGCGGGTAAGCCATTGATAATGTACATCGCAGCATAAGAGAGATCATGAGGGCATTATTGGCACAAGAAGGAGAAAAGGGAAAAGGGAAAAGAATGCGCTCTCTATTACTTAAGTAGGACCTTAAATAGAGCTGAGATCAATTATTCCCCTATCGAACAGACGAGCCTTGCGCTCTTCTTCACCATAGATAAGTTGAGGTACTATATACAAGCCTTCACAGTTCACTTAATTGCGAAAGCCGATCCATCAAGTACGTCTTGTCCAGGCCAATCATCTTGGGACGTTTAGCCAAATAGGCAATCATGCTTCAATAGTACGACATTGTTTATGTACTGCAAACGGCAGTTAAAGGGCAGGCGTTACTTCTTGGCAGATCACCCAGTTCCATCGAATTGGGAGTTAAGTGAAGACTTGCCCGAAGACAAAGTTCTCTTCACAGAAACCTTAGGGATGTGGGTCATGTTCTTTGACGGTGCGGCACAGAGAAGTGGTGTGGGGGCAGGTATCGTCCTCATTTCGCCAGAAAAGCACATGTTGCCTTATTGTTTCGCACTTGCCGAGTTATGCTCGAACAACGTTGCTGAATACCAAGCCTTGATAATTGGTCTCCAAATGGCCTTAGAGATTGGGGTAGCTTGTATACAGATCCTTCGGTGACTCGAAGTTGATAATCAATCAACTCCTATGCCAGTACGAGGTGAAGCATGACGACTTGAAACCCTACTTCACTTATGCTCGCCAGTTGATGGAAAAGGTCGAAAGCGTGACGTAGAGCATGTTCCAAGGACCAAGAACAAGAAAACGGATGCCTTGGCAAACCTAGCCACTGCCTTAACAGTTCTGGATAATGTGCCCTTTAATATATTGCTTTGTCAGAGATGGGTTGTACCTCCAGTCGGGACTGCATGTGGGGAAACGAATGCGATATCAGTCTACCTAACTAACAAGGAAGACTGGCTACAACCCATCATATATTACCTTGAGCATGGAAGGCTCCCGGACGACCCCCGCTGTAAAATCGAGGTTTGAAGGAGGGTCGCACATTTCATTGACTACAAAGGGGTCCTATACCGTCAATCCCTTGAAGGACTTTTCCTTCGATGCCTCAGTAAAGAGAAGTCACAAAGTCTTTGGAGGAAACACACTCAAGCGTATGCGGTGTGCATCAAGCTGGACCAAAGCTACAATTCCAACTGAAAAGAATGGGTTACTATCGGTCGGGAATGATCTAGGACTCGATGAATTATGCAAAGAAGTGTGAAGCCTGTCAATATCACGCGAATGTCATTTTTCAACTGCCCGAGCTTCTACATCCGACCATAGCCTCGTGGCCTTTCAAAGCATAGGGGCTTGATCTGGTTAGCCCTATAACACCTAAGTCGTCAGTAGGGCACTCTTATATCCTCGCAGCCACTGACTACTTTTCAAGATGGGTTGAGGCTGTCGCTCTAAGGGAAGCTAAGAAAGAAAACGTGGTGGATTTTATCCACACTCATATTATTTATCGATATGGTATTCCCGATTGGATCGTGACGGATAACGGGAGATAATTATCCAACAGTTTGATGGACAGGTTGTGTGAAAAATTCAAGTTCAGGCAGTACAAGTCATCCATGTATAATGCTTCTGCAAACGGGTTGGCAAAGGCATTTAACAAGACATTGTGCAACCTACTAAAGAAAATTGTTTCCAAGTTAAAGAGAAATTGGTAGGAGAAGATCGGTGAAACGTTGTGGGCTTATTGCACCACTCACCATACCCCTACAGAAGTCACCCCGTACTCTCTCGTTTATAGGGTAGAAGTTGTCCTTCCTTTGGAAAGAGAAATTCCATCGCTAAGAATGGCGGTGCAAGAAGAGCTGACTACAGAGGAGAATGCCAAACTGTAACTCCAGAGTTGGACGCACTGGATGAAAAACGATTAGAAGCTCAACAAGCGTTGGAATGTTACCAGGCGAGAATGTCTAAAGCCTTTGATAAGCATGTAAAGCCTCGGTCCTTTCAAGTCGGTGATCTAGTGCTCGTCGTAAGGAGACCAATTATCACGACAAGACATACGGGGAATAAGTTTACACGCAAATGGGATGGTCCCTACATTGTCAAAGATGTCTACACAAACGGAGCATATAAGATAGTTGATCAAGAGGGCTAAGAGTCGACCCAATCAACGGCAAGTTTCTCAAGAAGTTTTACGCTTAACAAATGTAAGGGAAAAAAAATAAAACCTTTGTATGAACTATGTTACGATTTGATCCCTGTCACTATAAAGAGTATGTAGGCAACTTAAAGAAATTTAGGTTCAATCGCACACACAAAAGGGATACATACATACATACACACACACACACACACATATATATACACATTCGTTTGAACTACGTTATGACTTGATCCCTGTCATTATAAAGGGTACGTAGGCAGCTTAAAGGAATTTAAGTTCAGTCACGTGATAAAAAAAATATATGTGTGGGTATACATGAATCCATTGTAAAAAAAAATAACAATAATAGATAAATATATAATAATAATAATAATAATAATAATAATAATAATAATAATAATAATAATAATAAATAGATAAATAGATAAATAAAAAAACAGAAATATGAAGGAGGCTTCAAAGCACCAGAGAGCGTCATTAAGAAAAAAAGAAAAGGCGGCTTCCATATAAGAAATTTTGACACTACGATAAGCAAATCTAGAAACAAAAGGAGAATTACAAAAAAAAAAAAAAAAATCTAGGGGCCCTCTAACTACTGAGGTATGAAAAAAAAAAGGGACAAGCAATGTTAAGTTAGGGCACCCATTTATAGTTTTCCAATTCCTGTTGCGTGGCCTCCAGTATTCCACGGAGGATCTCCAAAGCTTTGGTATCTTTCTCAATAAGAGCAAGAGTGCTTTCAAGATTATTTATATTCTCTCTCATTTTAGAGGCTTCGAGCTTGTGTTATTTTAAAAGTTTATCGCTTTCAAAAAGCAGCTTAGACACCTCAACACGTTCCATTTTAATGGCTTCTAGCTTGGTTAATAACTCTTTTTCTTCCTGCAATGCATGAGAATCGCGCTCCAAAAGGCCCTTCTTCCGAGCAAGTACGCTACTTTCATCATACAACATCTTCTCTAAATTGAATTTGGCCTCCTTCAATCGATGACTTTTATCTGCCTGACTTAGTTGGGAAGAAAATGATGATTGAAACTGGTTATACTTCTCTACCTTCCAAAAATACTCATCGGTAAGCTTTTTGAGGGGAGGAGGATTAGCCCTGCAAATTTCAGAAATTGCATTGAATATCTGGCGAGTTTCATCCTCAAGGTAAAGGACTTTATCAAAAGAAGTGTGCATGATTTTCTTATGTATGGTCTCCCACATGGCCGAAACAGCATGACACCGAACATCAGAAATCACATCGACAGCACAAAAGCTAGAAACCTCAGGAGCAGCCACGGATATTGCTTTTCTTACTTGCCTATGCGACTCATTAATCACAAGAGGATGGGTTGTCGCACTAGTGTCCAATGGTGATTTAAATTTGTCGAAACGGGCTAGCGTAGAATCATAACCATCAGGACTCATGAAAGATTTTGAGGTTTCTCCAACGTCTAGAATCCGATCGTCTAAGGGTGACTATGAAGAAAAGGCAGTTAAGTAAACAAATAATAGCAAAGAGATGATAAAAAAAAAAAAAAAGAGACCCCGAATGATTACCTCTATTGGTGTTGATGCCCTAAAGTCTCGTGACCTGTAGTTTGTAAATAATTTCTGCGAATGCTTATGTTGTTAATATATGATATTTACTTCACATCTTATTTTTTGCTCAATTGCTTGTTTTAATTGCTTTACCACAAACCAATAAACATAAAATCCCTGGTTATCTTGTTAATGTGACTCAAACATGTATGTGGTGACATATAAGTGCATCATGTCTTGAGTGATAACCCAAAAATCACGTTTCAACGTAGGTTAGTGGGGCAGCGTCGGTTATTGTAACTAATGAATTTAAATGAAAATAGTTTTCATTTTGAATCGTCGTCCGAAAAAGTGAGAGGAGCGCGCTGGTGAATCGTAAACGATCGCTTAAGTATTTCGAGAGCCTGTACGATAGTCGCTCTGCGCCTAGACAATCGTCCACCTCGCGCCTAAACGATCGCACACTAAATCCTAAATGATCGGATAGCTTCCCTAAATGATCGTATAGTGTGTCGTGTTAGCTAAATGATCATATACCTTTTCCTAAACAATCGTTTAGTAAAATCTCCACGATCATGTAACTTCTCCTAAACGCTAAGCATTTTCGCCTACACGATCCATGCTTCCTCCTTCCTCTACCAAATTTACCAAAGACCACGATTTGGGTTCTCACTCTGAGAATACCCGGGGCTCTTTTCTGGTGGTTGTGCGTGCTACTACAATCGACATTTTTGTTGGGTGTTGGTAGATCGCGTGGAGGTTTCCGCTGCGTTGAGTTCCGAGGTTTGAAGAACATCTTCAACTGGTATGGCAACTCTCTCCCTCATTTATTTTTGTTCAAAGCATGCCTTTAATTGACTGTTCATTTGTATAATTGTGCATTTGAATGTATATTGTGTATTTCGGTCACTTTGAAATTGGAGCGATCCGAACGCGTTCATGAAACTCTTCGGTAAGAGATCCTTCAACCTCAAGAGCGGTGACGTCAAAAAATTGTGAAACACTTAGGACTTCATCAAAGAATCCTTCTTCGCATATCGGTTGTTTGTCAAACTTTTTAGATCTTTTCCAATGACGGTCTTCATTACTAATGTGACTTTCTTCAATATGCCCAGAAGTGGGTTCATTAGTTCCAAGCATGCAGAGCTACTTACCTCTTATATCATTGTCAACCCTTTTGGAAACCTTAGATTTAGTGAAAGGGCAAGAGGTACTATCTACTAAGTGTTGTATCCCTTCTTCGAGATAGGTGTCATGTTTTGCTAACCACCAATTTCTATAACGCGAAGTAACATGGGTTTTTGGATTCAACAGATGTACAGGAAGATGCACTTGGGATGAAGTATTGTCATGGACACATATCATCCAATGTCGCAGTATATTAGGGAAGTCAGCTTCGGGGACATCCCTACCCAGGTCATACGGAACATCTTGATAGAATCTGAGTTGTCGACTAAATCGACAAGGATTATATGCCTCAATGACCATGGAAGACCCGCACCATGAAGATAAAAAGCAGGAGCGAATACTCATAAAAAATGACAAAAGCCAAAAAGTTAGTTTTCCATCATCTCTCAGAAGCTCATCTTTATTCTGTTTATGAAGACTCGCATGCCATGACACATATTTGCCCTTATAAAGATGTATACGAGCTTCAAAATTAGTGTAGTATTTAGCTCCACCCTCGCCAGAAGATTCAACCATCAGAGGACCCCCAAGGGGCGTTGGAATTTCGTAGTGTGTGTTGAAGTAAATGGCAAGCCATCCATGAACATAATGTGAAGGGAAACATGCATTTGAATAACCAACAGAAGGAGAAGTGACGTGAATCTGACGTAGTCCGCTACAAATGTTGGCCAAGACAGGAATAGCAAGGCTAAAAACGTAGCTTTCCGCCATACAACTAGAAACCTTAAAAACCTCCGGACAAAGAGAGGACTGCTTATCAGGGAACACGAACACGCACAACCAGCAGGAAAGAAAGGCGACCAAATAGGTCTTGTCCTTGAATTCGTCTGTGATGGCTAGTCCGCGAAATAGATTAAGTTCCTCCGGACCAATCGGGACATCGGATAGGGGCTCCATCTGGGTTATGAGGTGAGCGAGGATGAGAAGTTTTCTTTGACTTGTGTGTTGGTGGCTTTGGATATTTCACCTTAGGACGCATAAACCAGAAAGAGATCCATGTACTCACAGGAATTCGAAAGTGATATATTCGTTGAGAAGCGATGTGGTAGTATGCAGAAAATAGGTATTCACAGCTCCTTGGACAATCTTCTTCATCGGACGGCCTCAGGAGATCCTTACAGCTAGGAATGCTTTCGTCGTAAAATCTACCTCTTGTGGGAAGACCCCCTAATCTCCACAAGTCCCATAAAGAAATAGACATCTCTCCGAATGAAGTATGGAGGGTATTTGTTGAAGGAAGCCCAAACAATGTCGCTATTGCGATCATAGGTGTATAAGAAAGCCAAAACGGCATCGAACAAGCGAGCCCTCTTGAGTATTCCGGTGTTATGGGGAACTAAGACCTCTAACCATTCCCAATAATGGGAGATGTAAAAGAATTCTCCATGAATCTTCAACGAGACACCCCATCAAACTTTCTTACTGTTAATAATGCGACGACCCAAGGTTGACTCTAGATTTTCATTTGGAGCTTTGTTATATATTGAAGACTCTAGAAACCAGGTCTTCAGCGATGAATTGGGCCTCACGGGTCACTCTTTAGACCATCGATTTGGGAAAATAGAATTTTCTATGGGAGGTTGAGATTCCATAAAATTTCCGTACACCGCCTCTCCCACGGGGAGGATAATTCCACTCTCAAAAGGTTGATTCCCATCTTTTAACATGATTAAGCATTTTTCTCCTAAGTCGGGATGCTCCGTGAAATACATCATAGCTCAAGAATTGTTTTGCAAAAAATATATGTACACATAAATAAATAGATAAAATACCACTTGCAAAAAAAAAAAAAAAGGGAGTTGTGTCTAGCAGGGGTCAGGTCATTGTTGGTGGAGCTGAGACCACCCTTGCAGGCTACACAGTCGCCTACATTAGAGTTATGTCTAGCAAGAGTCAGATCGCTGTTAGCAGAGCTAACGACCACGCCTATAGGCTACACAGTCACCCACATAGGGGTCGTATCTAGCAGGAGTCAGATCGTTATTGGCGAAGCTGATGACCACCCCTGCAGGCTACACAGTCACCCACATAGGGGTCGTGTCTAGTAGGAGTCAGATCATTGTTGGCGGAGCTTATGACCACCCTTGCAGACTACACAGTCACCCATATAGGGGTTGTGTCTAGCAGAAGTCAGATCGTTGTTGGTGGAGCTGACGACCACCCCTGCAGGCTACACAGTCACCCACATAGAGGTCGTGTCTAGCAGGAGTCAGATCATTATTGGCGGAGCTGACGACCACCCCTGCAGGCTATACAATCACCCACATAGGGGTCGTGTCTAGCAGTAGTCAGATCGTTGTTGGTGGAGCTGACGACCACCCCTACAGGTTATACAGTCACCCACATAAGGGCCGTGTCTAGCAGAAGTCAGATCGTTGTTGGCGGATCACCCCTACAGGCTACACAGTCACCCACATAGGGGTTGTGTCTAGCAGGAGTCAGATCGTTGTTGGCGGAGATAATGACCACCCTGCAGGCTACATAGTCGCCTATATAAAGGTTGTGTCTAGCAGGAGTCAGATCGTGCTGGCGGAGCTGACAGTCGCACGTCGAATGCCCCTGCTAATATATGTTCATATACATATATCTATATATATAGAAGAAAAAAAGATAACTCACCTTTTGTGCAAAGATATGAAGAAGTAGGGAAACAACAAAATATAAATCGCTGATAGTTTTAACTCCTGTAAAAAAAAAGGGGTAGGGAAAAAGAGGAGAAAAAAAGGGGAAATAAAAAAAAAGGAAAGAAAGCGAAAGAAAAAAAAATGAAATTTCCTTAAAAAAAACACGAAATTTTCTTGAGGAAAAAAAGAGAAGAAAAAAATGAAAAATGAGAGAAAAGAAAAAAAAAGGGGAAAGGGTGGGCGCCGAAACCTTACAAACCCCCTCCCCCCCACACCTTCAGCCGGTGAGTCGCACGAAGCCCAGCGATCAACGCCCGGCAAAGGCCAACGGCGAAAATCGCGATCGATGATTGGACGGACGATAAAGGACAGTGATGAACGGGCCTCGAACGAAACTAGCATTGGACGGACGACGGTTGGCGTTCGATGATGGGCGACGCAATGGCAGACGATGGTTGGGCGGCACGGGAGCTTCGCGACAGTGCTCGGTGTGTGCGTTGGTTGGGTCGATCGGGTGAAGATGTGAAGAAAGATCGAACTGTCACACGCGGCTCGGCTTGGCTAGGCAGTAGATTGATCGGCTCCTAGACGGTGGCTCGGAGTAAAAAAAATAATAAAAAAAAAAGAGAAATGAGGGAGTTTTTTTTTCTCTCTACCTAACTGCGTGGGATGAAAATACAAAGGCTTTAAGCCTTATTTATAGGGACTCCACTGAATCTAGAATCCAATCAAAAAATCTTAGATTTTATTAAATCTAGATATTTATTGGTTAAATCTAGATTTTATTAGTAAAAAAAAAAAAAATACCACCCAAATCTTATCTTTGATTTTTTTTTCTCTTTTTCTCCTCATCTTCTAAAACATTTTGTCATACACCGAACCTTTTGTTAATCAAATTTTAGACCCGAATTAAATTAAATTGAGAATGAAACTTATTCTTTTACTTTTTAATTTGAGATTCTTGAGTTTATCCCAAAATCAAATTAAATTGAGACAGAGCTCAAAGTTGTCTTATAAATTTTGTCATATTCCAAATTTCTTTCTTAAAACCAAAATTTTTAGTTTTTATCTCCAAATTAAATTAAATTGGGAGGAAACTTTAATTTCTATTTTTAACTCAAAAAATTGTTGAGTTTTATCCCTAAAATCAAATTAAATTAGGACAAAGCTCAAAGTTTTCTTATAAATTTGGCCAAATTCCAAATTTCTTTCTTAAAACTTTCAACTCCAAATTAAATTAAATTAGGGATGAAATTTGAATTAAATTCAAAATTTTTAAGTTTCATCTCTAAATCAAAATTAATTTTGGATGAAACCTGAATTCTCCTTTTGTTAAAAATTTTATTTTGAAAATTCCTACGTTTTATCTCTCCAAATCAAATCAAATCTGGGAAGGTTGAGATTTTTCTTAAATTAAAATTTTGGTCGTCCCCTATTACAAATTTTAGTTAAACTCGTCACTAAACTCATGGTCTAATTAAATTGGGAGCATCGAAGTCAAGACCGAATTACTTGCATCTCGATGTCGGCTTTATTTTTTTCGAGATTCATCCACCCACATATGTGCACAAATCTCGAAAATGGGCATTTGTTGAGGGAGAAATTTTGGACCAACCACGGATTGCCACGTCATTTGCTAAATTAATGACGGGATTCTGAAATCATCAAATTTGTGATCAATTAAGAGTTGACATGTGTCTCAAATTGAAATTTAGGACAAATTCTGTGTTTTCGTTGCAGATGTTGATTGAGTAAAGTTAGTTTCAACCAATTTGACGTTATAATTTGGGCATTGGTCCAGTTACGCCCAAATATGGGCTTAATGTGGGCCTAAAATGCCAAAATATGTCTAAGCCTAGTTAATTGGGCCTAAAGACCGACTTAGGCCCAAAGTTCAGGCCCATGGGCCAATCAAGGCCAGACCCAAGCCCATAAAGCCCATCAGGGCTCTATAAATAGGGAAGCTCCCCTCATTTGCAAAGGTAAGCATTTTCTACATCCAGAGAGAATTAATCAATAAGCAGAAGATAAAGACGACTTTTCAAGAAAGTTCTGTGCTTTTCTTCTCAGCACATTCACGTGTTCAGTGCTTTTCTTCTTCAAGTCAAGCACATTCACGTGTTCGGTGCTTTTCTTCTTCAAGTCAAGCACATTCACCCAATTGAGAGAGAATCAGAGGATCAAGTACTAGAGATCGAACCACATCGCATCAAATCAACCCAACATCAACACCAGCTCAAGTTCAACTTCTCAATACACGTTTCTCCGAAAACCTCGTGTGAACAACTACTCCATTCAAATTATAAGGGTTGGGTTGGGTTGAATTTTTTCTATTTTTATTGGGTTGGGTTAGGTTTTGTTTAGGATTAAACTAAAAAAATTTTGGGTTGACCCATCCAACCCGAATTACATATATATTAATAAAAATATATATTTATTTTAAAATTGATGAATTTGTGAATTCTTTATGTTTTTCTTTTGAAAATATTTATTCTTTTAATAAAATTTGTAATAAATAGTATAGATATTTGATATATAAGAATTGAGTTTTATGAGATTTTAATTATTAGTTAGAATTGAGTTTTATGAGACTGTAGATAAAACTTAAGTATTTTAAATTAAGAAGAAAACAAACAATAGCCTGACAACCCAACCTAATCCAATCCAAATTTTGAGGGTTGGGTTGGAAAACATGTTTGGATCATTTGGATTGTCAACTTGACCGACTCTCAAATCTTGACCAATCTAATTTTTTGGCTCAACCGAACCCAAATCCAACTCATGTACCCCGACTTCGATGATGAGTGTGATTTGAAGACTAAAGGAAGCCGGGTCAAGAGATCATGTTGAAAGTGGACTGCCATTAGGTTCCTCTTTCATTTTTAATTCCATAACTATGAAGGCCAAAGCATTCACCCCAAAACACTCATGAACTGCAAAATCCTTCTCAATCAATGACTACCAATTCCCACATCAACATCAACAAGGCCATTAGAACGTCTCATGATTTAGCTTCTTTTTGCTTCTTCAATTTTTATCTTAAAATCGAAAACAACCCATAACATTTCATAGAAACGAATTTCTGCGTTTTACCCCATTTCCAGAATTTTGAAAATTTTGTAATTTTACTAACTTTCATGATTTAATAAAATCTTTTCCTTTATCTTCTGTGCTGAAAAATGACACACAAATACATTTTCCATTTTTTCACTTTTTTTCTGCAACATTTTAACACTGTGAGGGCGGAGAGACAACAGAATTAAAGATTCTGTATGTTGTTTTGCAAATTTTCTGGAAAGTTAGTAATGGAGAAGGAAAAGCATGGAAAATGAGGGAGAGAACAGAAGAGAGATAAGATAATTCTTTAAATATAGTTTTTCTTTTCTTTTCTTTTTTTAACACACTTCAGCATTTAGTCCATTTTTTATTCAAATTTAATAATTTCTTTTTAATAAAGTGACCTTTTAAACCTATTTTTGAAAACTTAGGAGCCAAAATGTACATATTCTTCAAAACTCAAAATTATTTTTCCAAAATATATATATATATATATATTGTAAAATTGGAGAGCACAACGGAGCATAGATAGGGAGAAAATATAATATAAAAATAATATATAAAATATAAATAAATAACTTAAATAAAATAAGAAGGTGATGAAATTATGAAATTTGCTCTAATTATTTCCAAAAAGTTGAAATTTCTCACCAATCTTCACAACCTTACAAAATCCACACAATGATCACTATTTATAGGATAATTGGCTAGTAGGAGGTGGAATTAGTTGGATACTAAGGATGTGTAGTCATAAGACATATGGACTACACGTTCAAAGACACATGGGGTAATAGGAGAATGTCATTTGTTCCTCTAGGACACCAAGCTTTGTCACTAATGAGCATCTATTATTATTATAATATTTATAATACTCCCCCTTAGATTCTCATTATATATATGAAATATGTCTTATTAAAATCTTACTAGGAAAAACCCCCATGAAAAAAAAGTCCTAGTGAAGGAAAAAAAGTACGTATTTCATATAATTTATATTTTAAAAGAATATATTTGCGCCCCCTCATGAAAACATCACTCAAAATCTCTGATTCGCTGCATTCCAATGTTGTCCACCAATTTTTCATATGTTACGGTAGGTAATGCTTTTGTAAATAAGTCTACCAGATTATCTTTCAAACAAATTTGTTGTACAGTGATGTCGTTATTTTCTTCAAGATCATGAGGGTAAAAAAGTTTCGATGAAATATGGTTTGTTCTATCTCCTTTAATATATCCTCCTTTGATTTGGGTCATGCAAGTTGTGTTGTCTTCTATAATATTGTTGAACGATTTTTATTAGAAGATAAACCACACGTTCCACAAACGTGTTGAGTCATTGATCTTAGCCATACACATTCTCGACTAGTCTTGTGGATTGCAAGGATTTCAGCATGATTCGAAGAAGTGATTATTATGGTCTATCTCACTGATCGCCATGATACAACAGTTCCTCCACATGTGAATAGATAACATGTTTGAGATCTAGCTTTGTGTAGATCATATAAATATCCAGAATCTACATAACCAACTATATCAAAATTTGATTTATTTCAATAAAACAAACCTAACAGAGTATATACTTAATTCCGTTCCTATGTCTTTTTGTTGAGAAAAACTATATCTAGCTAATAAACATACTGAAAATGCAATATCTGATCTTTTATTATTAGCAAGATACATAAGTGCACCAGTTGCACTAAGATATGGTACTTCAAGACGAAGTAATTCTTCATTATCATCTCCATATCGAAATATATCTTTCCTCACATCTAATGAACAAACTCCTATTGGAATGTTCAATGTGTTGGGTTTCATGCCCTAAAACTCGTAGATAGTGAATGTAATTAAATGGTCGTCATTAATAAATAATTATTAATTTTTTTTATCAATAAGTGTTATTAATGTTTTATTTAATTTTGTCTTATTAACCCTAAAATCCAATAAACTTACATCCTAGACTGTCTTATGAGTCTTAAACTTTATGTAGAGACATATAGGGATCAATGTTCAAGATACAGTCTAAAGGGTCTATAGTACAGAGGTAAGGTTAGGTACCTTATCCTGGTAACACTATGGATACCACCCACTTTGTATTTGATATAAACGCAGTGATCTAATGCATTTGTGTAGGAGACATGCGAGTGGGGGTATCCTAGGCAATGAGTTTGCACAAGACCAAACCGCAAAATAGTAACCACTAGATGTAACTCCGTTAATTAGTTAGGTTTCTATTTCAATAAGATGACCTAGGCAACTTAGTTTTACTCTTAATTATATTGTGAACTTCTGTTCACGAGTGATTGTCCTTTGATTTGTATGGGTGAGAGTGTCCAGTTCGTCGACTCAATATGTCTACCATTTTGGGATAAGACCGAGCGGGTATCTGGGAACATAATCATACAAGATGGATTTCACTCATTCTTGACTTCAGGATAAGTAGATGAGTGTTCCCTTAAGTAGTGTCTCCGGGATTTGAATAAAGGGCCCTAACATCTCACTGGCCCGATAAGGGTTTCTGTTTAATGGTTGTACCATAAACAGGTTGTTCATTAGAGGAGCACTAGTACTTAAGGATGTAGAGGTAACCTATGAGTAAAACGGTAATTTGACTCAATTGGTGTTACAAATACTCGTGAAGGACTAACTTGCTGTTATTGGTCTACATTCGTGGATACAGAAACATATCTGTAGTGAGAAGAGGTCAATTGTGGGTTTTTAGTGGAGTGTGCCTACAGTTAACGAATATTGATTAAATTGGTTAATGAATTTAGCCAATTAATCTCTCATCGTTGGAGCTTCTGATCTGCAGGTTCATTAGATCCCCTTCCTAGTTTGTAAAGGGTATTGAGGTAATTTTTTATTAAATTGAATTTGAAATGTTCAAATTCATAATTGATAATTTTTTAATGTATGTTAATACATTTTAATATAAAGTTTAATTTTAGACTTTATTATTAATTTTGGTTATTATTCAAAATTAATAAATGAGAGAACGAAATATTTGAAAGGAGTTCAAATATTAATTTAATATGAATAAGATTATTATAGGTTAAAAATAATGTGCATTGGATGTGCATTAAAACTATAAGTTACATGAGAGAAATGTTTTTTAGTGTGATTCAAATGGAAAATTAAATTAAATATGTGATATTTAATTAGATGATTAATTAATTGAAGAATTAATTAATTATTTTATTTTGAATTTAATTAAATTGATTAAGTAAAAGCTATAGGTTAGAAATAACATACATTAGATGCACATTAAAACTATAGGTTGTGTGAGAGGAGATCATTTAAATACATTTAATTAAAATAATTATTTATTTTATTTTATTTTATCGGGAGGTTTGCAAGTGGTGGTGCCCAATCCCAATTCAACAAAGAAATTCTACAGAATTGTCAAAAGGTTTGCGAGGTTTGCGAGATAGGGTTTCTTCCCTGTATAATTAGTTTTTTTGGGAATTGCATGCTTAATCGATATTACTTTTTATTCCAATGCAAAATTGTTTTGTTTTTAAATGTCAATTTGAAAAACGAAATGGTTCTATGTTTTGGCTTCCGCTGTGCCTCAGGTTTTCATCCATTGTGAAATTTTTAAATTGACTGATAAATAAATATCTCATCTGCTAAATGCTCAATTTACAAACCAAGGTAAAATTTTGTTTTTCTGAGATGTTTCATCTCAAATTATTTCTTAAGATATTCTATCGCCTTTGAAAGCTCTTTAGGATCTCCAATTATATTTAAATCATCAACATATACAGTTATAGTAACAAATCCTTAATGTGATTTCTTTATAAAAACACACTGACATATTGGACTATTTTGATATCCTTCTTTCAATAAATATCCACTCAAGTGATTGTGTCACATTCATCCTGATTGTTTCAATCCATATAATGATCTCGGTACTTTATTGAATATAATTCTCGGGAATTTGATTTATATGTTTCAGGTAAAGAATTGTGAGGTCCTTTACGAAAGCGGGATCGGTCCCAATTGAAAATTTCACAAAACCATAAAAATACAAAACCTTAAGTATGCATTCTAAAACAAATTTACAACATGCTAAGAAAAAGACTAGAGAAGAAATAGGATTAAGATTTACTAACCCTTGAAGAACCAAAGCCTTCATGAATTTCCTCTCCAAATGGTCACGAACAATCACGATCACGAACCCTATTAGGATCACAAACAGAAACCAAAAAGTCAACACTCTGGAGACTACCACAAGAAAGCCTTCTGTATTCTCCTTAGGGTTGAGAATATGCAAGAGGTGTGGGCTTTGCTTCTATTTTGGTAGAAGGAATGAATGGTTTTTAGAGGATTTTCTTTTTAGATAAATCAATTTTCTAAGAACCGTTCTCTATAATTCTGCATACACCAAAGAAGAAGAAGATACCAATCTTCATCAACTTCCCACGTTTTGTTAAGAGAGAAATAAGGGGATGGAGTTAAGTAACTTCATCCACAATTAAATTCAAATAATAAAATAATAATCAAATTAAAATAATTTTAATTTAATCAATATATAATTATATAATAACCACCTAATTATAATATATATATATATATACATATTATACTATATGTTATATCTATAACATATAACCTATAGTTTATATTATATCAAATATAATATAACCTATAGTTTAAAATTCTCTCATTAACTTATTGTATTTAATATGAAAAAAGTTAATATTAAATTTAATTATATGTCAATCCATATAATTAATATTTTAGTCCTATTCAAATATTTATTTCCTCTCAAATTAAACTTTATATTATAACGTATCAAATACATTATATTAATTATATCATATATAATTAATCTCTCAATTAATTTGAACAATTCAAATTAATCAAAAATTAATTCTCAATTATTCTCAGTTGAGCTACAGAGGGGACCTTATGGACCTATAGATTGAAGCTCCAGTGGTACTTGGATAATTAATTAAACTCCTTTAATTAAATCACCCAACTTCCATTAACTGCCAATCACTCCACTAACCACCGACGGTTGTACTCTTCGCACTACAGATATATTTCTATGTCTATTGGATATAACCAGTCAACAGTGCGATATATCTTCACAAATTGCTCGTAAGTACAACTGGGCCAAAATTACCGATTTTTCTTTGTAGCTACATCTAACTTCTAACTGATCCCTCTAATGAACAATAAGTCATAGTTCAACTATGACCAAACCCCTCTCAGGCCAAGAGAGGGTGTGGCGCCACATTGTTCAAGGCCCAGAATCAGCTTTTAAGGGAGCAATTTATCTACTTACCCCGACTTTAGGGAATGAGTGAATTTCGTTTTGTGTATCTGTGTTCCCAGCTCCCTAATCAAACGAGTCCCCAAAATGGTAGGCTTATTGAGTCGAAGATCTGGTCACTCTCACCCATATAATCAAATGACCGCTTTCATAGGCAGGAGTTTACAATTCACTCAGAATTAAGGTCATGTCACATATGGTCATCCTGGTGAAATGTAAGTCTCTATTATTAACGGCATTATATAATGAGACTATTCATTTCGTGTCCTGGTCTTATACAAACTCTTTTGTATAGAACACTCACACTCACATGTCTATATATGAATGATCAGAATCATATCATTTGTAGCACTTTACAACAATTGTAACATCTACAAAGTGGGTCGTATTCGTAGTGTCACCAGCATACCCAGCCTTATCAATCTACTACATACCCTTCAGGTTATCACTTAAACAAAATTCATCTGTATGTCTCTATATACATGTTTAAATTGCAGAAGATAACCTTGGATGTTTGTTTATTGGTTTTGTGGGTTAATGCTACTAAATGTCGAATAAAATTCCTCGGATTTTATTAAATAAATAAATTGTTTGTACAATACAATTACAAACTACAGAACCCATAAGATTTAGGGCACCAAAGCCAACATTAGATACCTTATCAAGAGATCCGTATAAGTATGTCGTGTCTACATCCATAAGATGCATGTCCAGACTTTCATACACATCAAGCCAATTAAATATCTTAGTGTAATTGCATCCATCACTAGCTCCTCATAATCAATACCAGGTCTTTGTGAAAACCTTGTGCAACTCGTCTTGCTTTATATCTTGTGATCTCATTTTTTCATTTTTTCCTCACAAATACCTATTTGTATCCCACAGGTTTGACACCTTTTGGTGTTCGAATTACTGGTTCAAAGACCTGACACTTTGAAAGTGAGTTTAATTCTGACTTGATTGCTTCTTTCCACTGAGCCAATCTTTTTTATGTCGACTTTCTTCAACAAATTTTGGTTCAGAATCCTTATTTTCAGATATAATATCAAGAGCAACATTATCTACAAAGACGTTGTCAATAACTACATGAGTTCGGTTCCATCTTTTTTCTGTCATGACATAGTTTATTGAAATCTCATTATTATCTTTATGTGTTCCACCTTCCTCATTAATCATGTCATGAATTTCTTCATGGGTATTTACATCCTCAACCAAGTCTTCTTTACTATTAATTATTTTCTTTTTCGAGGATTTTTATCTTTTGAATCCATTGGTCTACTACGCTTCTGGCGTGTTCCAGACTCATTAATGACAACTTGCTGTATTAGGATATCAATTTTTAATGGAACATTTGCAGCTGGTATATGTGACTTAGCTACTTTCTTTACATCTATAAATGCATTTGGTAACTGATTTTCTATATTTTACAAATGAATGGTCTTAGTTGTATAATCAGAAAATTGTGCTCTTAACTTAATTATTTGAGTAAGTAATCTTGCAAATGCAAGATTTCAACTTGATAATAGGCACACATGTGACCATCTATTGGATGTATATACCTGAAAATATCTAAATGGTCCACTTGGTGGGTTAATAGGTCCACATATATCACAATGAATTTGTTCTAAAAATACAGAGGATTCAACTCCCAGTTTGGTTGGTGATGGTCTAATTATTAATTTACCTTGAGAGCAAGCATCACATGATAATTCATTAGATTGAAGAATCTTCTGGCTCTTCAATGGATGTCCATTTGAATTCTCAGTAATTCTCCTCATCATTATAGATCTTGGATGACTCAATCGGTTATGACAAATCCTAAATATGTCTAGATTCATGAACTTCAGGTTCATTGTTGCATATGTTTGAATTACTCATATATGAGTATAATATAGTCTAAAAGATAAAGCAGACAACTCTTCTAGTATACTTTCTTCATATAAGATAGTAGATATGATATAAAGAGACTCTATATTATTCTTTCTATCAGTTTCAATATGATAACAATTGCAACGTATATCTTTAAAACTTAGTAGATTTCTCTTTGATTGATTAGAGAACAAAGCATTGTCAATTATAAATTTTGTTCCTCTAGGAAACATAATATTTGCTTTTCCAAATCCTTCAATCAGGTTTGCAGAACCTGATATTGTATTGACTTTTGTTTCCACCATTGTCAGTTCAGAAAAATATTTTCTACTTGTAAGTATTATATGTGTAGTTGCACTGTCTGTCAAACACAGTTCTTCTTTACTCATTTTTTAGTCACCAACATATGAAAATGATCCAGGTTTCTTCATTAAAAGAAAATAATTATAATAAGAAAAACAACACTTGAAATTTACAAAATTTAACATCTACTAAGAGGGAAAAAAAACATGAAGATGGATTAAAAAAAATAACATTAAGTCTAGATATTTTCAAATTCAAAGGAAACACTTGATGTTCCATCAATTTTGCCGATTTTCTCTTTAGAAGATTCAAAAAGTTCCGTCACATCCAAATTTTTCATATGGGATAGTTCATGTCACATCCTCTCCCAAATTCCCTTCCTAACCTAGGAATGGATGTGAAGACATTAGATACTAACCCTCTTATGACATCTACTACCCATCCTAATCTTCTCATAAATTTAGCATATATTGTTGGGGTTGATGCCCTAAATCTCGTAGGGTTCTATAGTTTGTAAACCTTGTATGAACAAACATTCCTGTGATTAATAATATTTGATATTTTATTCACTTTGTCTATGAAATATATGATATTTTTAGTTGTATTAACCACAAACCAATAAACTAACATCCAAGATTATTGTTGTAACTTAAACATGTATGTGGAGACATACAGGTGGATCATGTTTAAGTGATAACCTAAATAGTCTGTAGTATATGGATAAGGCTGGGTACCTTATCCTGGTGACACTACAAGTATGGTCCACTTTGTAGATGTTACAAATGTTGTAAGCTACAAATGATCTGATCATTATCATTCATGTATAGACATGCGAGCGGGGATATTCTATACAAAGGAGTTTGTATAAGACCAGACCACGAAATGTTTAGTCTCATTATATAACTGTTCATAATAAAGACTTTCATTTCACTAGGATGACCATAGGTAACATGACCTTATTCTTGATTGAATTGTGAACTCTTGCCTATAAGGGCGGTCCTTTGATTTATATGAGTGAGAGTGGCCGACTCAACAAGCCTACCATTTTGGAGATTCGTCTGATTAGGGAGTTGAGAACTCAGCTATACAAGATGGAATTCACTCATTCCCCGAAGCAGGGGTAAGTAGATAAATTGCTCCCTTAAGGGCTGATTCCGGATCTTGAACAATGTGGTGCTACACCCTCTCTTGGCCAGAGAGAAGTTTAGTCATAGTAGAACTATGATCTATTGTTCATTAGAGGGATCAGTGGTACTTAAGAAGTTAGATGTAACTACAGGGGCAAAATGGTAAGGTCCAGTTGTACTTACGAGCAATTTGTGAAGGGTCATCATACTATTGATTGGTTATATCCAATGAACATAGAAATATATATGTAGTGCGAATAGTGCAGTTGTCGGTCTTTAGTGGAGTGCCTGACAGTTAACGGATGGTGGATAATGTGATTAAAGAGTTTAATTAATTATTCACGTACTGTTGGAGCTTCAAGCTACAGATCCATAAGATCCCCTTAGTAGCTCAAAATGATTTAGTTGAGAATTAGTTTTGGGGTAAATTTAAAATGTTCAAATTAATAAGAGAGAATTTAATTATATATGATATAATTAAATAGATTCAATTATATATGATATAATTGATATAATGTATATGATACATTATAGTTTAATTTGAGGAACAAATATTTGAATATGATTCAAATATATTTTCTATGAATAAGATTCATAGTTGTTAAATTCCATAAAATAGAGAAAAAGAACTATAGTTTATACTATATATGATGCAATATTAAACTATAGGTTATAAATATAATATGATAAGTTGGTTATCATATTTATTTATAATTATTAATTATTTGATAATTATCCCATTTTTCTCTCTAACCACCTTAGTAGGAGGTTAGTGGTTTTTATGGAAAATGGAATGAAAAAAAAAACAGTTTTTCTTTTCCTTCAGTAGTATTTTACACGATAGAGAGTTACACAAATTGTGGAGAGCCTATGCGATAGACTTGACTCACTACACGATTGAAGATTCTCTATGTGATAGAGTGTGCTTTTCTTCCTTCAATCGTCTTCCTCCTCCAAATCACAAACTCCCTCTTAATCAAAATAGCCAGAGCCCAGCACTTCTGGGTTCTCACACCGAGAATACCAAGGTCACCAAGTAGTAGTGTTCCTCTCCCTGTGGTTCGAGTTTGGTTGCAGTTTGGAGTGTTCGTGATTGTTCGAAGTGTTCGTGACTATACGAGGGATTCACTTGAAGAAGAGTTCTTGAAAGGTACAATCTCTAAACCCTTTCATTGTTCAAAAGCATGTTGTAATTTATGTTATGATGCATGATTTGTACTGTTTTACTGTAAATGTTTGTTTCAATCGAAATGAGATTTGGACGATCAGATTCCGCTCAAAGGTTCTCTGTAAAACACTTTCCTTCATATACATCCTCATACACATGCATCAGAAACAACCCAAACTTATATATATACATAACAGAAAATATACATTACAGTGGGGTCCCATTCCTACCATCCCTTGTCACTAATATGTACATAATAATTATTTCTTTATAAGACAAACTCAACAACCTAGTGTTTAATGCCTTTTTTAGTGTCGTTTAATTCTCAAAAGAACTACGAATCAAAAGAAAATTTATACTATTGAACTACTCATATCACTATAAAAACATAACAACAGTGGTAAGTACGGGGTCGAACCACAGGGAGCCACAAAATTAATTCTCATTTAAGCTAAATTTGACTGTGGAAAAATAGTAAAAACAGGGTTTTGGATTTTGATTAATTTGAAAACATGCAGAAAAATAAATTGCAATGGATAAATGTAAACAAGAATTGGTTCATCTAGTTCTCAGATCAAGTTAGACATTCAATGTAATTTTGATCATCGTTTTCTGCCAATTAACTATGCGTTCGAATTTGTATGCATAACTACCAACTTGATGCGAATTAACCAGCTTCTACAAAGGCCGACAACTAATTAAATCAAAATCAATCAAGTATCTTAATTATTAATTAAGGTCGGAAAGGCCATACCCTAACTAATTTACATGCTTCTAAATTCTATTGGGTTCGATAGCGACCATATAGAACTAAAAATACGTGCACTAAGATTTAGGATTCAATTATGTTGATTAATTTTCAGGATATTCAATTAACCAATTTTTATCCTTGAACCTAGCAATTAGACGTTCTAGGAATGGCCATTAAATGTCTAATTTACTATTGCTACTTATGACCTTAGCAATACATTAATATGCAAAAAATATACTTAAACAAGATATTCATGCAAATCATGACGAACTAAGAATTGATTAATATGCACGATAAAGCGTGAAAGTCAACATCAATAATCATGCTAAGGAATTTAAACCGATTCAAAGAAAACACAATTATGAATTGCAAGAATCAATTAAAAACAGAAAACTCACGAAATTGACAATGAATCTTTGATCCAAGAAACTATATGAAGATTAACTCATAAATTCATAGATAAATTCAAGAGTTCAAGCCAATACATATTTACAATCCAAAATAAAACTAAAATCTAACCTAATGATACCGAAAACATCAAAGAAAAAGAAGATAGTAAAGCCTCTCTTCTACCTCCATAGCCTCCAAGTTCATATCCCTTCAGTTTCCAAGAATTTTCAGCATATTTTGACCTAAAAGCGAAGAGATGTATTTAAAGGATTAATTGCAGTGTTGCAATGCTGCCCTGCGTTTGGGCTGAAGATGGAACAAGCGCGTGCCACTGATTAGCGTCAAAGTATTACCGTTGAAACATTGTTGGCAGCGTTGCAACGATACCCTGCACACTAACATTCTGTCTTCTGGCTTCGGGCGAGCGTTGGACTTAGCAAATGTTGAGCATTGCAACGTTGAAACAGGGGTATTTTGGTCATTTTTTCTCCTTTGAAGCTTAGATGCTCAAATCAACTCCATTTTGTTTCAAATTAACCCTGTTTAGCTCCAAATGCTCGGTTTTACCTCATGATTGCTCGGTACCTACAAAATAAGATAATTAACATATAAAATCTACCAACAAGCCTGAGTTAAGCTATGAATTATAACTCTTTTTTAGTGTTATCACCTAGGCTTCTCCTTTTCTTTCTTCAAAACTTACACCTGAGTGGTGGACAGCAGAAAAACTACCTCCTTAGGAGTTGACCACTACCTGGGAAAAAAGATAACATTGGAAATTGTGAGTTACTAATCCAATGAGTGACTTACTTTTAGAAAATCATTCTCATTAAACATCAACTGAAACATTAACTTAAGAAATAACATGCATCTCTAAACTCAGGGTTTGGAAAATATTTGAAACTCAAACCTCAACTTACATTAAAAATATCATTCTTACTCATCATCAACATATATATTTAAAACATCATTCCTTAACTTTAGTAGAGAGAGAACTTTTTTGCTCAGTCTCTCAACATCAAAACCTTAACTAATATGGAGTAATCTCAATACATTCAGCATCAACATCATAATACCTACGTGCACGTGGTAATACCTTGGATACCGCCATACCTTAGGCATTAAAGGACCCGGATACCTTCATACCTTCAGTATCGGGTTTCTTCATCATCACATCATAAAACATCATGAAAACATTTTAAATCATCATGGTTCTACTCATCAAAACTTAAGTAAAATCATAAATCTCTTTTAAAACTCATCACATAAAACTCAAGGTTTTTCTTAAAACCCATCATAAACTCACTTAAAAACTTCTGAAAAGAAAGGATTACGCATCCACATCTTTGTTTAAAACTCATACTTCAATTCATGAAAACTCGTCGCATGGCAAATAGCATATGCGTTGAAAACCTCTTTAAGAAAAATATCTGCAAACCTTCAAGCTTAAACCTACATCACGTTTTGAAAACTCTCAAGTAAAACATTCATCATAAAACATGCATTGAAACCATTTAATAAGAAAAACATTCATAAAACATGTCACTCACAGTCTTAAGCTATTTTCACAAAGAGTTGTAGGCTTTTTCTATTTGTGTTTGTCCTATGACATCTATAAATACCTTTGGTTAATAAGACTAGCTCAATTTTGAGCTTAACTTTAACATTAGAACTTATCATCAAACTTAGACATTACTTTTAACTTGTCATCGCATAACCTAACTCAACTCATCACATCTCAACCCATCTCATCGCATCATCAATACTTAACTAATTTACCTTACAGTTGACTGAACAATGGCAACCCTTGCTTACGGGTGCTCACTCAGGTGTCAAGACACGCATACCGTGCCTATGCGACGAACGTCCGCTGCACATCTCCCTCAGTGTGCCTCGACTGCTGACACCCCCTTTCCGCAGCCTCACGCTTCATTCCATGCGTGCACCTTACCCAACGACTTCCTTCTCTTGCGTAAGCCCTCACTAATTGCATACCCACGACGCTACAAACCTCATTGAGTTAGCTACTTACTTATTCTTCGGATGCAGCTGCCTGCTTGTTCATCCGTAATTTTATTCCATTTTCAACTTCTGAATTCATAACTTAAATCCATCCATTATTTAACTAAATTTCCTTCTAAGAACTTACTCATAAACATCTTAACTTTCTTACCTTAGATTTTGAGCTTCAAATTCCTTCGATAGGCTGAAAATTCTCTAATCTCTCATGCTTACCCAAGAACTCTTCAACACCTTCTGAACTTCAAATGGCAGTAATCACCTTCATTAAGCATGTGCAAATTAGCTAAATAGATTTCTTCTTCGCAAGGCCAATTTATACTTGAGGTTGCATGTAAACTTATCTTAATTAAATGTCATTTGGCCAATAACCCCTAGTTAACTTTTCTAATACTACCACTTATCCCACTTACCAAGTGATTAAGTTGAAGTCTTCCACTTAACTTCATCGCATAAGGCTTGCGACCACTTAAACCTCTCCTTGATATTTACTTAACTCTAACCTTCAATCATATCACCTTGTCTTAGGCACTTTCACAAGCCTTATCCGACTATTTTCCCTTGAATAATCTTCATAGCCTATCTCATCACATCATCTATGCGGCACCATTCCTCATGTCATCACCTAATGCTCACGGCAGCCTTGCCTACCAACTTCTAAGCCTCTCAGCCAATCCTCATCCCGCGCCCTTCTTAGCACTCTGCCTTAGCATCACTTTGAGCACTCGAATAGTCGAGTCACTCGTCTAGGCGACTCGACTATTCGCATGCTACTTGCATTTAGCCTTTACTTAACTCACATGAAACTGGTCACATGCACATTCTACCAGCCTTGGCCAACACTTTACTCACTTGATAGCCAACTCAACTTCCATTATGGTCGTCTGCATCCATTATGAGCCATACTTAACCAAATTTTTCTCTTCTTAAATACCCGATTGCATAGCTTGGGATGACTGGCTGCATAGCTTGACTCGACTTCGTCGCATCAAGCTTTCTATTTTTCTTCTAAGTATTAATTCCCCAACATCCCATATTTAGAACATTTTTTTTTCTTTCTCTTATCCTTTCATACATTCTTATTATACCCTCATATCATTTCAACTAACCCTACATCACTAACTCATAATCATAGAGACTTAAGCATAATTAATCAGTAAAATAGGTTTGGGAGTTTACAGGTCAAATATGTTATTATCCTGGTATGCAAAATTTGCTTCCACATTTTTCTCTTTTTCCTTCAGGGATGCTTGATAGAGATCAACTAAGTGTTTTGACGAACGACGGGTACGTGACCAATGCCCAGTCATTTCGCATTGGAAGCATTTCTTTTCAACACTTTGAACTTTTATCTTGTGGTGTTTTTCCTTTGTGATCATCATTTTGTGTGGTTCTTTTAAAATTTGAATGATTAGAATAACCACCACGAAAATAATAATTATTTCTTCCTTTGCCACAGTCAGGACCTCGACCATGGCCACGATTTTGACCACGATTATTAAAATTCACAGTATTCACTTCAGGAAATGTTGTCATTCCAGTTGGTCGAGATTCATAATTTTTCATTAATAACTCGTTATTTTGTTCGATCATGAGAAGACATGAAATTATTTCAGAATATTATTTAAAGCATTTCCCTCGATATTATTGTTGTAGGAACATATTCGAGACATGAAATATAGAAAATGTCTTCTCTAATATATTGATTTAAAATTTTGGAGTCTTAAGTCCATCTATTTACGACAAGTTTTAGGAAAAAAATTGTTTTCTGATGATCACATTTTTATGACATCCAAGTGTATTTTGGCATCAAGCACTAATGAAAAATAATTATTAGCATTAGTATCAAATGCTACAAATTCTAATTTTATAATATTTTTCATAGTAACACTATTACAAAATATTATATTTATATTAGAAATTTAATATATATCAAATTGTAAAATAACATTTAATTTATTAATTATAACGGAGAGAGAACCGACATATCTTTAGGACCTACTCTCAGCAAAAGAAATGGAAGAAACTCGTGCTGATAACGTATTATATAATTAGGGAGCACAACAGAACACGGATATGGAAAAAATATAATATAATAATAATATATAATATAAATAAATAACAAATTAATATAAATTAATAACTTAAATAAAACAAGTAAAATAAGAAATATAATAAAATAATGAGAAGAATAACTACATAAATAGTCTTTATAATAGTGTTTTTTTTCTTTTCCAAAATGGCTAAAATTTACAGACTTACTTTTTACGTCTCGACTCAATTACATTTAAGTCTTTTAGTCTAATTATTCGTATTGATTTGTAGAAAGAGAGTATTTAATGGTGGATTGTTTTTAATTGTCTTCTCTCTCCTCATAATCACATCTGAAAAAAGAAAAATTGTGTATTTACTCCATCATTCCTGAAATTCTTTTCCATTTTCTTTTATCACTAAAATCGAAATATTTAATTTAAAAAATAAGTCATTTGGGAAGAAATTTGAGAATTTAACAACCATTGAAAATAACTTTTCAAATATATTTTAATCGATTTTTATCAAAAATGTTTAAATAAAAATGAGTACATATAAATACATTAGTTGGTATATATCAAAAAATATATATACATATTAATCTAAACTAAGTATATATGCAGAATTTCTTTCTTTACACAAATATATATATATATATATATATATATTCAAGGAAAATTACTTTAAATGACAAAATTGCTGAAAATATTTACAAAATATAGAAAAATTTCAAAATCTATAAATAATAGATACGAATAGAAACTAATAGACTTTTATTAGTGTATGTGTCTATCAGTGTCACTGATAAATACTTATAGAAGTCTATCAATGTCTATAGTGTCTATCATTGATAGATTCTGAGATTTTGCTATATTTTGTAAATATTTTAGTTCATTTTTCTATATTTGAAAATAACCTAAAAACCAATATAGATAAAGAATATATGAATATATATGTAGGTATATACTAGTGGCAAATGTATATATGAAAAAATATACTTGTGCTAAGTATAGATATAAAGATGTATACTAGTTGGCAAGAGTTATATATGAAGATATATACATGTTATAAATGGTTGGTTCCAATGTAACTGTAAAAAAAGGGTGCAACATTTTGTATGAACAATGGTGAATAGTAAAATTAATTTTTTAAAATGGATAAGAAAAATCCAATTTAGAACCATCGAATATAGAAATGTATATAAGCGAGAGAGATTGGAGAAGAACGTCGAAAAGTAGTCTAACTTTCAACACTAATTAATCTAGAAAGTTCTTAAAATATCTACAAAATGATATGATGTATAGATTAGGATTTTTCGTAAATAAATATCACAAAAGTAATTAAGGATCAAGAAGTGTGTTGAAGAGAAATTGTAGAATTCCTTTAGATAAGGATAAAATCCAAGAAATATCTAGAATATTTGTAGAATCCAAGAATTATCTGAAAAGATCCGTTCACTAGGTCCATGGATAGATCTTATGCTTATAAATAGAAGGGGCATAGCCAATGAACCAACGAAAACCAATAAAGTTAGACAAATTTAGAGTGAAAAGTGAGGGAGTGAGTTTTAACGAACTCAAAAAGTATTTTTTCAAGAGTGTTTATCTTTATACCTTCTCAATAAAAGTTTCTTTGTTGCAAAGAGATTGTCTCTCTTCTTTTATGTCAATTTCTTCAACGAGTAGTAGTTTGAATATCGAAAAAATTTGGAAGCGGGGGAAATTTAAAAAAAAAAAAAAATCGAATCAAAGTTAGCTCAACTCAACTATCAGTAACCTGACATTTTTTCTAGAGGTTGAAGATTAGATCTCCATCCCAAAAATTATGTGATACCTAAAATCATGCCGTCTTACTAAAAATTGAAAATGGAAATATCTCATGTATTTTAAGTCATTTTTTGGATTTTATCAATTTTTCCTATTAAGTCTAATGTTAAAATGGAATTTATAAAATTAATCTACAATTAATTTTTGGAGTTAAAATAGGTGAACTTTCTAGTGTGTAACAAGGGTGTATAATGGTATTAAATTTGTCTAATATAATGATGTAAAAAATCGAATCTTTAGATATTTTTAAAAATATGATCTTGCAAGGGTCTATTTTGGGTAAATATTTCTTTTTAAGTAAAAATTACATTTTTAGTTCCCAAATTTTGAAGAATCTCCGTGTTTATTCATTAAGTTTTTAAAATATAATTTTTTAATCCTCCAATTTTTAAGAATATATGTATTTGGTCTCTAAATTTTAAAACTATATATTTTTAGTTCTTTAATTTTTTTTAAAATAGGTTTAAAAGATCTTTGCATTAACTTATTTTGTATTTTTTTTAAATTAGAAAAATATTTTTTTTAAAAAAATCTCTTTTCTCTATAATTATTACCTTCTAAACCTATTTTTAAAAATTCAAAGACTAAAAAAAGTACATTTTCAAAATTCAAAACTACTCAATTACCAAATGGTAACCTATTCTAAAAATTTTCGAGGCGAAAAATATTTGTTTTAAAAATTTATAGATCAGATGCACTTATTCTTCAAATTCGGGAACTTAAAAAAAAATATTCCTATTTGTGATGAGAATCACACTTAAGCCAACTAAGGAGATCCACATAAACTTAGCCCATTGAAACCTAATTAAGCCTCTTTTTCTCTAATCCTTGAAAGCAAAAGCCCATAAAGTGGTAATAATAACTAAACCTTTTTCAGAGAAAAAGAACATATAAAGGAGCAACTAACATTCAAATATTTAAAACTAAGAAAAAGAGTTATAAATTTATTAGAAAGAAAAAGAAAAAAAAAAAAAAGCTGGTTAGAAAGAAAAAGAAAATAAATAATTTGTTTTGAAAGACAATGTTCATATTTAAAATTCTTATAAAGAAAAATATTTGCTATTAAAGAGAAAAAAAAAATTAACTTTTAAAATGAACCAAAATGAGCATAGTTCAATTGGTATAAAATTTGTACTACCGAACTCCACTTTATAGATTCGATTCTCCCACGACACATATCATCAAATGAAAAAAAAAAACTTTTACAAATAGAAAAGTTCTAACATGAAAGGACATTTTGTTTTGGTTGAAAAATGTCAATGGTGATGAGAAATTATTGATGCAACCAAGAAAATTATCATAGGATGCAAGTACAAAAGTCATTACTATTATTCACCAAAACAAAACTTAAAAAAATAAATAAATAAGATAAGTTTAATTGCCTATAATATATGATGTGTATTGTACTATGTGCTAAATTATCAAACTTATTAAATAACTTTCAATTCATGTATCGAGATCGACAGATACATTGACCGAATAAAATTAAAAATTCGATTCGATAAGATTAGAGTTGCTCGGTCTTTAAACACGACGTGGTTTGGGAAGGTGGTGGAAGAAGATGTTGATGTAACAGTGAATTATCCTCTTTGTTGTATGAGATAGGGATATTGGATGATTGAGACCCATTCAAGTAAATGACATAGATTACCAATTGCATCACACCTAGAAGGAATCCAATCAAATTGGGTACCTACAAAGACAGTCATTCCATGACATTACTTGCAATTCAACAACAATATGAAAAGGGAAAATGATCAATTTTAATGTTGAGATTTAAGTTTAAATTAATATATTGATTTCAAAAGAAAGCAAGAAAGTTGTTAAATGATAGTTACGTTGAAGTCAAAATTAAAATATGTATCGATATGTTGATATATCCGTAAATCAAAGGACTCGACATCGATATATTAAGGATCAATCAATGTCTCCTATATCTTTTATAAATATCCAATAATAAATTTTTTTTGTATTTTTATTCATAACACTCCATCTATCAATAAATCTCTATTACGAAATAAATAAGTAAAACCATCAATGAATAGTCAATTGACTTGGCCACTTATTGAAGTTGAAAGTCATTTTAAGTTAAAGTCAAAAATATTATATTGCAAGTTTAGTCTACGAATTAAACTTTTAAATTTGTATCAGATAGATTTAGTTTTAAAAAGTGTCTAATGTGTTTTTAACTTTCAATTATGTACCCACTAGGTCCGATCCTTAAATTTCTTTTTTTAAAACATGTTTAATAAACCTTTAAACCTTCGATTTTGTGTCTACTACATACATAAAAGGTATGGAGTATGTCAATCATCTATTAAAAGAAAACACAAAATTCAAAATCCAATTACCTATTAGGCACTTGTTTAAAAAGTTTAGGGATATATTGAACCCAAAATTGGAAATCTAGGTTCCTATAAGACACTTTTTAAAATTTGTGGACCACATAGACATAAATATACAAGTTTAAAAGCTAAATTATTTATTCAACCACTAATAAGTGATATACATTTACCAAAATGTCAAATGTTCAAATTCTTCCACAGCTCAACGTATTGGTGCATTCAAAAAAAAAGTTGTGATATAACAATGCAAAAAATCAAACCTAAAATATTAGCAGATATAACACAATGCAAAAAAAAATATTACAAATATAGCAAAATTTAGATATAACTTTCGGAGTCTATCAACGATAGAGTTAGACTGTATCGCTAATAGAAGTCTATAAGCATAAAGTCTGTCACTACGACCGATTGCAATTATCTAAAGTTATCACTTTTTTTTTTGTCGTCGTTAATTTCATAATAGCATGCAAGACGAACGAAATATACTATATGACGAATATCAATACAAAGATGCTAAAAATAATCTAGGTTATCAACAAAAGTATATTGATATGGATAAGAACATGGTTATGAATAATCTAGTTAGGGTTATCAAACATTTAAAGGGGACATAACATAATAACTTTATGAATGAAAATGAATGAAAGTATGAAAAGAGAGAGAGAATGAAAACTTACTCCAATGAAGGGATCTTTAACAAGAACAGCATAGAAAGCCCAAACTCCAGAGTTCAAAAATATGCACAAAGTAAGAAGGAAAGGCATATACTCCACACTTTTTGTTCTCACCACTTTCCTCTGTATTGTAATAATATTAATAATTATTATTAAAAAAATGTATTTTATGTGATTAAAAAGTCAATTCAAATAAAAAAAAAATCAAATAATTATTGAACGGAGTAGAATCGAGAAAGTTTTACTGACCGCTATTCCAAGAGGTGAACCACAATTCATAATGTTAAGAGCAGCACAAATAAATCTAATGACACTAATTCGAGAATTCCCATGTAACATCAAATACGATGCCAAAATTGTTCCTCCCATAAATCCAACATAAAAAATTGCCACTAGAGTTGCAGTTCTAACCTACAAATGTGTCAAACATAATTAGTAACTAACGATGACGGCAACGACATTAACAAATCAATACTATCATAATTTAAGAACAAAAAAAATACTTTTTGAAAACTCGTGAATCAAAATGCACATATTCTTCCAAACTCGAGAACTAAAAAAGTATATTTTAAAAACTCTGGAACAAAACTCGCAAATTATTCAAAACTGGGAGGCTAAATAGGTTTATTCTACGATTAAAAAAATAATATTTTTCTAGTCCTCCAGTTCTGAAAACATATGTGTGGTTGATCCCTGAATTTTTAAAATATATCTCTTTAGTATCATTGAGTTGTTATTCCAGAAAAATACTTGTCTATTAGCTGGATTGTATTATTGTACCCATTTTTTGCAGCCCAACAACACGTAAAACAATTTGTTGGCTTTATTTTTTGTTGTACAACTATCTTAGCGGTAAAAAATGGAAGCAATTTAGCTAGCAAACAAGTATTGCTCTTTCTTCTAAATTTTCAACAGTCAAAATACATAAAAATGTTATGTAATCGGCAATTAAAGAATACAAAAAACGTAAAAAGAAAAATCAACACACAGATATATGTGGTTCACTAACGGTGTATTAGTTAAGTCCATGGAGTAAATGAAGAAAATATTACTAGAGAGAATGTTTTCTGAATATACCAAACTGCGCCTCTAGAGTTAGAAAATTTATATAGTGTACTACTCTAAACACTAAGACTATAATCGTAAATAACTACAAATAAATAAATACGCTAAATACGAATTCTAAATAGGTTTTGGGGGCGTTGGCCTCAAACCTCCACCCGAGGTGTGCCACCCTAGGACCTTGACTTGCTAACCGAGCAGGAGACCCTCGTACTTGGTTGTTCGAAGCGCCAACAAACAAATTTAAGATATTCCAACAAAAATGTACAGTTAAGGGTTAGGATGTCGAAATCCAAATTCAATGTAAGGAAAATACGTAATGACGAGAAACGAGTCTCGATGACGAGTAAGGACGTACTTTGATGTTTGGAGGTGAAAATAGAAGGAAGATGGTGAGGTAACAAAAATGAAGGGAAACTCCAAAGATATTGACAGTGACAACAAGAAAGCCATCAGGCTTAATTAGGCCATAATAAGCCCACAAAGAAGCAGAGAGGAAAGTTGAAATATAAGGAATACTATCAAATTCTTCTGTTGATCTTTTCTTCAACACTCTCCAAAATGTTTTTCTGCACAAAAATCATAACATATGACCCATCGAATATAATTCATCTATCTTTAAAACAAAATTGGAGAAAAAAAATATATTCATTTAGTTGTTTTTATTTTGATTTTTTTTTCTTTCACTTGTATCAATTTGTTTGATATTTGTCTTAGTTATTAAACACCCTTATATTGTTTTTCAAATTTAAAAAGGACCTTTTTAAATATAAAAAGTATTTAAAAATATTTACAATTTATAGCAAAATGAATTTTTGAAATTTTTTTTGCTATTAAGTGTAAATAGTTTAAAATAGAGCTTTGAAGAAATTTGTGTTAGCTTATTAAAAAAAATTACCAAAATACGAGCGAAAATTTGACGATGGAACTTACAAAGGAGAAAGAAAGAACAATACTGAGATGATGTTTCCTGTAAGAAGAAAAAGACAATATTAGCCCTTTGAGATGCATAAAATGAAGAAGGAATTATAAATCAATGGATTGAAAGGAAAATTATGGGGTTTTTTTTTTTTACCTATCACTCCAACAAAGATAGGAAGAGCCTCCATGTTGAGAGAAAAAGAGAGAGAGTGATTGAAAAAGAAGCTATAAGTTGAGTCTTTATATATATCATTTAATTTGGCTTTGAATGTAAATGAAACCATTAGTCACATATTTTTTTATTTTGAATTCAATTTTACACAAAGTAGATATTTTTCTTCATATATAATTTTATATTTTCTCATTGCCAACTCAATCCTTGCAAAGTCTATTAAATGTAAGAGAGAGAGAGAGATTTGAGTTGGGCTCTTTAATTATAATAACATTTTTATAAAGTTATAGTCCAAAATTTCCTTTCTTACCCATATAAACATGTCATTTATTTATCTATTTATTTACTTATAAAATAGAAGCAACAAAAATAAGCCCATTCATGAAGGATGATCTTCAATCTAAATATTTAAAGTTTGGTTTATGTTGCATGTCTATGCCTAATAAGATCGTGAATAATAGAATTACAATTCCATTAATGGAAAGAGAATTTCAGAATGAGACCTCTTTGATAGAAAGTTCGAATATCATCAACAAAAATTTGGACTTCATTATTATAGTTGAGAAATGAGGAACTTTTCCATATAGATTGTTTTTTTTTTTACAAACATTGACAAAGGATTCAAGGTACATGTATGACATGTCAAGTGTTCGCTTACTAGAAGGACTAAATTTTTGTTAAATAATTATTGAGAAATTAAGGAACTTGTTTGGTTTAACTTTAAAAAAATTGTTTTATAAAAGTCATTTTCATAACACTTTTGATATTTTTTTTTAAAAAAATGTCTAAAATAAGAACACTAATGTGTTTGGCAATTCTTTCTCAAAAAATTTTTTATTACAAGTTTATTCGGCTTGTTACATATAAAAAATATTTTTATTAACGTCAAATTACTATAAATGACAACTAAAAAATATTGCCAACTAATAATTTTAAATAAAGGTTGCTAAAATTAGTCATTACCAGAGTAGGTGAAGGTGGTTGTTGGAGTTGGCAAGTGATGGTGGCTAGAGGTGACTGTTGGCGGTGGTGGCTAGAGTTGGCTGACGACTGCGGCTGGAGTTGACTAGTGACTGCGGCGATGGTCGGCGAAGGTGGTGGTGACCGACTAGCGAAGGGTGATGGTAGCCAGCAACATAGTGGAAGTGAGGTAAATGACTTTTGGGGCATTTTGGTAATTTTAAGAAGTATACAAATTAGAGAGAAATTAACTATTAAACACTTAAAAGTCATTTTTCTAAAAGTTGATTTCAAGTGTTTATTTTAAACTAACTTATTTTATAAATTAATTGTTTCAAAATCTATTTTGAGTGGTTGTCATACGCTTAAATTTTTTCGAAATGACTTATTTTTTAAATTACTTGAAAAAATATTCCAAACACATCCTTAACTTTATAAACTCATTTTTTCAAAAGCTATTTTGAGTATTTGTCATTGAATCTTTTCCAAAATGACTTATTTTATAAATTAAGCACCTAAAAAGGTATTTCAAACACGCCCTCACAAAGACAAAAATAGCCAATTGACATCGAGTATGTATTAAGAACTTCGAAATCATAGGTTCATCCTCTCACTCCACAATGTAAAAAAAAAAAAAAAGACATAGTATTTTAAACCTTGTAAAAATATATATAGTTTTTTAAATTAAAACATGTGAGGTGCGAGAATTAAATCTCTATTTAACTTCGAAGTTGACAAGCATAGTTCAATTGACACCAAAAAAAATGTCTAATTCGAATCTCCCATCCCCATTGTACTAAAATAAATAAATAAATCTCAAAGTCGATAATATAACTCTTACGACAGTTAAGCTATACTCACTTTAGCATAAATCAAAGGAATAATTTAATAACTTTTCCTTTTTTATATATCTAGCACTATATGATTTTATTAAGTATTAGGTATTTTATCAAAGATCCATGAGATTTGCATATCATACCATATTCAAACTAAAAATTAAAATATTTTTTCCCCACATTGTTTTTGTAAACTAAAAATCTTCAAACTAAATAAGCCAACATCTAGATGTTCAAATATATTTTTATGTTATGTAGA
The DNA here is from genome assembly GCF_009727055.1 of Benincasa hispida. Taxonomy (NCBI): domain Eukaryota; kingdom Viridiplantae; phylum Streptophyta; class Magnoliopsida; order Cucurbitales; family Cucurbitaceae; genus Benincasa; species Benincasa hispida. Next base: position 43,903,771 of record NC_052354.1, on the reverse strand, counting down.
TACATTATTGATGTTGCCTACTAAACAATTAAGCTCTGACCCAAGGGAATGATAAGAAAGCTTTTTCTTTTTTAAAAACAAAATAATAATAATAATAATAATAATAATAAAGCAATAAATTCCATGTGAGTTCTCTTTTCAATTTGAGCAAATTTCAACTTGTATCAAATAATTGCTTTAGCTCATTGGGAAGTCCAATGAATCTTTTTGTTGGGAGTTAAATACAAATTTTGTCAATAAATTTTATTAACTTTTTCTTATGTAGTTTTTAAAGTTTAAAACGATATGTATTTGCCCTGCACTCTTTGACGTATCAAATTCTTCTAATAAATCATAACACTGTATTTTTCATGTAATTGCTTGTATGTTTTTCCATTTGACGTTTATTCCATCGTGCGCATAAAAATTAAAAGCTCGGATTCATTTTGATTGACTTAAGAAAAAAATATTTTTCAAATAATTCAATTTTATTTAAACACTTTTAATATTAAAAAAAATTAAAATACACTTGAAAAACTATTTTGAGTGGTTACCAAACATTCCATTTTTTTCTAAAATGACTTATTTTTTAAATTAAACACTTGAAAATATATTCTAAATACACCAGGTTCATAAATTTGATCGATCTTTTTAGTGGCTACATAATGTGTAGTTTAACTTTATAGTTATTACATTGAAAATTTTAATGGAATGAAACTTGAGTTTATTACGTTATCTAATTAGCAAGGTGAAAACATCATACCTTTCAAAAAATGGTTGAAGAAATGAGATGTTAAGATGATACAATCGGCCAACATAATCATAACTTGACGATAATTGACATTTATACCATCTCTTAAAGTTGAAAATTTCAATAGTATAGTCCGTTTGTACTAAAAAAAAAGAATAATAGAGCCAAATATGTTGGGGGTTGAATGTACCTCCATTAATGATTCCATTGAATAACACCCTAAAGCACTTATGAAGCACTATTTGAGAAAGCACTTATGAAGTATTTTTACGTTTAAAAAACACCCTAAAAATTCCTTGAAGAGTTTAAACCAATTATATTTCTTTTATTACATAAAACCAGAGATTAATATAATTTTTTAATGGAACACTTTTTACTACAAAGTTTTTTCCTTTTTGTTTTCTTTGCTAAAAACATACTCAACATACCGATGTCAATATCCAAATAAGAACTTCTTTTATCATATTAACAAGAAGGGTAATCGTCTGGAAAAAAAAACAAACAAACAAACCAATAGAAAGAATAAAAAAGATTAGAGAAGAGAAAAAAAAACAATTTTCATCCTAAATTTTTAATTAACTACTCTAAACTTAGTTAAATAATGTCATTTTTATCATCTATTTAATTTCTCCTCATTTGGCCAGTAATTGTAACAAACAAAAAATATTTAAAAGATCCATAACCTCGCTAATTTCGATAATGTCAAATTTTACACAAATTCAAATTTGTAATGCAACGATTAACAATTGTATAATTTTGCCAACTCTCACGAACTTTAACCCATGTATGTGTGTGTATGTAACGTTATTTTAAATATATATATATATATATTATAACCATATGAAAAAGGTTGCTTTTAACAAAATTTCAAACAAAAACTTATCCAAGAGGAAGAATTGTGACATTTTTTTGAGTTTAAAGTTAGACATCAAGTTTGTGAATACAAAAACTTTCCCTTAAAATAACCACCCTAGAAAGTGTTTGACAAGTAATCTTCTTGTTTAGAATTTAGAAAGATAACGCATCCAAGCTTGGCTTTTTTTTTCATTTTATTTTTTTCACAAAAATCAGTACTTGTTCAAAATATCAAGATTTTAATTTTATAAAAATATCGACGTCAATAGAAATTCTGGGACACTTTATAAAAATTGTTGGAAATTGTTCTAATTAATTAATGAAACTTTGATTGTGACTTATTTAGACTATAAGTAATCATTTTTAATCATCATTTCTATAAACATAAGGCAACATTTAGATGTATATTCTAAATTTTATGTAAATATCAATCTATGAGTAAAATTTAAAAATGAAATAAGAAAATGTTATATAAAGTTCAGGAATATTTTGAAGTAAAATACTAAAAATGAAACTTTTGGATGGTACGATAAACAAAACCTCAATTCCATTTTGAAGTGAAATGATACAAATATTTAATGAAAAATTTTGAATGAGATTAAAAATAAATATAGGTTCTTTTTTATAATTTCAATTTCAATTTCTTTGAAAATAAAAATTTTGGATTGATAATAAAGTTGGAAAGTAGAAAAAAAAAATAACACATTGAAAATGCTCCATCCTTATCGAAAATGACATTAACGTGTGAAACTATACAACCATAAAACTAAAAAACTTACTAAATTAATGTAACTAATTCCTCTAAAAAAATCAAAATTTTGTCAAAATAGGGGAAAAACGAAATTTCCCCCTACCAAAATTTCGAGGCCTTCGAAATTTTCCACCATGACCATTATAAGCAACATTATTCCAAATCAAACCAACCAAATTGACCAAATAGATAATCCACAAAGTTAGACACCAATTAATCCTCTTTTTTTAATTTGAAGATATATCAAGCCAAAAAAAAATCACAATCTAAATAATTCTACTAGTGATCTCATACAACAATCAACTTAATCCTATAACATGTAGATGTCAAAAAAAAAAAAAAAAAACCCTAATATTTCAACGTCTAAGAATCGGTATCTCATTTTCTTATAGTACTGCGACATTCTTCTGCATGTAATGATCATTAGGTCAACCCATAGCGGTTAAATAAAAACCCGTAAAAGAATTGAATGAGCCTTTCATTATGTTCTAATCTAAGATTTTTATTTAACAAAGATATTAAGGAATGAAAGTTTGTAAATGTTATACAAGCCTAAATCTTTCATGAGTCAGCCATGAGGAGGGTGATAATATGATTCCCTTGATGATCATTGATTAAGCTGCAGTTTGACTCTGTAATCCAACCTGGGAATATATAGATGTAAATTGAAAGCCATTCCCTTGCTGCAATTATATAATATATTTCAAATCCAGAGAGAGAAATTCAGTAATATTTTTCAAACACTCATTCCATTGCTAAGCACGAAGCCATGTGGAGATTTAGTTGGATCCAACAATGCACGAGACTCGCCACAGAGGGGTTTTTTTTCCTTTTTTGAAGGGGAAAAAAAAAAGGTTAACGGGCAAAAAAAATAATAATAAAAAATAAGATTATCAACTTAGAAGTTTAGCCTTTGAACTCTCGGATATGTGTCTATTTCATCCTTGGACTTTAAAAAGTGTCACATATATAAGCCTACAATCACCTATTTGAAAACTATTTGATTTTTTATTTTTAGTTTTCGAAAATTAAATCTATTTCCTTTTAAAAACAAAAACGAGTTTTTTAAAAACTACGGTTCCATTTGATGACCATTTAGTTTTTTTTTATTTTGAGTTCTAAAAATTAAGTCTATAAACACTTTTTTCCATCTCTGAATTTTTTATTTTGTTATTTATTTTCTACTAATATTTTCAAAAACCAAACCAAGTTTTGAAAATTATATATATTATATAATTTTTAAAAACTTATTTTTGTTTTTAGAATTTGACCAACATTCAACTCTTTTACTTAAGAAATAAAAAAATGGGCTTAATGTTTAAAAACCAAAAACAAAAAATCAAATGGTTACCAGAAGGGACTTAAGGTTTTTGGAGCATTGGTAAATAGTAGATAACAAAGCAAAAAATTTAGAGGTAGAAATGATGTTTATAGACTTAATTTTCAAAAATTAAAAACAAATAACGAAATGATTATCAAACAGGTCTTAGCTTTCAAATTTGAAAAAAAACTAAAGTGAGAAATTTAAGTTCTGTTTGACAAATATTTGGTCTTTGATTTTAGATATTGGAAAATGAAGCTTATAAATACTTCCTCCGGACATAAGTCTTTTTGTTTCATTATGCAATTTCTCCCAATGTTTTTCAAAAATAAAGCTAAAATTAAATTAACAATTTAGTCATGAACATTCAAGTTAGTTCAAGTTTGTTTGGTCTCTGAACGTAAGAGTTAGTAGGTCATTAAATTTTTTTTTTTTTTTTTTTTTTGACTCTCCAAGACATCTACCCGTTGAATACTGAAGAAAGAACAAAGTCTTCTAAGTTTGCAAAAAGATGAAATAATTGGCTTACTTAGTATGAAGGGAGAGTAGGTTTGAGAGAAGATTTAGAATTCATCAACAACTTTGATGCCAGCTCCTTTGTCCCATTCCTCAGGGGCAGCCACATCAGCCATAATCTTCTCCTGACCGCGCCAAAGAATCTGGAGCCAACTTGCCAAATTATAAATTATAATTTATAGCTATAAGCAACACCACATGTGCATCGTTTTATAACCATGGATTGAAATATCTATTGATAGGTTCACTGATATTAAAGATTAATCGAAAATAATAATAAATAAATAAATTTCACCATTTTTCTTTTGACAATATGTGAGAAGGGGGAATCAAACCTAGGGTTGGTAATTGGGGCCAGGACGGGACGAGGGAGGATTCCCCATCCCCGTCCCCACGGGGGTATTTCCCCCATCCCCGCTCCTATCCCCACCAATTGAAGGCAGGGACAGAGACGGAGATTCTGCCAGGGAAACGAGTTTCTTGGGGAACCCATCCCCGTTGTTCTTTTTTAAAAATATATATATATTAATTATATATAATTATATAAATATTTTGTAAATTATATATTTTTAGGGTATATATATATTTATATATATATATATTTCATAGACTGAATAAATTATCAGTATATAAATTATGAGTTAATTTATATATAAGTCTCTGTGATTATGAGTTAGCGATGTAGGGTTTGTAAAATTATCATATATATAAATTATCGAGATCGGGAACGAGGCAGGGATACCCTCCTCGGTCTTAGAACCCCCGGTTTGACCCCCATCTCTGATCAAACTAGGGATTTCCCACCCCGATCAGGGCGGGGACTCGATCCCTCAGGGATTTTTGTCAACCCTAATCAAACCTTTAGCTTTAAGATTGATAATATAAAGCATTATGTCAGTTAAACTATGCTTATTTAAGCAAATCTCATTGATTTGTTCCAATATGAATATAGATACTAATAAGAAGACTTGTTACTTTATTTGAAACTACTTAATTATCCGACTTTGTTTGATAACTATTTAGGCCCTATTTGGTAATCATTTTGTTTTTGAAAATTAAGCCTATGAACACTACCCCACCTCCAAATTTCTTCATTTGTTGTCTACTTTCCACCAATGGTTTAAAAAACCAAACCAAAATTTGAGAATAAAAAAAATAACTTTCAAAAAGTTGTTTTTGTTTTTGAAATTTGGCTAAGAACTCAACCATTGTACTAAAGAATTACGTAAATTATTGTAAGAAATGTGGATAAAATAGGCTTAATTTTCAAAAACAAAAACAAAAAACCAAATGGTTACCAATCGGAGTCTTAGATTTTGGTTTTTGGTTTTTAGTTTTTAGTTTTTTATTTTTAAAAAATAAGCTTATTTTCTCTCAATTTCTTACCAGAGTTTTTCATCTTTCTTTAGTAAAAGAATTGAATTCTTAGTCAAATTCTAAAAACAAAAACAAGTTTTTTTTAACTTTTTTTTTAGTTTTTGAAGCTTGACTTGGTTTTTTAAAATATTAGTAGAAACTAGATAACAACACTAGAAATTTAAAGATGAAAGTGTTTATAGGCTTAATTTTCAAAAACTAACAATCAAAAACCAAATGGTTATCCAACGAGACTTAATTTAAATCATTTATATAAAGTTTTTGTTTACGTAAATATTCATCGATATCAATATTTTATCAATATATCTATAAAAATGAAGTATCAATATCGCCGTTGATATTTTAGTCCTTGATTATACTCATTACCCAAAAGAAAATCTGTGCATTAATTTACCTTGTCAATAACTCCAAATTCTTTGGCTTTAGTCGCGTCCATGTAGAATGGTCTTTGCATCACATTCGATACTGTCTCTATTGGCTGAAAATATTAAAATTGTATGATGAATTATACGGTATGTCATGAGTTCATAAAAAGACTAGAGAAATAAACGTTGCCTGGGCTTACATTTCCAGTGTGCTTTGCTAGGAGTTTCACTAGTGTGTCCCTGTTTGTTATCACCTGAAAGACAAGATGAAATATATAAATCTCAACTTGTTTCCATGTAGAGAGGGGGAAAACTGAGGGATGAGAAAAACAAACTTTCCCTTCTAAATTTTTGGGAATAGGATTCAAAAATTTTCAGAATGAGATGCAAATCTACCATATATTCATTCACTCTAATACGAGTGTTCATGGCCCGATTCAGTAAGACTTTTGTATATATACCAAACTGAAGTGCAAATATTCAATGCAGTTCAATTTTTGGATATATCAGTTCAGTTTTATACAATTTTATTTTTTTTAACAAAAAAAAAAGAAACATTTCATTGGTAAATGAAATCAGGGTAACCCAAACACCCAAAAGTGCTTACAGAAGAGAAGTCAAATTGTTGACTAAAAAATATAAACAATAGTGAGAAAAGGGAGTTTTGCTTTACACCAAGAAAAGCAGTGGACAATACAAATTCCATTAAACAGTTAAAAGAGGAAGAAGAATCACCAAAAGGCCGCTTCTTCCTTTCACCTCGCAGACACCAAAAGAAATACTGTATAATATAAATGTTTTGGTTTTATACTATATAATATATGTTTTATGCATATATTATAAACATTTTGGTTTTGTTCTGGATTCAATTTTCAAAGAATCAAAACCGAACCGAAAATTTCAATTTCCTTTTAATTTTAAACCGAACCGGCGCTTCAGTAAAACCTGAATTTTTGGTTCGATTCTGTCATTCAGTTTGGTTTGAACGGTTTTCGTGTTCGCCCCTACACCCTATGTATGAAGATGCAAAAACCGTGAACAAAAGATTTTCTAATTATGATTACTTGAGTGAGATTTTGGAATAGAAATCTCTTTTTCACTTCTCGCATCGAAGTGGTAAGAGCTCCAGCGAAAATCAGTGACGTAGAAACTGAGTTTACTTAAAAATATATTATCAAGTTATAGAAAGATCTTGACCTCTTTTGCACGAATAAGAACATCACTAGCAGGCATCAAACCAGATGAAGGGACACGGGGCTGCTGTATCATCGCTGGAAATGAATTCAAGGGAAAGTTTGATTATTCCTTGTGACCAAATACCCAGGTCAAAAACAAATATTAACGTGCCAAGTGCATCAAACCTTTGGCGTGTGGCATCATAAAACGTTTGCCTTCACTTCCTGCAGCAAGCAATAGACAAGCTTGACCAATGGCAGCTCCAACCGCCACTGTGTGTATCTGTATGAGATATTTGGTTTCATGTTTTATAAAAGCAAAGAGGATCAAAAATTCACAAAATTAGTGAGACGTTCAAACAACAAAGCATAATTATTTCACACTCTGCCTACATTAAAGAAAATATTTTCTTTCGATCTTATTTAACAAAATTATCCAGATTACTGAAGCAAAAGAGGTCAATCCGCATGTCATTTCTCAGGTCAGTTGTTGCACATACAACACTAGAAATTTCAAGTTCTTACCACTTCATGGAAACAGTGCCACTGACCACAGGGTTCACACCCTCTACAGTGTTAACTTACGTCAAGATACCAATCAATGTTATTAACTAGTAATTCCAGACTCTACAATGCATCTAGTTATCATCTTGCCACTAAAAGGATAGTAAGAATGAAATGAATGGTTTGGACAAGAAACACACCTCATTTTTTAACTGCATCATAGCATCGTAGATAGCAAAACCTTCTGTCTCCATCCCTACCTGAATGTCAAATAGTTTAAGCATATTGAAAGAAGGATGACATCGAATACATGCCATTATATACCAAACAAGATATAATGCTACTCTTTCTAATTTTTCAATAAATCTATAAAGAGCATTATAAATTTATCAAGTGATTGGTTTCAAAGGTAAACTGGTATAAGATATTGTAAGGCCTGTTTGACATAAGTTTCATTCTCATTTTTTTATGTTTTTGAAAATGAGGGGAATATAAAATACAAGAAAAAGGTTTCTGGCAGCCAAAATTTGAAAATCATTTTGGAGTTGAGTAATGGGACATAACACAACCTTTTTTCAAGGAAAAACTAAAGATCATTTACATGTTTGGATTTTCCATTTTCAGAGTCATCAAAAACCTTACATTGTTCAGAAAAGAGAATTTCAACATGATTTTACGTATATCTCCCAGTCTTGGACAAACACATGCAGCATCGTGAAACCCACCCATACTGATAGTAATGCGGTACAAGTCATTCCCGAAATACGGTAGTACCCATTTCCACCATCATACTAACAAGCCAGCTCGTCAACTTGACCTATCTCTCTCCATTACCATACTTTGCAATATTCATCTAAGCCATCCATATTTCTTCAAACCCACTTTCCTGTATTGAAATAGTGAGCTAGCTACTGGAAGACCCATCCCCTCTGTGTTAATACTTGACAATCATGTGAAAGATTTATATCTTTTCAGGATCAGATCTCACAACATTGTGAAATACTCATCACCTCACGTAACCCTACTGGCAGAGATTGTGAAAGACTCATCCCCTTCTCCATCTCCATCTCCATGCTATTGTTGATGGAGTGTACTTGGACAGGAAGAAAAATCTGTTCTATCATTGGCGTCCCGAGGTAGATGAACCCTTGTCCCTTCTTTTCATATTATTACTATAACTTTTCTGTTAGGTACTAATTGAAGTGAACTACCTGATTGACCATTCCATGGTTTATGTGGTGTATCCATTCTATGAAGTACTATGGCCATCCTAGTTACATGTCTTCTGATGACAAAGAATAGATTCACTCTCTTGCTACATAAATAATGAGCATGTTTTTATTATCAGTTTACTATTGTGGTAATTACCATGGAAATAAACAAATGTTCTTTAAGAAAGTATTCACTGAACACACTCAAGAATTACTGTTCTCAGAAATCTAACCCACACCCAATTTCAAAAATTTTGGATCAAGAAGCTAACTTAAAAATTACAATTAAACATATTTCTGGAAATGCAGAATCTAGTACAATGTTTTCAATCATTTATCTTGATTTTTTCTAATATAAAAATTGTGATTTCATTGAGAAAAAAATGAAAAAACACAGGGCGCATACAAAAAAACCAACTCCAAAAGGAGCCAAGCTAAAGACTGTGGCTCGGGCTCCAATCAAGCAAAAAAGATTCTAGCCAAGCTAAAGAAGAGGGCTACAATTTCATTTGGAGAGAAGAACTGTAGAGTATTTAGATGATTGTTTTTCTTGATTTTGAACAGAGACAAAATGAATGTTGAAGCATCTCAAACAAAAAGCCTTCTGGTCAAGACAAACAAGGTGATATTTGTTAAACCACTGCTGAAACCAAAAACTTACACAGATGGATTATGGTACATTAAATTGACATCAATACTTTAGCAGTCCTCATTGTGGGCTTTTGAAATTTTTTGTAAATACCTAACAAGTTCAAATCAATATTAATCGAGGAGGAAATAGTATTATAGGAGTTTAAACACAAAACCTCCTTCTCTGAAACTAGGTTAAATCACCACTAAATCTAAAAACTAAAGTTGAAAAGGAAAAAATTATGAACGGAATCGTATCAAATATGTAGTATTTACTCACAAAAGTATTACGTCGTTAGGAAAAAAGATCATATACTTCTACAGTCGAATCAGAAATAAAGCATTGGGTTGAACCCTTCTTTGGTGTCAATATAATAGTTCTGGTAAATTTAAACTTTTATCAACTTTTTAACAATGTTCAAGTCAACATATACATATAAAAGCAAGACTTATAGTCTGAATACAAACCCTGAAAACTCCCATGCTAGGCAGAAGATTTTACAAAGCAAGAAGATGTGCATGCTCTTAAGTCCTAACAGCTCAATTTCACTCATTTAATACTTTCATGTAGCTGAATAAATTCAAAGCTTACCGTTTCACCATCATCACGAGTTGTTCCTGTGGAATTTATGTAAAGATATATTGGTTCTTTTGGATCCATCCATTGCAAGTACATCAGTTCGGCAATGACTAGCTCCGTAACAGCTGGAACCAACTGAGAGTAGAAATAATTGAATGAAGAGGAATCAGACACTATAGTATTCTCTACGCAAGAAGCTGAAAACTTCTTTTGAAAGACAGAATCAAAAACTACTCATAACGTTGACACAGTAGTTTCTAAATCATTCAAAACCAATTATGCCTTCGGGGGAACAACCGTGTTACACATATATTGTGAATGCCTATTTCAGTTGGTCTTATGCAACTCAATGGGAAATAAATGGGAATCAGTATAACAAGAAAAGAGCACTTGGAAAAAAAAAATTGCCAAACTTCAAAATCAGTAGCTGGATGTAATCACAAAATCTGTTCTAATGTGATCACGGTACCAAAGCACCAACACAACTTAATTAACACTCAGTTCAACCAACAAGGATCCTGAAACAGCTCATTCCTGAACGAGAATTTCCTTCACTCTGTAGGTCTCTAAAGGTCTAAGATATGCGATTATCATGAGAAGCACCTTTCCAGCGTGCATTAGTTAGAAACGTTCTAATATTGTACAATTTCATAGAACATGCTTCATTTTTTCCTGCAATGAAACTAGTCGACATTGTGATATTGAAAAAAAGGTCGTAATTCCCCCTTTCTATTAGTTGAATAGTTCCTCGAGTAACAAGTTTAATCGTACAGCATCGGAGTAAACACTAATTCAAACACTTACAGGCATTCCGATGTAAACAATTCTTCCATGAAGTAACAGAGACGGCAAGTCCGGCGGTGGCCTCCTCGGCCTATGCTCATTGTAGGAAACTGATCTTTCGACCTTATCCAATAAGAAAATCACCAAACTCACAACATTAGCTACCTAACAAAACTTGATTAAAATAAAACTCCCTTTTCTTACGGAAATTCATATAAATACAAGCCAGAACAACAAAGTAATAGGAAAGTAAGCGAGGCGAGGGACAGCCAACTTACTTGTGCAGGTGCAGCCATGAGTTGAGGAGCATCAAAAATATCCAAATAAGGAGGAGAATCAGAATTTTTAGGGCGGTTTAGCAACGTTTCAGGTGAGGTTGAAGCTACTGAAGCGAGCTTCGAAAGAAATGGATCCTTCGGGTTTATTGGAGGCAGAGGAATTTTAGCTTTGCTTGTACCGTTTGTGCAGGAAATGGTTCTGAAATTGATGCCTCTAGGAAGAGAAGATGACGAAGATGGAGCCGCCATAGCCATGGGTTTCTGCAAGGTAACGGCCATGGGGAGCTTCATCCCAGTGGCCATTTTTCTTCGATTTTTAGCTTCGTCTCGAGTTCTCAGAGACGTGAGAAATGTAAGGAGTAGAATTACAGTCTGATTCGTAGAGGAGAAATGTTCGATTGGGCCGACTTTTGGGCCGAACTGTATGAGAGGCCCAATTACTTGGAATTTTGGTATAGATGGCCTCTAACACGTAAATGAAATTTGACCCAGTTTTTGAAAATATTAGTTTTTTAACCTCGCTTTTAGGTAAAATTACTGAACTGACCAATGAAATACGTATGTAGGCCTTTCTTCTTTCGCTTCTTGCTTCTAGGCTTCTCTTTAATTAGATTTTAAAAAACAAAAAAAAAAAAAAAAAGTTATATATCGAGGAAGAAGAAAGAAGCATACACTTGATTAAAAATATTAATTTCACATAGTATCGACATAAGCAAAATGTCAAAATTCATTGGTTTTTAAACTTGGGATTAATTTTCAGGTTTAGGTTAGGGCCCTCTGTACACTTTTCCCCAATTATTTTGATATAAACTATAGTGTGATATATACCGCTAAACATAACAATAAATTAGTGAATAAATTATAATAATGAAAACCGACTTGAAGTATTTACAATAATGAATGACGAGAATTGAGAATAGGAGAGTGAAAGTTTCGTGACAAATCCCCAACTCACACCATTCACTATAAATATGGTCCAAACAAATTTTAGTGGTTGGGTTTTTAAAAAAATGTGTTCTGACTCATCGTATTTATCCCATTAACCAAAAAAATCAACTATATAAACTTTAATGATAGTGTCTATTCGCCAACCTAAGTATCTCAATTGATTAAGACATTACATATTTGACAAATATATATATATATATATTAGAAATTCAAATTTCTCAAACATATCACAAAAGAAAAATTATGGTCTATTTTAGAGGAGTTAATGCTGACTTTTGAAAACAAAAATAATGATCTTTCAGCTCTTTTAAAAGAAAACCTATTGGATATTGTATCTAAAAAGAAGTGTTTATTTTTTTATATAATTTTGTAAACTATTTCAGTTATTAAAAGTTTTAAAATAGTGTATTTAGTGACTGGAAATCGTTTTTCCCACTAAATTTTAACCAAACACTATCATTTTGGAATAAAAATATGCCTTTAGTCAGGGTTGCTAATAATAATTCATTTTTAAGGGTCAACCCAACCCAATCCAACCTAACCCATAATTTTTGGGTTGGGTCGGGATTGGGTCACCGGTTATTTATTTATTTATTTTAATTTTGAACTTTAAATTTTTTTTCATTACTTCTCGTTTTATTGAACAATTTGATTTTTGTAGGTTAATAAACTTTGTATTTACAAAAGTGAACTAATTCTAAATATATTACCCATTAATAAAATTTTAGTAATAAGAAACATGTAATATTGTAATCTATGTGAAATTTTAACATTTACATTAAAATACAACCACCATAAATTCAATATAAACTTCAAGAAACTTCCACAAATAATTAAATTCAAAAATTCAAGTTCAAGGTCTCTACTCAAAATATTCCAGTCTACATTCAAAATAGAAACAAAAGGTCAAAGTTTAATAATAACTAGTGGCCTATTACATAAAATTCCAAGTTCAATAATAACGAGCACCAATGCACCATGAGGCATGACGAATGACTTGAGTGAGTTTTCTTCTACATCTTTACCCTTTGGTCTTTTCACTCCTCATTCTCAATACCTGAAAAAATGACGAATGCATTAAACCAAGAAGATCATTTATAAGTAATAATAATATTTGATCTTATGGTAGTAAAACTTACCAATAAAATCATCATTGAGATGATGGGCTCTCTACAAAACAAATCATGCAAAATTAAATATATTAATTATTTGAGCATAATACATGTTAGATATATATAATAAATAATTTAGATATGTACAAAAATAATTCATTTAATTACCTGACTCAATATTTTCATACAGTCTCTAACTCTCCAAGTTGTGGATGGAGATCTAGTAACATTGCCATCACAAATCCAATTGTATGTACATATCAAGGCCTCCACGAGTTGTTTTGATCGGAAGCGGCAACTGACTGGCGAGGGGAGCGTCGAGGGTTTCGTTTCTTTTCTTCAACTTTCGAACTCGAGTCAAACGAAACTTTGTGTCTCTGCCTTGTGGACAAAACAATTTATGTATTGTTATATATATATATAATATCTCTCAAGTCTCCTCTGTCTCACCGTGGTCCGTGACCGTCTCTCTCACTCTCACCAGTCAACAATAACATGCGCACGCAACACGCGCTCTTTTCTCCATATATATATATATAGTCTGTCTCTTATACACATCTAGATGTGTATAAGAGACAGGACTCGACCCGGATTTAATATTTTTTTAAAATTTTTTAACCCAATCCAATCCAAAATAAAAAACCTAACCCAACTCAATCCAACCCTTATATTTTGAGTTTAGTAGTCCGAGTTGGTCGGATTATCAGATTTTTTGCACCGCTACTTTTAGTTCTCTATAAATAATTTAGGGGGGAAAAATATGCCACACAAAATATTTTTCTTAGAATTAATATTTAATTACATTCTTGAACTTCCCATTTTGAATTCTAACAAAAATTTAACATGACTACTTATTCTTCATTGGTTAATCATTTATGTTTTTTTTAATTAAATATATATATTATCAATTTTTTACAATGATTTTCATCTCTCTGGAATACAATAATAGAATTATTTGTCAAATTCAAAAAATAAAACTATATATTTTTTTATATTTATTTTCAAAAGTTGGTTTGGTTTTTTATAACATTGGTAAAAAATAGATAACTAAACAAGAAATAATTTAATTTTTAAAAACAAAAAACCAAAATTCAAATGGCTACTAAACGAGGTATTCGTTTTCTGTTTTTGGTTTTTTAGAATTAAGTCTATTTCCTCTCAATTTCTTATAATAATTTTCATATTTTTTAAGTACGGGTTGAATTATTAGCCAAATTTTAAGAACAATAATGAATTTTTAAATATTACTTTTTTAGTTTTCAAGAGTGCTCTAGTTTTTTAAAACATCGGTAAAAAAAAAAAGGACTCAAAATAGAAATTTAAAGAAGAAATGAGTATTTATAAATTTAATTTGAAAAAATAAAATAAAATAGAAAACCAATCGAGTCTTAAGATATAGTAACAATATGGTGATTTGACAAGACTAAACAATAAAGCAGTATCATAAAAGAGTAGATGACCTAGCTAGTTAACATAAAGATGGACAAACAATTAAATTTGATCAGCCATATCCACATAATATATTTTTAAACCAACCAAAATTTATGGTCCCCTACCATTATTTCATTAGTTAACATTAGAATCTATTTCAAGCAACATAATTCGTTTACGCCTTACATATCTATGTCTAGTTGAATAAATATTTTAAATCACGAGTAATAAATACCAATGTAACCATTTCTACTTAAATAATAACAATTAACAATAATAAGAATAATTATTTTAAATGATAAAATTGTTTTAAATATTTTTAAAGGATAAATGTGGTATTTTATTATATTTATAAATAAATTGACTTATTTTTCTATATTTGAAAACAATAACAATAATAATAATTAAATCTACGTTTAAATATAATAAACTAATTATGTGCTAGATTTTAAATAGACTCGCTTGTTTGATAAAATCTTAGATCTCGTTTAATAATCATTTAGTTGAAAACTATGCTTGTTTTCTCGAGATTTATTAGGCCCCGCTGGATAATTATTTGTTTTTTTTTTTAAAAAAAAAGTGTCTTTCATTCAATTTTTTTATCATAGTTTTCATAATTTATATGAAAATGTATAATTTTCTAGTCAAGTTTCAAATACAAAAATAAGTTTTTAAAAACTTTTTTTAGTTTTCAAATTTTGGTAAGATTTAGATAACAAAACATATAAATCAACAGATGAAAACGATTTCTATAGGTTTAATTTTCAAAAACCAAAAATAAAATAATTATAATTAATCATGATTTCATCTAATTTCTTAAGTAAACAATTAAATTATTATACAAATTCTAAAAACAAAAACTATTTTTTTTTCTTTAGATTTTGACTCAACAAGATAAATAAATATATGCAACTTGTGTTTCCTGCGATCAAACCACTGTCAAATTGAGCCCCGGCTTTCTCAAAATAAAATTAAAAGAAAAAAAAAGTTAAAAACTAAATAATTGCAAATATACAATGAAGCAAGTGAAATACAATGTTTTCAAGTTCCGTAATTAAAACTGAATTTAGTTCGTTAAAAAAAAATGGTAAGAAAGGAAGGAAAAAATGGAAATTTCTTTTGAGGGATAGGAGAAAAAAATGTTTAAAATAAATACTATTTTCCTCTAATTTTTTATCTTGGTTCATTTGGTCCCTATACTTTCAAGATATTCATTTTGGTCTTTAACTTTTAATTTTGGTTCATATTAGCCCTACATTTTAAAGTTTCATTTTGGTTTATATACTTTAAACTTTCATTAATTTTGCTTCTTATACTTTAAAAAAGTGATTATATTGGTCCATTCATTTTTATTTTTATTTCATTTTGAAGAGATAAAAATGGTCACTTTTTGAACATTTTGAAAGTAGAATAACCAAAATGAACCAAAATTGAAAACATAGGTACCAAAATAATTATTAATGTAGAGAGACCAAATAAACCAAAACAAAAAATGCAAAGACCAAAATAGTATTTAAATAAAAAAAATTACGTTCGTCGATCAACATCAAATGGTAGCAGTTGGTTTTAATGGAAGGAGAAGAGAAAATAAATAAATATTGTTATTTAATTACTAAAAGATTAGAATTTTTTTAAAAAAAAATGTGTTATACCACCTTTATGCTAGTAATTAGCAAAAAAAAAAAAAAAAAAAAACACTAATGGTTCAAAAACTTACGTGGTAAATGTTTGTTTTATCAAAAATTTATCGTCTTTATAGATAATTTCTACAAATTTGTCAATTAATCTATGTTCGATTTTTTTTCTTCAGTTTATCTAACTTGCCATGTTGCCAACAACATAAAAATTGAAATATTTTTGCCAATTGAATGAGTTAATGATGTCAATTTGGGCACTCTTTGCCCTTTTCCTTTTCTACCTTTTTTAATAAAAAAATCCATCACCAAATATTAGAACCTGGAACAAATTCATTATAACTTAAAACAATACGACAATCTAAATCTTCATTTGAAATTCGAAAGAGCTTTTACTCCAGCGATAATCTTAATACATTTATTTGGTCATTGATAATATTGTATTACAAGTTCATAACACAAACATATTAATATTAAGTTTAGTAAGGTGATGGTTGGGGATGATACATTTTAAGTGAAGTAAAATTGTTATATAAGAATTTGAAACATAAAATTTGAAGACCATTTAGTGATGAAATTATTGGACCAAATTTAAGGGATGAAAAAGTAAATTGGACCAGATTTTGCGTAAATAATAGTTCATTAGGCAATTCATGTAAAAACATAGGAAAGTTCAGGCAATTGTATAATTCTGCCTGTTTATTTAGGCTATCTAAAAAAACCCTGATATCACTATGTCGCAAGAGTCGTGTCAAACTCACTCTGACTATTTGTAAAAACGACCCTATACAAGACGACCGAGAAAAAAGGACTTTCAATGCCTTTTTGTTATGGACAGGGAAGAGACAAGGAACATATAGAGAAAAGAGAGATGCTTATAAGTGGTGATTCGTACAACTTCTAGATGTAAAAGGAATCACAATGTGCAACAGTTAGGTGACTGCTAGGGTGTCATGACCCAACCATTAATTAACTTAGTCATGAACCAACCAAACAAACATTACATGAAATAAGGCGGAAATAGATTCTCCCCTGAGCATATCATGTACACATCGCTCTCGTCTACGCAGTCTCAGATTCATTTATCGAGATCAACATCATACAACAATGAACAAACCCCAGCAAGAACAAGTTAGATCTGTAATCCATTCAAATCAGAATCAAAAGGATTGTGCAGCAGATTCAAATCCTACAAGATCTAATGACAAGCTACTCAAAACACCTACCTTCCCTACCAAACAGCTAACTCAACACCAAAGGAAATTATGTAAGATTTAGGTAGGGCTATAAAGAATTGGGGTTTCTTCCTTTCTTCCCTCGTTTACGAGATCGACATAGCCTTCTCAAAACATCTATGTGAATTCATATCAGATCTCAACTGAACATAAGGGGAAAGAGAAAGGAGATATTGTTTTGTCACATTCAAGCTATCAAGAGTTTGGTTGGTAAAGTTGGAAATCATATCTGTCAAATATGGTGATGTTATGACACAACTATACAACCTATAGAACAAATTATGTTTAAGTAAGGTCGTGTGAGGTTTTCTAAATTTGGATTTTCTTTCTTCAGAATTACTCCTAAACCATAGTTTATATATATATATATTAATATAATATATATATATAACATTTAAACTATAAGAAAGGAGAAATGGGAAATTGGCATGTCAAAATCATACCAAACTCAAAAAGATATAATATCCATCCAACATCTAGCTTTTTCTTAGCCTGTCAAATCAAAACAACAAACAGGACATCACAACCACTTCCCAAATTTCACCCAAATTCAATTCCCTTGTCCAAGAAGCCTAATCATACCCTCAATTATTTGGGACTCTCATTTGAATTCAAGATGACACTTTTAACTCTAAACAATTCAAGACAAACATAACTTCACCTTTACTCAAACAGATAGATCATAGATGTATATAACGTCCAATCTACATCATGTAAAACTCTACTAATCTCATAAAACATCCAGCCAAATTAGCAGAGTATAGAAGAACATTCAAGATCCTATGTAGATAGCCATCATGGCACCACCTAGTTTGAAACTATTACTCGAAAACATTCGAGTCCCGAAAGTCATTATACTTATAGAATGCATAATTATCATCAGTAACATACTAAAACTAAGTAGATCACAACCAATTGACAGATATATCCATATCCTAATAGATGTCTGATGAGTTCAAAGTAAAATACACAAACTCAACATGATAGCCCATTCAAGAGCACCAATAATCAGAATGGTAGTATGATTCCTACTGGAAAACATTTTTCTCTAAATACTTTCCCTAAAGAGTTCAAGATTCTTTACCACAAATAAAAGAGAAACAAATAGCAAGAAATGGAAAGAAATGACCTTGTGAAGTTCATCTAAACCCGAAGACAACACCAGAAACACAATCTTTGACATTTTCTAGGGGAGAAATATACTCAAAACAACAATCAAATTATCTTCACTCTTATCTTATGATGGGATATCATGATTCTCCCTAATTCCAACTAATTACGGTGTTTCTTCTTCCACATTTTCTTTGCAAATTCCCCTTTTCCCTTCAATTGAAAAAGGAAAAGAAACAAAGATGAACACCCAAGCCACTAAAAGACTACCACATCATTGAGCAGAGATATATAATTAATTAACACACAACAATTTTCATCACTTACAACAACGACCACGACGATACTATATAATCAATCTCCCCTTTTCAATTTGTATAACAATCAAAGCCATCTCAAAGAAAAGATAAAGAAAGGGGAAAAAGAAGATCAATGAACATTGAAAAGGAGAGAGAGAGATTATTAAACAAAGAGTACAAACAAATTACTCAACTCCTGCACCTCGTAATGGCGCTGCATCCACGGCTATAGGGATTGGCCTGAGCTCCGGGCTGACAATTGTAATAGGATGCACCACGTCTCGAGCACGGCACCGTGTTCCTCCGCAGAGCGCCGTAGCTGATGTACTGGCTAGTGGCCAAGATACGGCGGTTGATTTCTGAATCAAATTCGAACTCCTCTCCGCCGAAACACTCCGCTATGGAGCCCTTACAGGTCGATTGGTTAGGAATCCATGCAAGACTATGGTGGATCCCGAGGCCAGCGTGGACGGCGGTTGAGGAGCAGCTGAAGATGACAAACACGGCGGCGCAGATCAGGAAGAAGGTCGGAGAATTGAATCCGGCCATTGCCATGCAAGAAGAAGCTCGTTCTGACTCTTTCTTCGTCTCTGTGTCTCTCTTCTAGTCGGAATTGAGGGTTTCTTCAGCTCCGGCAAGTGGCTCCGGCGAAACGTCGGTGGGTTGTGCTTCTTCTTCTTTGTTTTGGAGTTTGTTTAGCACAGAAAAGCGAGCAGTGAAGAGGGCCAGTTGAAAGACTTATTTAGAACGTTGTCTGAAAATATACCCTTAAATTACTTCTTAATTACGAATATGCCATTCTATGATATTCTTTTTGAAAACGTCATGGACAAGAATAACCACTCCACCTAATATGCTAACTCGTGGAAAAATAAATAAGTTTCGAAACGCCGACATTTTGCACCGAAGATTTTATGGCAACTCTCACTCTTTTTATTAAGAAATTAAGTTCACTTTCAAAATTTTCAAACTAATTTAAAACTCTTTAACAATTTTATTCCTTAGATTTTAGTTGTGGGTTTTTATTATCTACCACGTCAAAGAAAAACATATATATGTGTTTTTTTCTAATTATCTTTTAAATTTCATTCCATTATGGAATCTTTATCTACCGATTGCTCTAAAGTAAAAGAGTTCCTCCAAATATATGAAAGGGGTCTGGCCTGAGGATTAATTTCAATAAATTTGTCATCTTGTTTGGCCCTAGTGTGTCTAATAAATAAATCACGTTATTATATATATATATATTTGGTGTTTATAGACTAAGTTTTCAAAAATTAAAAGCGAGAAAATCAAATTATTAGAAAATGAGATCTAAATGATTACTAAACGGAGCTAGAAACGCAAACCTAAAAATTAAAAATAAATAATTAGATATATATATTTCGTTTGTAGTTGATTAGTTTAACAATGTTTAACGAGTAATTAAGGTAATGGGGTTATCACCTTACATACAATGGCAGTTTTGGAATTAAAACATGATTATGAGGGCATTTGAGACATTTCAAGTTCCACTGAACACAACATGTAGTTGACCTGCTGTCTTCCTTCCATGGTTGGTGAGAAGAAAATGTTTTTTTAATTAATGTTAGTAATAATAAATAAATACAACTTATTCATTATTCATTATTTTATAATAAGAAAAAGAAAAAGAAAAGGAAATTGAAGGAAATTATTTATTAAAGTCCGTCAAAGAATCTGTTACCTGAACGCGTTTATTCCATGCTTTTTTCTTTCCGGCTCTCTTTTTCACCTAACTCCCCACCAATTGCTCCGTTATCTCCGTTACCATCGATTCCCAACTATGAACTATAATTTATATTTAATTTATACATATTTAATAAAGTGGTTTGTTTATTGTTCACATAATTAATAATGTAATACAAATTGTACAAATTACATTTTGTTTTTTTTTTTTTTTTATAGAAAATACATTTTATGCTTACAGGAGCTAAATTGAAATTAAGAATTGATTTAATTTGCTTCATGGATTGAAATTGAAAAAATTGAACCAATCAATTTAATTAATTTAATTCAATTGTGTAGATACTAAAATATATCTAAATGGTTATTTATTCATAATATTTTGAACTTTTTTTTTAGAATATGTCATATGTAAAAGTAAAAGTGAGGATTTAAAATTCAGACATACGTATAATTTTTTTTTTTTTTTTAAATATCGTATAAAGTTATTGATGATTGCACGTCAATAAATAGACAATAAGTAAAACCCCCTAAATTTATTATACTTCATATTTTTCTCAGTTTGTTTAATACATTTAACTAACTCATGATTTCTTTTTTAAAAAAAAAAAAAAAAACAAACAAACAAACTCTCATAACTTTCAATAAATTTTTTAATCCAACCAGGGAAAATTAAAGTTAGCTATTTGGTTTTTTAAAACGGATTTCTACATAAAATACCTTAAAAATAGGTTCATATTAAGTTAATGTTATTAACATTTTATTTTTTACAAAAAAAAAAAAAAAAAAAAAACCATTGATCTTCTTAGTTTCACTAATATCAGTGGTTATTTACAATTTAGTCATCACCTATATTATATATATCCCACATGTTTTGAGGTCATTTCTTCATCTTCCCTTTATTTTCTCGTTCTGGCAGTGTGAGTTACAGGCGGAAGACGGATGGCATAGGGCGATACAATGACGGGACGAGCACAGGACAACAATAACGGTGATGGCGGACTTGGAGCGAAAGAACAACAATGATGGATTTGGAGCAAATGAATGGCAACAGCCAACTCGGAGCAGACGAACGACAAGCCTGGTTCAGCTTTTAGTTTTTTTTTATATATATATGCTGTGATATAGATGTACTTTTTTAATTTCTATAAGAAATTTGATATACTGTGGTATATGTATTTGTTTATTTGATACGAGTGAAAGTGTTTATTATTATTATTATTATTATTATTATTTAATTGTTTTGGTTGATGCCTTAAATCTCATAAGTATTGTAGTTTGTAATTGTAATATACAGACAAATTATTTATTTAATCAAATATGATATGTTTTATTCGATATTTGGTAGCATTAACCCATAAATCAATAAACTAACATCTAAGATTATCTCATGTAGCTTAAATATGTATGTAGAGACATACAGATGGATCGTGTTTAGGAGATAACCTAAATGATCTGTAGTAAATGGATAAGGCTGGATACCTTATCCTGGTGACATTACGAATACGGCCCCCTTTGAAGATGTTACAATTGTTATAAAGTGCTACAAATGATATGATCTTGATCATTCATATATATATAAGCGGAGGTATTCTATGCAGAGAAGTCTGTATAAGATCGGATCACAAAATTATTTGTCTCATTGTATAACATCGTTAATAATAAATATTTACATTTCACCAGGATAGCGATAGTTGACATGACCTAAATCCTGATTGAGTTATGAATTTCTGCCTATAAAGGCGGTCCTTTGATTTGTATGGGTGACTCAATAAGTTTACCATTTTTTCATGATTCATTTGTTTGTGGAGGTGGGAACACAACTACATAAGACAAAATTCATTCATTCCCTACTAGGTAAGTAAGATCTGATTCCGGAGCTTGAACAATGTGGCGTCATACCCTTTTTTGCCTCGAGAGGGGTTTGGTTATAGTTCGACCATGACTTATTGTTTATTAGAGGGATCAGTGACACTTAAGGAGTTAGATGTAACTATAGGGGCAAAACAATAATTTTAGTCCAGCTATACTTACGAGCAATTTGTGAAGTATCATTGCGTTGTTGATTGGTTATATCCAATTGACACATAAACATATATGTAGTGCGAAAAATGTAGTTGTTGGTCTTTAGTAGAGTAATCGACATTTAATGGACGTTTAATAATTTACTTAAATGAGTTTAATTAATTACTCAAGTACCATTGAAGCTTCAATATACAGGTCCATAAGGTTCCCTATGTAGCTCAACAAGGATCGGTGAGAATTAATTTTGGATTAATTTGAATTGTTCAAATTAATCGATAGAAATAATTATAAGTGATATAATTGATTTAAATTAATTATATGTAATATAATTAACATAATGTATTTGATACATTATAATATATAATTTATCTGAGATGAAGTAAATATTTGAATATGATTCAAATACTAATTATATGAATGAGATTCATATTATTAAATTAAGTATAAATGTGATTGATATTAAATGTCATGCATTATTGAGTGAAAATTAAACTATAGGTTATATTGTACTGGATACAATATTAAAATTATAGGTTATATGTTGTATACGATATAACATATAGTAATATATACACATAATAAGTTAGTTACTACACACATATATATATTAAATTAATTTCAATTTTAATATATTTTTTGAAATTAAAGGGAGGGAAATAACTTCCCTCCTCTTAATTTTCTCTCAGTGGAACGTGTGCGATGAGCAGTTTTACGAGATCTTCTTCCTCTTCACAATTTGTTTTTTTTTTTTAACAGACTATCTGAATGTCCATATCTCTATGTAAAAAAATTCCCCAAAAACCTTTTCTCCTCTTTAAATCTACTCTTCCTCTTCCAAAACTCAGAGCCCACGCCTCATGAAATTCTTTACACAACAAATAATAATAAGGAATTTCTTGTGGTGGTGCCCTTCTTGGATTACTGTAAGTTCTAGAAGTTTACTTGTTTGTGGTTGTTCGTGACCGGAGAAGAGGAAATTCGTGAAGGTTGCGAGTTCTTCAAGGGTAATTAAACTCTAACGCTATTTTCCCCTTTCAATTGCATGTTGTAATTTTTCCTGGACTATGCATATTTACTATGTAAATCTTTTCATCATGTGAAAATTAAAAATTGGGCCGATCACCGCTTCCGCTGCAGAACTTCACCGTTTTTTTCATTAATGTATTATGATATACATATTGTGGTGTAAATAAAATTTATGAAAATTCATATACTGTGATATATTTCATATATTAGTTTATATTGTGATTTATGTCAAACATAGAGTTAATCTCTAATTTATAAACTGTAATATATTTCATATATTGGTTAGAATATTTTAAATACCTAACAAAATGTTCTAAGGTATATTTAAAATAAATATTAATCCGTCAAAATGTTATAAGACATATTTAAAATAACCATTAATCCATAAAAAAGGCAAATAAGTTGATACGTGAAAACCAACGTAAATAGAAAATAAAATTTCATCAAATGCATTTTTTTTCACATTGAAAAATGAAAAAAATTACAATAAATATATTTTCTCTTTCCAATTGATAAACGATTTTTTTTTTATTAAATCATCATCTCTCTATAATAAATGTATTTTCTCTCCTCATCATTAAACTAGCTTCAAAATAGGAAAGAATATATAAAAATTGGCCAACAAGAGCTTAGCTCAACTCACATATAATTTTAAGATTTTCATGAAATATAGGATTTTCTTTAGGAAGAAACTCATCTTTAAAATTAAGTTTATAAACATTACTCTTACATCCTATCCACAAGCTTATATATTTTGTTGTTTACTTTCTACTATTACTTACAAAAATCAAGTAAAAATTTGAAAGAATAAAAAAAAAATAGTTTTAAAATTCTTTTATTTCTAGAATTTGACTAAGAACTCGAGTAAATTTTTTTAAAAACAAAAGTGAAATCATAATTTAATAGTTGGAAGAAAACAAACATAAACTTCAAAATTAAAAAATAAAAAAAAAATTGTTACAAACAAAAGAAAAAGGCCTAAATAATGTGAAATAGAATTTCAAAATCTTGAAAAGACAAAATTATCAAGCATTATACAAAACTTTTTCATTGGGTTATTTTTCTTTACACCTACAAACAAAGAATTTAAATAGAACGAAAACATAAATAAAGACAAAAATGACATGTTAATTTAAGCATAGATAAATGTATAATTAGCAGAAATTATCCTTTTAAAAAAATAATAATAAATAAATATATAAATGATGAAATCCCATTAAACCAAAATTGTAAATGATTTCAAATGTTTACTAACTAAAAAGTGGAGGAAAAATGAGTCATTGGATAGCTTTCTCAAGAGGCCATTCAAATTGGTCATCAATGAATTCAAAAGGCCTTCCAAAGATTTTTCTTGCTGTCATCTTTCTGTTGCAAGTTATACTTTTTCATCCTTTAATTTATTCTCAAATTCCAAAGCTTGTCTTTATTTTGAGGAAAATGGACATGGACAAGCTAAGAATATAATGACCTTTTTTTTTAAAGGATGTATAAATAAATACGAATAAAATTATGTGGAATAAATATAAAGACAAGAATTTATTCAATTTCAGAAATGGTACCTTCTTTTCTTCTTTGAGAATTAGAGTATTTTCAACCAAAAATTATCACAGAGTAAACCATGATTAAACTTAACACCCTTCTAATACTTATTCTTTTTAGATCGTAGAGGTTCCTCACCTAAATCTATAGCAATTGCCTTTTTATCGTCTTCTCATTTGAAAATTGAAATAGGTAAAATATGTCCGAACTTTGAGTTAGATTTTAATTATGTTTTTCGACTTTGACACATGTCATTTATACGCTTGACTTTGAAATTATTCCAAAAAATATCTTCTTTGTTAAGATAAATGATAGAAATTGATACGACAATTGATAAATAAAAATTAAAGTAATATATGACATTTTTTGCAACTCGATAAAAGATAAAGATGGTAGCACTCATATCATACATCAACTACCATGTCAATATATGTGAATGATGTAAATAACATCACATTTGTCTCTCTCAATTTTTACTCATTAATTATCACATCAATTTTTATTTTATTTTGATTGGAAAAAAACTCTCATAATATACTTTTTTTTTTAAAAAAATAAAATTCAAAGTTTAATGATAAAAAGATAGAAACTTTAGGGCATAGTTCCCAAACTTAGAGATATTTTTGCATAGTTTAACCTCTTTTATAGTCAAGCTTTACAAAATTATTTGCACTCACGTTCTTAAAAAAAAAAATAAAAAAATAAAAACAACAACAATAATAAAAACTCTTGTAAACTCTTACTCCATTTTCAAATTATAAAAATACTTATTTTCTCTTTTATTTTTCAAAAACTGTGGCCATAATTTCTTTAAAAACAAAGAAAACGTTTTTTTTTTCTTGAAAGAAAAAAACAAAAGAAAAAAAAATATCATTATCTCACCATCATGTAGGCAAAAACAAAAATTTGGTTGCTACATCCCATACTTTTTTTTTTTTTTTTTTTTTTTTTAGAAATCCCAATATCCCATACATTATATAACTATATAAAGCATGACTACTATGGTTAGTTGGTTCCATTACCATAAATGCATATAAACATGAAATGAATGAGAATGAATTGTGGCATGTTCCTGTGTAATGCTACAAAATCAACTGATATAAATAGTGAACTCTAATTATATTGCAATTTGCACCTCCTGTTTTGAAATATTCTTTCTCAGCCCCCCTTGCACTCAAATCTTCTTAAATTTGAGAGCCCAATCTTCTCCCCTATAATTACTTTTTTCTCTTTCTAAAAAGTTGAGGGTGTTTGTTTTTTATTTGGTACCAAATTTGGAAATTGAATCCTAATTTAAATGAGTAATCAAAGTGTACATAATATACCATCAAAATAATTGTAGTTTAATTAATAACTATTAATTAATTTATAAACATGTTTTATATTATAAATTTTGTATGATTATCATTTTACAACATAATATAATTTATAATGTATTATGAATGACATACATATCTTAGTTTAAAGAAAAATGATGAGTTTATAACATGTAATAATATAATATATTTATCAAAAAGTTTATTCTTTATAATGTAATTTTACATCAAATTATAAATTCAAATTTCGAATACACTAAAAATAGAAAAAAGAATTGTTTTCAAATTCATACTTCTCACAAATATTCGTTGAATCCATTTGAAGTTTCAGTAAATCTAAAAACCTAATACATCATCTCCAACATGCCATGGAAAATCAAAATTCTATTTGAACACAAACTAATGCCAAGTGAGCAAATTTCATGCACAAACAAGAACCAAATTATCAAATAAGCAATCATTATAAAAATCATTCATATAGTTCATGAACATTGTTGTCTATCTAATCTTTATATTTTAAAATTTTCACAATGACTACTTATGCCTCTAATTAATACATGTTGCCAACACTAACAATGAGATGGAATATTGATGAGACACGTCATGTCTATTATATAAATTGACGTGTATTAGCGTGAGGACAAAAGTTGGAAAAATGACAGTGCTTGTATTATCAACCTCGAGAGGTTCGATCACCCACCCTACACTTTAATTACAATACCTTAAAAAAAAGTTAGAAAAACAAATAAGGGTGTAGATTTTAAAAAACAAAAACAAAAACAAAAACAAAAAAACAATAAACTAGCATAATCAAAGTTTACATTTAAGAGGTTTAATAATATTTCCGATCCTTGAACTTTCATGAAAATAACAATTTAGTACCTACATTTCAATATTAAACAATTTAGACCGTGTATTTAGTCCCTATTTTGAGAAATCTAGTCAAAATTAAGTACCATATTTTTTATTATGTAACAACTAAGTATTTACTTTCTATAAATATATTTAGTATATAATCAATTATTGATCTATATATATAAGAAATTTCAATCAATCACAAACAAAATGGTTATAAACTTTAAAGTTTAAGGACTAAATCACAAACTACCAAAGTTCAAGGATTAAATTGTCAATTCTATGAAAGTTAGTGACAAGTTTTTTTAATCATATTCAAAAGTGTCAACTAAGAAACCAACCTAAATATAGCTCAATTGATCTTGATCAAGACACTACTTACTTTCACAAGTTAGAGGTTTGAATTCATCCTCGAGAAAGACGTGAGAGATAAATTAAACAATCAAGTAAACATGATAAATCGAGCAATTTATCAAGGAAGAATTAAAGGAGGGCTCACTATGCTTTTTTAGAGGAGGAAGAATATTTCTAGTACCAGAATAGTACCTACTACTCTCATTCGTTATTTGACACATCATCAAATGATATATTAATTTATTATTAATTTATTTTCGTAGATCTCACAATTCTTTAATTTTTACTTTTATGGAAATCAATGAAAGGAGATATTATGAAAAGTTCTCGAAATTTGAGAGAGAGAGGGCTCACCAAGCTTTTCCCATTTCAGTAAAAAACTTTAGCTCTTTCACTTCACATAAGATTTGAAAATTCCAGCTTCCAGGGCATCATATCTATCTAACATTGACATTAGAAAATACCTGAAATTAATGCAAATGAAGACAGTACAAAGGACCCCAAACCAACAACTGATTCTGTTCACAACACTATATACTGGAACAGTAAAGTGGACTCGATGCTAAAACCATAACAATTTATGTGACCAAAATGACCCTATGATCAAGCCAAGGATACAGATACCACTAGGTAATTGAGAAGAGTTGGCATCTGCTCACCCCCAGGCTGATATTACACCACACTTCCACAGGAGGACCGAGCATACGCGATGGCATCTTTGGGACGTTGGCCCCCCTATTTAACGTCATACAGATTATGTATGTCGAGCTTCGATGAGTGAATCAACTAGGTATGTGTTTACCCTGCCAAATGCAGGCAAGCACGCATGAGTAGAGTGTAGAAAGCAGACAACTGGTCATGTGTCAAACAGTACAAAACGTGATTCAATAATGCAGGGAAAATGGAAAATGCCTAGCCCGCCCAAATATTTCAAAAACAAAGATATATTTACATGCCTTTTCTTCTCAGCATGTCCGGATTTGCATATAAAAGGAAAAAAACGCATTTAACCTATATAATTAGAAGACAAACATAGATACATCTAGATCGAAGTTCATTATTGTTATTAGGGTAAATTACACATTACTGAAACAGAACGGTCCAAGGTGAGAAAAGATAAGGAAAGAGAGAGAGTTGGGCCAATGGCCCAACTCGTTCGACTTGGCCGAGGCCATCCTATATCCTCTGTGGAGGCCAATTCCCGTGGGGCACAGTCTTGACCTACCTGACGGAGCCTGAATTAGCCTCCTCGAATCCTATTCAAAATAGGTCTAGGAAAACCCCATGGTTCCCTCCCCACTAACTAAGGAGTCATAACACCACAAAAGGTAAGTTGTTCTCCCTCCTAAAAAACTTGTTGATTCTTTGTTAAAAACTGACTCAAGTATCGGAGTTTCTGTGCCAAGCACCACACCAGTGTTCTATTCTAATTATTTTGCAGGTAATCTCCTCTCTCAAACTACGTTCTTCTTGTCCAGATTTATGCATCAACAGTGATAATTTTGCAAGTCACTTCTTTTATAAGAAACGTCCATTAAAGTTCTATAATAATACAAAGTGTAAATCTCCTTCAGCAGCTTGATGATTTCCCGTATTTACACTTTGTATTATTATAAACTTTAATGGATATTTCTTATAAAAGAAATGACTTGCAAAATTATCGCTGTTGATGCATAAATCCGAATAGGAAAAATCATCAAGCCGCTGAAGGAGATTTAAAAGAAAACAAAAAACAAAAACAAAAATTCCTGTTAGATAAATTAAGAAAGAGGGGGAAGAGAACACAAAATAATCCGTATGGAAAAAACACCTGTTATAGGAGAGCTCATAATCTACCTTGAATATGAAGTGGTAGATAAAGTTTATTATGCCGTTAATGGGAAAGGTACATGTCACACCTCAGACAGTGACATGGTTCAGATAATTTCGAAAGAGACAGGGACCACATTGCTAAATTTACAATCAATGAGCAGAGTCAAACAGAAAAAGATATACTAAATGGAAAGAAGGCTCAATATTCAAATTAGACTCATGAGCCAACTAGAACGTAGATACAACATGCAACGTAGACAAAAATAAAAATACCTTTCTATTGTTCTTCATAGTATGGTGGAGTTGACTGAACACACAATTCATTATCATCCCCATCATCGTTGTCATCATCCTCGTCTTCTTCATCTACCCAGTTACTGGGATGATGTTGAGAAACGGCAGGACCATTTATATCAGACCTCTCTGAGAGTATCGTGCAAACCAACAGGAAAATGTTACTACTAGCTGCAGGAGTAACAAAATATGCTAGTTTAAGCAAATGACTTAAATGACTCATGAGGTATCTACTGACCTTGACGTTCTCTTCCCATAGAATGGTCACTACATTAAACAGTAAAGTAAACTTAGTCACTTAAAAACTATAAGCCAATATATCGGGATAAAAAAATTATTCGAACCAAGAATTAGAAAGGGACTCTAAGGTGAGTTTGATCAGGTGAGACAGTTACAGGTATAAGTTATGACATAGTACAGTTGTCGCACAATGATATGCCTCAACCTTCTACTCACTGAATACCACCCAGTGAAAACTCTGCTGTAGTCTTTTTATTATTTTCAGTCTGCCGAGTCTTATCAATCGTGAATCTCATTCTTCAATAATGTTTTCTTATTTTAGTCAACTGTTGCCTACTGCTTTGCGTATTATATATTAGCCGTAAGACATTTGTTAAAAAGATGCAATATATATCAATGAAATTTATTTCTTATCAAAAAAAAAAAAAGGGAAACTCCATACTATGAATATTCTCGACAGAAAGTAGATGTTCAATCCAAACAGGAAAGATGGAGTCAATGTACCCAGTTTTCTTCAGTAAACTAACCGTCACGTATTGGAACAAAGTTCATCGAAAAAGTAATAGACGTCATCATATATGAAAAATAACCAAAAGATCGATTCAAAACTGATCAATATGGAAACAAGTTGCATTCTAAAGGATACCTAGCACGACCAACTTGGTCATTTTCTTGAGCACACCCAGCTTTCGAAATCTGTATTGTACTAATCCTTTGAATTTCCATCTGTTCAGAAGAACTCAAATTTCTCTCAGCTTGTACCTGTCCTTCAGCACCGTTACCGCTTCTTGGTGCACTTCCTGAAAAAGGTTTGAAGGATGATTTAAAATACAAAACAGCCTATTTCTAAAAAAATCCTATCTCAGATGAGAGAACCAATGAAAATGTGACAGGGATACAAAAGGACTAGGTTTAGGCCTGAATAAAAACAATGACCTGAGAGTTCAGACCATATTCTGGTATGATCGGATGGATGCCCAGAAACATTAGCTCTAGACCCATCTTGCTCTGCATGTGCTTGGGAGCCAGCTCTGTGATCAGATTCACCATGCACATTCGCAGCCTCTTGTGGAGGCTGTGATTGGCTTCCCGCATGGAGCTGTGATATAAGCATGGTGGCAAGTACAAGTGTAGCATCAAAGTTTGAACTTGAACCATCGTCCAGACCGAATTTCGGTGCCATTAGGATTGGCCTGCATACCCAAATATGAAATCCTATCTTTTGATAACAAGGGTTAACTTTGTATTTCATTCAGAACCATAGTTACCAAGTTCTAACCAGGAAAATGAATGAAATATTTTGAAGTCTAAGTCAAGCGGTTAGAAGATCAGCCGTGGTATTTTAGCACCATTATGATAATTAGAAGTCAGAGGTCCTCAATTATTAAGGAAATTGAGAAAATACTAAAAAGAAGGTAAAAGAGGAAGCAAAAAGAATAAATAAATAAACAAAGAAGTCAGAGAACAAGTAATATGTGCAAGAATAAATAAATAAACAAAGAAGTCGGAGGACAAGTAATATGTGCAATTCTTACTCTCCAGCTTTTTCAAAATACAGGTGGATGTCAACTTCACAGCCCTCGCAAAAAGAAAGAAATGCCTGAAATTTGACGATGAAAGTAATGTAAAGAAAATGCCTTAACCACGAATATCAAAAAAAGAAAAGCTACAAATTAATCATGCTTCCGATATATAGCTCAATATTGTGAAAAATAACAACAACAATACTATCAACTCACCAAAAGCATAAAGAAGAGAAGTTTAGTAGTACCGCCAGAGGAGCAGCATTCTGAACTCAATAATGAAAATTGAATTCACAAGGGAGGTTTCAAAGCTTAAATAAAAGTACCTTCAATTCTTTTACTCCAAACGTTATGTCTACCGGATCTCCACTGTGAGAATAATGGACAAACTCTTCCTTAGGATCTATCCAAAGTTGAGTATGTAGCAGTGCATCATTGTCTGCACTTAAACAATGAGGCATGACCTAAATTTTGGTATATCCACGGAAAGTATCAAATTTTCAAGCATCAACATCTAAATTGAGAAAATTATTAGGGGAAAATTCTATAGTGGAATATATTAATTGATCTAGGCTTGCACATATCACTATCACCTTTGGTCGGGTCTATGTAGCTTCTAAGCTCAACAGCCTTTCCTTCAATCTCACTTGCAGCTTCAGAAGGTAATGAAGTTGGTTCTGTTGCAATAATAGTGATCTCCTGCAAGGATGACTGAAAATTAGAGAGTAATCTGTTCAGATCTCGAGGTCTCACGACTAAGTCACTTGGGAACTGCCTCCTGTCAAGAGACAAGTGTTGTATGTCTGGCTCAATGTTGCAAGAAATGCAGTATGTTTTCTTCATTCCTGCATGCCAGATAACATTGATGTATTTGAAGTTTATTGATCACAAAACTATAAGACCAAGTCGCATTGAAAACACAAAAGCATTTTGTAAGACCAACAACCCTTGTTGCTTTAGTTGAACTCTTCAGTTGTGGTTATCAGATGATTTATAATCAATCAGTGTCAACATATTGGACCAATATAAGTTAGACAACCTCAATTTGTCAGCATCTGCATCTACCAATGATCATAGATCATTTGAATATGGCTTTAACACAAATGTATGCATATTCATAAGAACTGGAAAAAGCAACTGACCATTGAAGCATTCCAAACTCCATCGCACTTTCAATGCATCAGGATCTGGCAACTGCACTTTCAGATGGTCTATACTGGCAATTGGTGTCCTAAGAACAGAGCAAACAGCCTGGCATGGCAAAATAGGTAAGGATTGGGGTGAAGTAAAATACTGTTGGTGAATGTAATTCAACATAATATCATGCGTACCTTCAAAAGAACACTGCATTGCACTTGATTACCAGAAATGGCATAGTCATCAAAGAACCCAGTCTGAAATGTTATAGCTTGATAGGCAGACCGTGATGCATTGAGGGTGTAAAAAGCAAGCTGAAGTTGATAATAAAACAATGGGCTATAAAATTGTTTCTTTTTTTTTTTCCCATATATTTGAGCCAGGCAGCCCATGCCAAAACAATTCAACAAGCAAAGCAGGCTTCAAGGTTTTAGCTATTTACATACCAAAGTTCACTCGATTCTTTTTTTTTTTCCCATAAGAAACAAATTTGTTGATGTATGAAATTTACAAAAAAAAAAGGCCAAAGCCCAAGCCAAAGGAATTATGTAAGAGATCTCCAATTGACCAAAAGGGAAGAGAGGGTGTATGATTTAAACTCCTAGCATGAAAGATAATGAGTTCAAAAGGAAAAAACGAAGTTCACTCAATTCTTAGTTGCAGTAAAAAGTAC
This sequence comes from Benincasa hispida, assembly GCF_009727055.1. Lineage (NCBI taxonomy): Eukaryota > Viridiplantae > Streptophyta > Magnoliopsida > Cucurbitales > Cucurbitaceae > Benincasa > Benincasa hispida. Next base: position 43,870,428 of record NC_052354.1, on the reverse strand, counting down.
GTCCTTGTAATTTGAATAGGGTGGAGGTTTAGGGTATACTGGTTCAATGCTAAACATTTACTTGTAACTTCTCTTATAACGATGAAAAGTTTTTCGATTTCAAAAGAGAGTTGATATATACGATAAAAGTCATAGTTTTGTAAAGTTCACTCAATTTTTAGTTGCAGTGAAAAGTAAGTCCTTGGATGGAGGTTTGGGGTTACTAACTTACTGGTTCAATCTTAAACTAAACTTGTAACTTCCCGCATATTGATGAAAGGTTTTTCTATTTCAAAAGAATGTTGATATATAAAATAAAAGTCATCGTTATGTATAAGATGGTATGTTTGGAGATGAAAAGGGAATGAAAGACTGGAATTGGATGTGTTGATTACTAAAATTCACGTGGGTCCTCTGGGGGGAGGGGATATCGATTGCATGACAAATGGCAAGAAAACAATTGTGCAAGGACATTTCAAGGATAAGATGAGATCATTTCAAATGGACAAGATCAAACTGTTGAAAGAAGAGAATGAGTTGTTTTTCCACGGGTTTTGGCAGCTGGAAAAGGGAAGAGTTTCTTGGCTAAAGTTATCTCAGATGAAGAAGTAGGCCTTGTACAATAACATATAACTGAGGAAGTTTTAAATTTTTTCAAAAACTTAATAAAAGAGAGTAGCACAAAGGTTTGTTGTAGAGGAGGTGAGATGAGTCTTGTAAGCCAAGAAGCAAGTCGTTGAAAGGGAGACATTTTGCATGAGTCTGCAGATCGTTGCTCTATGATGGAGGAGTTTTTTAATGCATCTATCATTTCGTGACAAGGAAGGATCCTTTAGCATGTTTTTTTCCAAGGCATGCCTGGAGAATAACAATAGATTTCTTGCAGGATTTAATGTATTTTTGTACTTACTTGTATTTAGGGTTATATCAATTTAAATCCTAAACTAATGATTGTATCCATTTAAACCCTGAACTTACGTAAATGTATCCATTGTTGAAATTTTCTTACTTTTTTGTTTCTCTCTCTCTCTCTTTCTTTGGATTGGATACCTCTTTTGTATGGTTGGTCAGGTTCTGGCTTGACTCCTTTTACTTGGTTAAAGATTTATTAGATGCTAATGCATTGTCTTGGGCAATACCAGTATGAAGAAACTTACTGAATTGAAGTTCATATGTACATCAAGCTAATTGGAAAGCTTGGTGGTTTTCACCCGATGAAAGGGAAGAAACCAAGAGAGTAGCATTTGCATCACTCTTGGAGTTTTTATGTGATACCTGTTACCTCTCTTTCACAGATTCCTAGTTCACCAGTAGAAAGAACCTTGGTGAAGGGTAATCCGGCTCGCTTATCACTAACCAGTGACATTTTACATGTTTAAAAGTTATTTTCACTCAAAGTCGCTAACCACGTTCTGCACGCATACATGGCCTAGAAATTGGATACAGATTCACCGGCCAATTTACAATTTTGAGAATTCGTTTAGACAAATGCAGATAGTTCCACCTAATCTTGGACTCATCAAAACATAGCATTACAATTGAGCTTACAGACAACTCAACTGACCAATCAAACTAAACACGAACGCTTGATTAAGCCAGATGCGAACGATGTGAGAATCTCTGATGAAACTGATCTAGGGAGGCAGGTTCGGGGGAAAAATGGAAAGAACTATGGAGAAAAGGGAGAATATGGAATACCTGCGATGGAGAAGCTTGGATGACGAGCTCGTTTCCGATTCTAGCAAGGCATGTGACTGAGCGAGCGAAGGTCTTGAGAGCATTTCCGCTCAGACTAAACTCCATTGATCTCACTTCCTCGCCGCCCGATGACCGAACGAGAGAGAGAGAATCGCACGGGTTTTATATTGGCGGGAAGAAGCAAGAAAGACCGAAAGTCCTATTTTTTTCCCCGACTATAACAACAACGGGCATGGGATCCAACTTTCGATACGTTGGAGGAAGGCCATCTATACAATTTCCCCCGGGAGGGCACGTTCTCTCGAGTGGGGAAAAATTTTCCGAGACGTTAGTTTTTACATATTTATTTAATAGAGTTATCTAACTTTATGGTTTTGTTATTTATATATATATTAGTTTAAATTAGATTATATATATATAATATAATAAATAATTTTATTTTTATTTATTTATTTTTTAAAAAATAATTAATTTTTTAAAGTCAAAATTTGAGTAATTTATTTTTAAATTCAAATTATCACATAAAATTAATCATAATAAACAATTTAATGATAAAGTTAATTATTTGATTAAAATTTGTTCACGTTAGTTATTTAAATTAATTGGCTCAATCCCGTGGAGAATTTCATGATGATGGAAAATGAAATAGGGAGTTGGGACGGGGATGGGGAATGACATCCCCGACCCCGCCCCGTCTTGTGGACATCTCTAGCCATCTCTCGTTGGACTACGAAATTTTGAAGACGGTGACTGAGGCAGGGTTTATTAAACCTTACTAAAAATCGATGAAATCCTAATGAAATTTTATCATTACCGAGGCAGGTTGAATGGATCATAGAAGGTGCAAGATGTGCTTCCATTCCTTTACCTATTTTTGTGCTTTTAGCCGGAAAAAGCATTTCTTGGCTATTAAGTTCAAATCATCCATAAACTCTGATTTGCTAGCCTGTTTGACCCTCAAATGTAGAAGTATGTGTAACAGTAATAGTAAGTTTGACAAAATTTATAATTTTAAGTAAATGCCCTCAAAATCAATTTTGTAACGGTAATGGTAACAATAGAACATAATTCTCATACGCAATCGAATTGAGTACTCTTTATTCATTAATCAGATTGCATTATTTCATTACATATCTGGATGTAGGATTCACGTGTTAGTACAAATGCATAACAAGTAAATAACACCAAAAGTAATCAAATGGGATCCATTTTTTTTATTTCCATTAATCTATTATGTTTTCAAAAGGGTAATTATGGCCTCAGTGAACAATTATAGCTTGCGAATATAATGAAGGTTAAATGGGTTAAGAAAAAAATTGTGCAAATTACCCAAATTTGAACATCGAAAAGTGGTTTAACTCAACGTTGAAAATAAAGATGTATAATAGTTTGTTTATGTCACTCTCTCACACTGCATCTCTTCTCCCTCCTCATGCTCGTTGTCGTGTTTAACTAGTCCAATATAATATGCTCTTCCACGTTAGAGTTATTGCTCGTCACACTAAACAAATAAGTTGGCAAGGAATACATGGCATCATGAAAATTGTTATTTTTCATTGTTTTTGACATATGGACAAAATGACATTTTGGTCGTCTATACACAAAATTTATACTTGGTGTTGTGTGTTATTCAATCTGTGAGTTTTGATGAGTGTTAACATATCATTAACTTAAGAGTTCTATATTTAATCGAACCCTTAACTGTACAAATGTCTAATATATGTGTCTCTAAATTGAATTCGTACATACTCAAAATTTTATCAAATTATCTGATCTATTAGATATATATTATTTAAATATTATGTTTAACTTAATCAACTAACTTTAATTTTGTATTTAGTAAATTCATCGGACACCTCTTGAAGTTTGAAAACCTATCTAAAACTACAAGTGTTAGATTTTTTATACGATATATCTAAGATATCGATATCCATTAAACCCTAATTTTGAGGTTGAATCATTCAATTTACAAACATACTAACCAACCAAAGGATATTGTAATCGTTAATACATAATGATTTTGATTGCAATATATTGAACTGAAATTGATGATATACGCGTGTGAAAGCAAAAGTGTGCATGTATTTACACAATATTATGAATACGAAAATATATAGTATAGTTTAATTTAATTAAAATATATATTTGAAAAAAATACCCTTTTGGTTCTCAAGTTTTGAAGAATATGAGTGTTTGGTCCCTAAGTTTTCAAAACATATCTTTTTAATCCTTGAATTTTTAAAAATAGGTTTAAAAAGTCCATCAAATAATTTTATAATATACCCATTGGTTGTATAACTATTCTATGTTATTTTCTTAATCTCTATATATACATGTAATATTGTTTTCATATTCATTGAAAAGTAAAATAATACAAAGATATTTCATTCTAAATATCTAGATGGTATTAGAGCTAAACGTCTAACGACATCATCGATCCTTCAAACCCTTTATTCACTCTCGATCTATCGTGGAATCCACAAATGCATAAGAAATTGTAATAATAAACTGAGGGAACAAGACTTCGATTGTGAAGCTCAGGACACAAATTTTCTTATATGGATACTACAGATTGTTCCATCCCTATAAGAAAATGGGCTTGAATATCACATCTATGGTGAAAAACCGATTATTCAAGACAGTGTTGCTGTTGAGAATGAATATCCAGCTTATAATCGATAGAGGAGACAAGATTGCTTGATTTTTTTCTTGGTTATTATGTTCCGATGAGGGAATACTTAGAGATCTTCTTCACTACACGACTTCAAGCGAACTTTGGAAAAATTTGAATGAAATGATTGCGACGAAGAATCTGGCGTAGGTGATGGACATCAAGACAGAAGTACAGAATATGAGCAAATGAAACCTCTCTATCAAAGATCATTTACGAAAGTTGAAGAAGAATCTTATTGATCGATAAAATGCTTTTGGCAAACCAATTTCAACGAAATATCATATTTTACATATACTTTTATGGATTTGGAATTGAATATGATTCAATTGTCTCTGTTATTACTTCGCTAAAGGATGCCTTTGATTTACCAGAAACACTTCTTTTCTTCTATCCAAAAAAAGTCGAATGGAAAAGGAAAAAATGATTTTTGCCTCATCTTCTTCTCTTATTCCATTTGTGAATCTTGCTTTTCAAGAGAGTACTGAAAATAAACGATATTGGGATATGCCCTAGTTTATTGTATATTGTACGTGTTTTTCTCTTGTATTGTACATTAGTTTCCCAAGACATTGGGTCAAGTGGGAGATTGTTGAGATTGGTGTTCTAATTCTTCCAGAGTCTCGTTGTTTGTAATTATACACATGTAAGTGTTATTTCATTCTGGTATTTACTCATATCCAATAAACAAGGCTTCGTGGTTATTGTATGTAAACTTGAGCATGTATATGAGATATACAAGTGGATCATGCCTTAAGTGATAACCTAATTAGGTCTGTAGTATAAGGATTAAGGAGGGATTCATGATCCTTATGACACTACTACAGATCTTAACAATATGAAGATGAACAAAAATATGAATTTTGATTGTACTAAAAACAATAATTCAAAAGGAGGAAACAAGAATTGGACCAGGGATAGTGTTCAATGCCAGATGGTGTTACACTGTCAAGAAATGTTACTTCAGAGTTCTAGGACAATACTTAGGCCTAGCGAATAATTCAAACTCTAATTCAACAACTCTAATGGCTTCTGCAGTAGATATAAACAGAGACAGAAATCGTTATTCGAATTTAGGGGAAAAGAATCATATAACAAATTATTTGACTAATTTGACACTAAGCACTGACACTTCAGGAGGATAGCAAATTCAAGCAACCAATGGTTCAAGTTTGCATATTTCTCACCTTGGTTATGCTTCTCTTAAAACTCCAAATCGAATATTCCATCTTCAGAATATGCTTCGCATATACCCATTGATACAAAAATTTACTCAGCGTTAGTCAGTTTGCTCTTGATAATAATGCCTACTTTGAATTCCATCCTTCTTATTATATTGTGAAAGACCGAGCAACCGATTCTATCTTCTTCAAGGATTTCTTCACGAAGGCTTGTATTATTTTAAAATGGATGAAGCTTCATCTCGTTCCAAAGACACGTATTTGGAGATCATCACTACAGTGAAGCCATTTATACCTACTGAAGTCTTAGATTCTACTTGCTTCTTTGTACATTCAAATATTTTACCTTCCATTGATGTTTTACATTAGAGACTAGGTCAACCATCTCTATCTGTTGCAAAACATATAGCTAAAAGTCGTAATCTGAAAAATATTCTCAATAATAAATAACTTCTCGTTTGTCAAGCTGTAAGCCCCGAATTCTAAATTTCCTAAACAAGTATGTTTAGCCAAAGGAAAGATATATTAAATATCTAATCAGTGAAAATTCATGTTATTTATAGGAGTTGTGGAGAAAGGAAAAGAAAAACATATTAAATAGGGAAGTTCACTTATTGGTTTGGGCTGGAAGCACTAAATATGGGGTGACGTGGCGGTTAATCCTTGAACTTGGGAGGCAGAAGAAAGATTAAAAGGAAGAGAAACTTCAAAAGCTTGGTTTCGGCAATCTACATGAGCAAATTTAGTGAAATTGGTGCCATTTGAAAGATGGGAGAATTTAGTTTTCGAGGTTGTCTTGCTAGAAAAAGATTGTAGGAGAAGAAGAACAAAAAATAAGGAATTTGCAGAAGAGGCAGAATCTCAGATTAATCAGGGTTCAAGGTGAAGATTGGAAGCTCCAGGCCAAACCATAAGAAATTTTTTGCTGAAATTTGTAGGTAAGAAATTTAACTCAATTTTAAACAAGTTTGTAGAATGAAGTTTTTTTAAAAGAGTTTAGGATTTTGAATTATGAATTTTTGAAATTGAAACAGAGAATCTGTGCAAAAGCAAACAGCTGTTTGGGAAGAACAAGCAAACAGCTCACCATGAAGAGCGATAGCGAGATGAAGAGAATGAGGCTCTCGCTCAGGATGATAATCTCGCTAATTTTGTGATGAGGATCTCGATCAAGAAGGAAATCTCACTAGAAAATGAGCTGAATCTCATTGGTATGGTGAGTATCGCTAGGTTGAAGTTTGTTAAAGAAATGCTTGATCTCGGTCATGAGGATCTCGCTCACGAGGATGAATTCACTCATAATGGTTGTCTCGCTAGCAATGTGGTTTTGTTGAGGAAAGCTCTATTAGTAAATGAACTATTTGAGGTATTCTGCCAATAATTCTAAAGAATTTAACCATAAATTATGTCCTTTCAGGCCAATAAGAGCTAGGAGAGTCCCGTTAAGAGCCCTGACAAGCTGTGAGTAACTATGTGATGAGTTGATGTTTTAATGATTTAGAAACTATGATTTATTTGAAGTTATTTCTCATGCTAAGTGTTTAAATGAAGTGTCAAGCAACATATGTTTGAAGTTATTTCTCATGCATGTTTTCCATGAAAATTGATATGATTTAAATATGTTATCTTGTCCACATACTTTCAGCATGCTTTAGTAGCTCCATTTTCACGATGAACTAGTATGATGATCTGAGCACTAAGCCTTAGTGTTCAACTAAATGTTTATGACTAGTTATATGACGAATACTGAAGGACAATGAGAAGGTATCCTCAGGATACTGAAGGACAATGAGAAAGTATCCTAGTTAAGTACCTAAGGTACGACGGTACTCAGTTACGAGCACGTGCACGTAATTAATACGACGTCGAGGGATTGAAAGCATGATCAATGTATGATGTTACTAATGTATGAGTTTTCCAAGTATGTTTTCCAGGTCTAACGCATGCTAATGGTTTTTACAAGCTAGTTCAACACGATTTAAGCCAATTTATTTTACAAAGTATGGAACATGCGTTAGGGTTAAAACTAAGGTTGAGTGAAGCTTGATGTACTGTATTTAAATACCTAAAATTGCCAAAGTACATGCGTTGGTGTTCTTAAATACAATAAAAAGAAATATTGAAGGTAAGAAAGGTATCTGAATAAATATACCTAAGGTGTTTATGGTACATAGAAACCTCCACGTGCACGTGGGTAATTCTGAAGGAGAGGTCGAAGTATGGGTCTTCTAAGCCATAAACCAGTAAAGAGACGCCGAAGCATGGGTCTCGTGGCCGATAATAGACGTTGGGAGCTAGAGCGATGTATGCTCGTTCTCAACTAGGGAATAATGATGTTTAATGGTGTTTAAAAGTAGTTATCAATGTTAATGTTTAGAGGAATTTGTTTGAGATGCCCTTCGGTATATTTAAAGAAATCGACGTAGGAATCTCTCCTAGCCATAGTTTAGTATGAAGAGATCGAAGTAGAGGTCTCATTTGGCCATGGCTTGACACTGGGAATTATAGCGATGAATGTTCATTCTTAGCTAAGATTCAGGTTTCAGATACAATGATTTTAAAGGTTTTATGTACACGTTTGCTTGGTATATTTTAGTTCCAGTATTATGTTTTCGAGCTTTCAGTTTAAGCATGAGATTTATGTTTTTATTAAGTCACTCACTGGACTTCTAGCTCGTGTTTTCAAATGTTTTCCTTTCAGGTAGCAGTCAGTTCCCAAAGGACTTTTCTGCTGCTGCTCTGCCACTCAAAGGAACAGGTTGAAGGAAGTGTATTTAAAGACCTGTATTAGTTAGTACACATGTGTCTGTCTAGTGACTAGTATTCTTAATGGGGCTCACTAAGTTGTAATATTCATGTATGAACAATGCTGTGAAACCCTGTAATGTAAATATGTTAAGTTTTGAGTTAATTTGTATGTATTCAGGGTTTGAGCAAACTTTAATAGGTAAGATAGGCAGTAAGTGCCAGCAAAAGGGTTGATAACTGCTGCAGTCACCATTCCATTCAAGTTATAAGGGTAATCTAGTGCGGGATGTGACACAAGCGGCCTTCAAAATTTTCAAAACTCGAGTATAAAAACTCCCAAACATGTCAACCATTCATTTTCAATTTGACGAGGATGGTGAATTCAAAACCTTTTCTACCTTTCTACAAACTCGTGGCATTGACACGTAGATTCTTTTGCCCTCATACCTCCCAACAAAATGACATTGTTGAAAGAAAACATCGTCGTATTGTTGAAACTGGTCCTACACTTCTTTCTCAATCACATATGCCTCTAAAATATTGAGATGAAACCTTCTCCACATGCATCTACCTTATTAACTGGCTGCCTTCACCAAACCTTCATGATAGAAGTCCTTTACAAATTCTATTCATCAAAATACCACATCTCTTTTTTCTAAATGTGTTTGGTTGTTTTTGCTTCCCTACCTTCATTCATATAATGATCATGAATTTGAATTTATATTTACACCCTATACTTTTATTGGCTACAACAACCAACACAAAGGCTACAAGTGTCTTTTCTCTGATGGTAGAGTGTACATCTCAAGATACGTTAACTTGAATGAAAATTCATTTTCAAACAGTCGACTACAAATTCACCTGATTTGTCCAAATGATATCCCATCCACCAATACTCTTTCACATATACCAACATAAAACTTATCTTATTTCAATTATCCATTGAATGTTTCACCTATTCTTTCACACTAATCTCCTAATCACCAATCACCTCACTTGTCCTCTTCTCCCATTGACAATCCCAGCCTCGACATCTGAACCAACGACTCTTGATAATATTACTACACTCTCATCGATGTCATCCATTGTCGATCAAAATGTTAACTCATTAGCTGAAACTTCTGTTGAACAATGTCCTATTGCTGAAGCCACAACTGATTTGAATGTTGACCCATCAATTGAACCAAATATGAGCTCCAATAATGAAGTAAGTGTTAATATTACTATATCTTCTCCCAATCTAGTATCTACACGTCCCACAATAAAAAAGAAAATAATTGGATCTTCAAGCCTAAAGTATCCTTACTTGATCATAAAGAGGTTAAACTACCAAATGCAAAACAAATTTTGAAACATGATCATTAGAGAGTTGCTATGAAGGAAGAGTAAAAAACATTAATCATAAATGATACCCGAAATCTTATACCTCGTACTGAAAATAGTAAGATCGTGGGATGCAAATGGATCTTCAAAATTAAAAGGTATTCAAATGGTTTGATCTCCAGGTACAAGGCTTGTTTGGTAGCCAAATGTTTTCATCAGACAACTGATATAGATTATATTGAAACCTTCCGCTTTGTTGTAAATTTTGTAACGACCAGGGTACTTATTACATTTTCTCCGTATCATGGATGCAGCAAATAGACATAAACAATGCTTCTCTTTATGGTTTATTATCAAATACAGTGTATATGGAGCAACCTATTGGCTTTGTTGAAGAATCAAGCGACAAATATGTCTGCAAGCTGAACAAAGCATTGTATGGTCTTAAACAAGCACCGAGGGCTTGGTTTGAAAGAATAATTTATTTTCTCTGTTCCTTGGGATTGTCTTGCTCAAAGGCAATCCTTCGTTGTTATATAGATGGACTGAAACTGAAAAATGCTACATATTGATTTAAGTTAATGATGTAGTGATAACTGAAAGTCACAAATATTCAACTAGAAAATTATAGATGTACTAAAGATAAGTTTTCACTAAAAGACATTAGAATTTTGACATATTTCCTTGGCATTAAAGTATACTATCCTAAAATTGGAGATTTGTTCATGTCTCAAATAAAATACACTGTTGATTTACTTCATCAAGCTCGGATGTTTGAAGTTAATGGTATTGTTGAAGGAAATCAGACATGAGAATTTCCACGAGCAGCGGAAAGATCATTCCAAATTCCATTCGAAATTGAACATAAACAATTACAGTCACAAGAATGGAAACTAACAGGTCATGCATAACTATAAATTATAGCATGCTTTCAAAGAATATCAAGGGATAGAGTATGCGTACCTTTGAAGAACCATTCTTCAAACTTCCTCAATCAATCCACTAGCGTCCACAACAACACAACCCTCGAACGTTATGACCGGTGCAACACGATCACCAGCATGAACACAACGAACACCATGATCACGAGCCCAACGAACGGCTTTCGACTCTTCAAAACCAATCGAGTTGAGTGAGGACACCACCATAATGGTTACCATGGTATTCTTTGTGTGAGAATCAATAAGTTGTGGGTTCTGTATGAACTTGGCTTGAGGACGAGACATGAGGACAATAATCGTGTAGACGACCGAGCAAGTGGGAGATATGATGTTATATATCATATAGACGATATGCTCGATCGTGTAGAAGATGGAAGCCTATCGTATAGACAATGCCACGTGATCATCTAGCTACGATCAGTTGAGTGAACTATCGCTTAGTTAATCTCCACAATCGTTTAGTCTCTCTATTAACTATCACTTAGTGAAACACTTTCACTTGATAGCTTTACCGTGAGTAACTTTTCGAAAGTAGCAACTCTCTAAAATTAGGCAAATATTTTTCCTTTTATCTCATAGTTACCATAAAACTACTAATAACCTCTCACTCAGTTGGTTATTAGAGAAAAAGAGATAATTATCAAATAATTAATATTATTATAAATAAATATGATAACCAACTTATCATATTATATTTATAACTTATAGTTTTAATATTTCATCTTGTGAAACATATAAACCATAGTTTTTTTTTCTTTTCTATTTTATGGTATTTAATGTAAATCATATTTACATTAATCCTCCACTTGATGTATCTCATACGTCACACCAATTATATCGTATATAATTGAATTTCCTCTTGTTAATCTGAACATTTCAAACTAACCCCAAGAACTGATTCTCAACTTGAATCCATTGAGCTACCAAAGGGACCTTATGAACCTGTAGCTTGAAGCTCCAACGGTACGTGAATAACTGACTAAACTCTTTAGTCATGGGATCCACCATTCGTTAACAGTCAGACACTCCACTAAAGACCAACAACTGCACTCTTCTCACTACAGATATATTTTGTATTCATATCAACCAATCTACAGTGCGATAACCCTTCACAAATCGCTCGTAAGTACAGCTAGGCCAATTTACCATTTTGCCCCTATAGTTACATTTAACTCCTTAAGTACCACTTATTTCTTTAATGAACATATGTCATAGTCCTACTATGACCGAGTCCTCTCTTCCAAAGAGAGGCTGTGGCCACTGTGTTCAAACCCCGGAATCAGCCCTTAAGGGAGCAATCTATCTACTTACCCCTACTTTGAGGAATGGGTGACTTTCGTCTTGTGTAACTGAGTTCCCAACTCCAAAATCAGAAAGAAAGAAAAAACCCCCAAAAGGTGGGCTTGTTGAGTTGCCAATCTGGTCACTCTCACCCATACTCATCAAATAACCGCCCTAAAAGATAGAAGTTCCCAAAACACTCAGGATTAAGGTCATGTCACCTATGGTCTTTTAGGTGAGATGTAAGTCTCAAGTATCAACAACGTTGTATAAAGAGACGAATCATCTTGTGGTCCGGTCTTATACAAACTCTTTGTATAAGACACCCCCACTCGCATGTCTCCACATGAATGGTCAGGATCAGACCATCTGTAGTAGTTCACAACACTTGTAAACCTCTACAAAGCAGGTCGTATCCGTAGTGTCACAAGGATAAGGTATCCCTCCTTAATCCGTATACTACATACCTTTTAGGTTATCACTTAATGCATGATCCACTTGTATATCTCATATACATGCTTAAGTTTACATACAATAACCATGGATTTTTGTTTATTGAATATGAGTAAATGCAAAAAATAACTCTTATTTTATTCACAACAATGTGTATAATGTTTAAAAGCTACGAGACTCCGAGAGAATTAGGACACCAATCCTAACAATTGCAACCCCTACTATTAGTTCATCTACAATATTAACTACTCAAGGCGAAAAATTTCATGATCGTTTTCTATATATAGGCATTGTGAGATATTTACAATGCATTACTCTAACAATACTTGAAATTGATTTTTGTGTAAATAAAGGATATCAATTTATGCATGCCTCGACAATTATTCATTGGCAAAATGTCAAAAGAATACTGAGATATCTCAAAGAAACATTTGATTCTAGTTTATTCTTGCAAAGACCTTCTACTCTTAATATAGTTAGTTTTACAGATGCCGATTGGGCATTAGATCCAAGATGACAAAAAATCAACCTCTGGTATTTGTATTATCTTTGGGAATAATCCGATTGTATGCGGATTCAGAAAACAATATATTATTTCAAGATCGAGCATGAAGGTTGAATACAGCTTTAGCTTTTAGAGCTACATAGATATTATGGTTAAAATCATTGTTAAATGAGCTGGAAAATTTTTGGAATTTTTTCTTATAAAGCGTAAATATTTTTAAATATTTTTTATATTTAAAAAGGCTCAAATATCGAAGCCTAGTTCATTAGTTTTGTAATATACTCCTTGGTTGTAGAACTAATTTATGCTATTTTCTTCATCTATATAAATACTGTCATCTCATTCTTCATATTCATTCAGAAGCGAAATAATACAAAGAGATTTCATTCTGAATATCCAGAGTGACAAACTCGTTAATTTTTTTCTCCCTTTTCAAGCTTGTATTCTTTTATAAGCGGTAATTGAGTCAATTTGTCTCCATTCAATTAAAGGAGAGCTTGGTCCATGGAAAATTAGAAGTTGCCGTTTATTTATTTTTAGTACGATAATGTATAAAAACTAAACTATAAAGTTAAAATTTACTCTTTTAGTTCTCGAATTTTCTAATATGTGTGTTCGTGAATTTTCAAAACGCAACTTTCCGCTCCTCGTGTTTTTAAGAATAAGTATGTGTAGTCTTGTCAAAATGTAACTTTCTTGTCATTAAATATTTTAAAATCATATTAATCATGTTTACAAATATTTTAAAAGTCTATGAAGTAATTTTTTAAAATGATCGCATGACATTTTTATTATAAAAATAATAAAATAATTCCAAAGAGACGAGATAGTTTTTGTTTTTGATTTTTTTTTTAAAATTATTGTTTATAATTTAAAAGGTCACTAAAGCATTCAAAATAATAATAAAAAAAGAAATTGACCTAAAGAACTTTTAACCCTACTCTTATAAACTCGATGACTAAAAATATACATTTTGAAAATTCATTGATAACAAACACACATTTTTCAAAATTTAGTGACTAAAAAGATAATTTTTTCATAAAGTTATAATTATGGTTTTCAAACTTATAATAATCTAAAAATGAGCTACTAAAAAACACAATGTCATGACCAGAGCAAGCATAATTCACTAACATATGAAATTATGAATGTGTTGGTGACAAAAAATATGGGTTCGAAGTTCCAATTCTTATTGTACATAAAAACGATACAATGTTATGAAACAACGTTTGTTTTAACTAATGAGGTAGAAAGCGAGAGAATAAATACTAAAGAATGAGATTCTCTTGATGTGAATGCCAAATAACGGGAATTTTTAATGACCAAGCGAATATATATATATAATCTCTTTAAAAATGGGAGGAGGAGAATGTTAAAGGCAATTTTGGTGGGTATTGTTCTTTATGTGTGCTTTTATTCTCTTTATTTTATTTTTGTTAATATCTTGCTATGAATTTATCATTGGATATTGATCCCAACTAAAGTGAATCAAATCAAATATTGTGAAAAAAGAAAAAGATGGAAGGGAAAAGGCTTAATGTCCTCTAGAAAGTATTGGACCAATTTTATCCAAAATTTTGATATTTATCATATTAGCCTTAGTTTGTCAAAGATTGGTATGGTAGATAAACGTATTGTAAACTAGAGTTTGAGGGGTAATTTTGAAATATAACATTAAAAATTATACATAAAAGTCATCCAGAGAAATGATGGTGTGATGTGATTAAATAATAATTGATGTATCAATATATATTTACGAGGTTATATAAATGACATTGTAACAGGAGAATCAAAATTATAACTTGTTAGAGAAGTCGTCCGTCTAAAAGAAAGTTTATCGAAATCAATGACATATGAATTTGATTACATACAAGGACGAGACTTGACACATCTTGACTCCATTAGATAATTATTTTTATTTTTGTTTTCTAACAAATGTAATTATTTTCTCATATTTTCACACTTATTAGAAAATATTGAAAATTTAAGTCAACGTTTAAAAACGAAATCAAGTTTTTTAAAATTGTTTTTTTGAATTTTTATACACTTATTTGAGAATTCAAATGTTTATTTAAGAAATGTAAAAAAATAAAATCCAAGTGAATAAATAACAACAAAACAAACACAACAAGAATATATAATTAAAACTGAATTTTTATCACATGGAACCTAAATTACATAAAGTAGTATTAAAAAATAAAATTATACAAAATACTCATGAGATTTGAAGTAAGCCTCAATTGGCCCTTATACGTTGAAAGTCTCCATCCTTGTCCTTGATTTTTTTAAATATATTCCAAAAAATACCATTGAAACTAAACATTGTTCCTGTAATACCACATGTAATTATATAGAAGATTGGGATGATTGTTACAATTTATTTCACATAAAAAATATTAGTAAAATAATTTATATAACAAATTTTATACATTGCAATGTTATAATGATGTCACATATTTGTTTCAAATTTTACATATAGTTGTATCAATTTCCATAATATTTCGGCAAAAGAAGGAAAAATTTCAAAAAGACTTTTTAGAACCAATTTGAAAGTTCAACGAAACTATTTTTTATTTAAAATATGAGAGCATAAAAAACGACAAACAAACTAAATGCATAAACTAATTCCCATTGAAAATGAAATGGTTAGAGTTACCACAACACGAACAGCTTCGTTCACCTTCGAAGGGGTGGAAAAAAAGAAGAAGCTAGATTCACATATTATTATTATTAAAAATAATAACAATAAAAACAAAAACAAAACTTCCACCACATTGTTGACTCCTGTAAAATCTTACTCCTAACGGTTTAAAATGTTTATGACCTCAAACGATGGTATTTGACAACCAATCGATTCATTCCATACAAAACGAGTTCTGATAGTCTAATTTAAACTTACCTCAAAATTATAGGTATTTGGTGTAATTTAACGAGAAATACTTACGTACACTCTAGACTGAATTTTTGCGTAGCTCACCTAAATGCTCAATCACAAGTTGACATGTGACAATTTTATATTTAACATATATATTTATTTTTTTCTTCATTGTAATTAGAAGTGACTTATAAAGATTAAAGTAGGTTTAGATTCACCAAGTATTGCTCTAATTTAACCAATTCGAGATGTAGCCAAACAAAATGTGTTCAAAACAGAAGCCACCTGTACATTACACAAGTACCCCTCTACATACTCCTACAATAGTTCAACATTTTGCATTTACGGTGTCCAATATGGTAATTTCGGAGCAAAAATTTAAAAAACCCCTCACACAATTGAGCAGCCATTCGGATTTTCATCACTGAATATCTCGAGAGAATCAGACGGATGTGATGAATATGGCTCAAAATCGGACGGTGGAGAATCAAGCTGAGGTCGTACACCTGGATGCACGTACGCATAAGAATATTGCTGCGGCGTGGCATAATATGATTCGCGCTGTGGCTGAGAACACGTTGCGTATGCTGTACTGTACCGCACCGAATAAACTGGGTGCGCAATGTAATGCGGTGCGTATTGAGTCACAAAGTGACGTGGAGGGCTTTCATTGGCTATAATTGGAAGCGGGCCGGGTGCAGGTTGTGGACCGGGTTCTAGATGACCCGGATCTGCACCGGCTGGTGGTACTCCGTTTGCTGGATGACCACCGGGAGCTTCAACGCTGGCATTGCCGCCGCCACCGCCGCCGCTCTTCTTCTTCTTTTTCTTCTTCTTTTTTTTACCTCCACCGCCGCTGGTCTGGCCATCACCGGCTGGTGCAGTACCAGGCTGTTTTGCTTGACTGTCGCCGCTGCCGCCGATTATCTTCCCAGCCGGGTCTCCATTTTTCGTCGGATCTTGTACTTCGAATTTCACCTTCTCTTTTTCGTCTTCATGGCCGCTGCTTTCGTCGGAGCTTTCGGAATCGCTATTTTTCTCTTTCTTCTTCGATTTTCCTTTACTTTTTCCTTTTTCCGGCCATAGCTCCGCGTGCTTCCCTGTCTTCAACAATTTCTTTATCAAAGTTTCTGATTCGACGTTACCTTTCACAACAACTTTCTGTTGCTTTAAATCGATATCCGTTTCATAGACTCCTGAAAAGTCACATTCATAATTAAGCAGATATTCTCCAATCCATATTCCAAAGACATAACGACGATCGATTTGTAAACGAAGAGAAAAATAGCGAAACTATAGAGATATAGCAGATTAAATCCTAACAAAAGGAAAATGTCGAGTTTCAGAAAGATAGAGACAGATCAGACTGTTCAAGCCGCCATTAATTGCAGAAATCAAGTTACAGAGAAAGAGATCACCGCCATTGCAGAGCAATGAAAACTTCTTTCAATTCATCGAGAATCGAAGATAACCTAGTTCGCAAAACAAAAAATCGCAACATCAAGATAAGAGATAACCTTCAACGTCCTTGAGAACTCGTTTAACTTTCCTCTTGCAAGCTTCGCAGTGAATGGAGACTTTCAAAATCCACGTCTGAGAAACAGAAACAGAAGAAGAAGAAGAAAACAAATTATAGAAGCGTCAAGAAAATAAAGGCATCTAGCAAGAGGAAGAAGACGAAAAATTGTTGAACTACCTTGTAAATGAGAGGAGGCTCGGGGTTTTCTTCAACTTCTTTAGGCTCTGGCTTGCCTTCTGGTTCTGCCATTAAAGACACTGAAGCTTTGAGGTCTGTTGAGAGAGAGTGAGAATGAGAGTGAGAGAGAGATCGTGGAGGATTAGATGCTTTTGAGGGTAATTCAAGCATTTTCTTTGAATGAATGAATGGAGATGCCTTTGATGCCTTTGAAAGAAGAGAGTGAAAATAATTTGAAAAAAGTAGCTGCTACATAAAGGAAGAGAATCAAATACCAGAGGCAATATTTGGTGGGTATTGTTGTTTATGAAAATACTCGTTTTTTTTTATCCAAAATTTTATTTTTTTGTTTTTGTTTTTGAAAATCAAGCCTACTTTATTCACATTTTTTACAATAATTTGTATACTTTTTAAGTACGGTTGTTGAATTCTTAGCCAAATTTATAAAACAAAAACAACTTTTTGAAAAGTTATTTGTTTTAGTTAGCAACATTTGGCTTGGTTTTTAAATCATTGGCGAAAAATATATAACAAAAAAATAAATTTGAAAGTAAAAGTAGTGTCCATAAATTTAATTTTAAAAAACAATAATAAAAACAAAATGGTTGCAAAACAAAACTTCGGATGCGTGAGATTATAGATGCCCAATATTTTAGATATGTATGTTTGTTTTGTAGAAATATTTTGTTCACATGTCTATAAGTACTACGATAATTATGTTTGTTTATGTTAAGTAACATAACTGTTTTTTTTATTATTCATTAAGTTATAATTGATTTAATATAATTTAAACATATATAATATATTTTTTTATTAATTATAATTTAGTTTTAATTAAACGTGTTTTTTTTATGTGATTTTTCTCAAACAAATAATTCAATTTTTTGTTATACTATAAATATGAATTTGAATATATTTCTAAAATATCACAATATAGAAAAACGAGCTAGCAAATAAACGAAAATATGTATATAAGAATAAAAAAAAAAAAGTAAGGGTAAAAGAGTATTTTAAAAAGATGCCCTTGAAATCCAAAAATCCATATTTTAGAAGATCATTCAAGACTCTCGAGATACCCTCCGTAAAGGCATCTTAGAATGTTTAGGATTTTTTAGATGTCATAACATCTTACATTACCACAAAACAAACACACTAATCTAGATGTCCGCTCGATGAGAATTTGTACGTCCACAAAACAATTGACTCCTTAGATGCATCTCGGGTTGTTCATATGTTTGTGCATCCCACAAAATTGTCCAATCTCATAATCGTTAGTGGTAAATTATTATTTCTTCTATTTTAATTTATATTTTGTGTATGTGAGATGAGAGTCAAATACATAAAGATGATTGCATTTTTAGTCTATATTGTTACTTTCTTTATGCCTTTGTTCTTTCTTTATTTTATTTTTGTTAATATTTTACTATACAATTTATCTGTAGATTCTGGTACCAACTCAAAGTTAATGAAATCAAATATGGAAAATTATTTCAAATAGTAAAATTGTTAAAAATATTTACAAGATATAACAAAATTTTAGAACTACCAATTATAAATACTAATAAACATGAATAGACTTCTATAAAATTTTACTATATTTTATAATTATTTTAGTTTATTTTTCTGAAAACAGCGTATCAGATATCGTGAAAAGACGAAAAAGAGAGGAGAGAAAAAAAAATCATTAGCATTTGGAAAGATGTTGGACCAATTAAATCCAAAATTTGGTTATTTACCATATTAGCCTTGATAGTCAACGATTTGAATGGCAGTTAGTGTGTTGTAAACCAGCATTTGAGGGGTATTTTTGTAATACAATGCGAGAATCATACTTGATGTAGAATAAGAAAAATGATAACAATACTTTGTAACATAGAAGTCGTCAAGAAAAATCATGTTCGTGATGTGATTAAAGAATAATTAATACATTGATATATATTTTTATCTCATATTGTAAGAGAGGATTTGAAACTATGGCTTCTTGGATAAGCTAGGTATGCTTTAAGTTTTAACCACTAAAATATGTTATTAATGGGATATAAATTTATGAGATATTATTGTGCAATTGAAATTGTTTTAATGCACTGGCAGGTGCATGCAATAATTAGATAAAATAATATCAACTCCCTACCAAAAATAAAATGTTTTTTTGTCAACAATTTAAAGGGCGTTGTTCGAATGCCACCGTTTTTATCTCTGGCGAGTAAATGTTTAAATTAGTTTATAATAATATTGTTCTTATGAGCTTGTCGTTGAAGAAATATGTTTCGTGAAGTTGAGCTTGAATTTTATTGATTTCACGTGGGTCATTTGGGTGTGAAACAATTTTTAATATTTGTACTCTTATTCCCCCTCTCATACTTATACTCGACGTAAAGATTGAAGCGCTTATTCTCTAATAAATTTGGTTTGTTACTTTTGTACGTTGAAGCTTAATGTGTTGTTCTTGTATGTTGGATCGGCTCTTGGCTTGTTGATCTCATGAGTGTGTTCACTTCACTTTGGATGTTCTTAAAGTTGAAGTATTGGAATATTTTGTTAAAAAAATCGTCAAAAGACTCTGGTCTTTAGTGAGTACCCAACCTTGAGAAGTTTAAGGAATCTTATGGTTGTTGGGATGATTATCTCAGTGCTCGCATGCTTTAAGGGCAGTTGAAGGTATTGCACTCTAAAATTTATGAATACCTCATGTGAAAGGTAACTTCTTCATTTCTATAGTTTATGTGTGGCCTGAGTTTGGTTTGTCAATGGACTTGATATTGGGCCCATTCAACTGGGGTTTCTAGGCTATGGTGGCTCATTCCTATTTCCAGGCTTAATTGTGAAAGTTTTGAAAATCGAAGCGAAAGCATGAAAGACATAGTGTCTCTCAATTTAATTTTACAAAATAGTACCAAATCAGAGATGACAGAAACTTATGATAAACATTCATACATACAGCATGCTTTCACAATACAAAAGAGAGAGACGAATGGAGAATCACAACTTACCCTTAAAGATTCATATCTTCTTACTTCCTCTCCAATCCACTATAAGTTCTCCAACAACACGAACTCTTTCCTCATAATCACGAACACTACGACTGGACACCACCATAGGGTTACTACATTATTCTCAAGGTAGAGAATCGAGTGTGTGGGCTTGCATAAATTGATTTTGGGAGAGGAGAGTTTTTTTAGAGGAAATTTTACACAGAGAATTAACACACACGAAGAGATCTCGAGATACCTTGATCAAGAAAAAATTGTGTCCTTTTCTTATATATATTTATTTTAACGTGAAACCAACTCTCGTGTTGGTTATCAGAGATAGTGGGCTGAGAGAGTTACCATAACTCCTCTCCATTATTTAATTTGAACTAAAAAAAGGAATATATATATATATATATAACAAACTTTATGTTATGTTGAATATAACACATGTTCTATAGTTTATATTATACCACATATAATATAACATATAGCTTATATATAAACCACATTCATATAATTAATATTTGAGTCATATTCAAATATTTATTTTCTCTCAAATAAAACTTCATATTATAATGTATGTAACATCCAATTTTTTTCGAGTAATTTTCATTAAATTGTCTTGAAATATTTGGGTTATTTTGATAAATTGGGACTAAAATTTTATTTGGAGACAAGATAATTAATCTAAATAATATATGTAAATAATCAAAATTTTAATCCAATTTAAGGGCAAATTAGATTAATTTACTTGGGAGAAAGTGTGTTTTTTAAATTGATTAAATATTTGGAATGATGTAATTTATCTCAACGATTGGACTATATGTTTCCTTAATTTTGTTTTGGAGCCAAAATTAAGTTAATTGGAGAAGTTAATTGGTTTGAGACTGTATGAGTCATGATGTCCAATTAGAAAAGGAATATGAACATATAACTATCCTACTTGAAGTATTTGATAAGTATGAGCATTAACTTATTTTATAAAATATTTCACAAGAATATATGAGCGAGAACTGGATCTTATTTGACATGTTTGAGGATATATGAGTTTTATATCATGATTCATGTGTGAGACTTTGTTTTATGATGCATGATATTTATGTCAGTAATAGTTTCCTCTACCTGTAGTCATGTAAGCCCCATACTCCATTTTTCTACATAAGTGAGTAACAAGTGTGTTAAGTGAAAATTGGCTAAGTATGGAAACAAAGTGTAGGCATGCGTTGATGGAGAAGTGTGGACACATGAGGTTGCATGTGTAGCAACCAAGGCTTTAGGCTAAGTGTTGAAGGCAAGGATAAACTATGTGTTGGTACTAAGGATGAATGCATGAGTTGAAAGGCATGATGCGTTGATAAGGCTTGCAGCAGCCTCAAGTGTGTGCGAGTAAAGGCGCTAGACGATCGTGTAGCAGATGAGCGGCACTATACGATTGGGTATGCGATCGTTTAGTAAGTGAACGACACTACACGATGAGGTAGGCGATCGTGTAGGCGGGCGTTGGGCGATCGTGTAGTAATTGCGGGGAGCTAAACGATAGCGCTATACTTTGGACGATGAGCTGCACGACAAACGCTAAACGATAGACATTGGGCACTAGACGATAGACGTTGGGCACTAGATGATGGAGTATGTGATGCACGCTAAAGTTATGCTATGAAACAAGAAGGCCTAACACATGGTTGATATAATAAGACAGCTATGCATGGGCTAGGACATGTGTTGGCTTAGAAGTATGCGACTAAAGGAGGGACGAAATAGCCTTTAAGTGAGCTATGCGTTAGCCAGATTGGGCGATGCATCGAGGAGGAGGTATGCGGCCATGTGGTTGCAAGCGTTGGCTTGGGAGCTTACCCTTGCATCGATAACCAAGAGGAAAAGATCATCTTGGTGATTGATCAGCTAAGCCAGCTGTCATATTCAGGTTTGATATTATCCTTTAAGGATGAAGTGGCAGCTTGATGTTAAAAGGAGAACATACAGCTGTTAGTTTAAAAAGAGAAGCTCGACATTGAACAGAGGTTTGGAGAAGTTCGCTCATGCAAATGAAGTAATTCTAGAGCCATTCAAACCCTGAGTATGTCTAATTGTTGAGGTTGAAATGTCAGAGGGAGATTCTAGCGGAATCGAGCTGGAATATGAAAAATCCGGCTGGAGGTCGAATTTTCGGGTAAGTAGGATCAGTCTTGATGATTTGAGGATTTTGGCACAACCACGAGGAATTATGAGTTGAAATTTTAAGTTAAGCTTACTAAGACATTTTAGATAGTGTTTTTAGAAGGAAATTTCTTGAGAAAAAGGCCTAGAAAATTAGTTATTAAAATTGTAAGTTAAATCTGGAATCTTGAGCAAGCAGGCAGCTGATTGGGTTAAACAAACAAGCAGCTTTAAGGGTTTAACGATGATGTTGAGCGCATGTGTTGGAGGTTGAATTGGCACAAGGACACGCTGAGAAGCATTAGACTATGCAACACATATTGAAGCCGTAAGTGCATGAGCTGAAAGATGGGCGCAACCAGACAAATGCATGGGACATGCGTTAATGTGCCACAAGATGGGCGCATGAGCTGAACGATGGGCACAACCAGACGAACGCATGGGGCATACGTTGATGTGCCACAAGACGGGCGAATGAGCTAAACGATGGGCGCAAAGGTTACTATGCGATGGGAAATAGGCGTGAGCTGGAAGCTTGGTAGCATAGGAGGCTTGAACATTTAACGCAAGGCATGGACGCATGGTAATAATGTTGCTGCCTAGTCAAGTTAAGGCCTAAGAATTTGGCTAAGTGTTCAACGCACAGTAAGCATATACATAAAGAGGATTGCCAAAGGCTGTGAGTGACTCTAAATGCTTTAAATGTTTTAAGTAAATTGCTAATGCTTATGAATGTTTAGCAATGCATGTTTACTGAAAGCTATTTATGACAACTATTCTCAAATAGTTACCAAGCAACACATCTCACATTAATGTTATGTTTATGCTATGCTTTTCAATGAACAAGAGGATGCATTAGTATAGAAAGCTTTTGGGCAACTAAGTCATTAAGAGATAAGAATAAGCAAGTTTAGTGTGAGTAGCTCAGTACTGAAGGACTAGATGAGAATGTACTGAAGCTCAGTCCTAGATTTGAATAGCTCAACACTGAAGTACACGGATAAGGTACTGAAGCTTAGTCCTAGATTTGAATAGCTCAGTACTGAAGGACTAGATGAGAAGGTACTGAAGATTTATCCTAGAATTTGAATAGCTCGATACTGAAGGACATGGAGAAAGTATCCAAGCAGCTCGATACTGAAGTATACGAAGAAGGTATCTGAGCAGTAGTACCTAAGGTATGACGGTACTTAAACTAGAATCACATGAATGAAAGAAAATTTGTTATTGGTAGTGTCGAGATCACTCCACACTAGCTATGGATTGACGTTGAGGAATTGAGTAAAGGTTCTCTCTCGACTAAGGATGTAAATTTTGTTTTTAGGAAGTGAACAAAAGGGTTCCTTCCCAGTTAAGTAGTAATGCGGTAAAGAATGATAAGGAGTGAGCAGAAGGACCACTCTAGACAAATAGACTAAGGCATAGTCTAGCAAAGTAAGAAAAGTGCTATGTGATGTTGATTATGACATGAATAATAGTTGCCAAGTTTATGTCTTCAGTTAAAGCTTTTAATTTAATATCAAATTTATGTATGAAAATTATGATTTAAATGTTAGTCACTCACTGGGTTTCTAGCTCATGTTTTCAAATGTTTTCCTTTCAGGTAGCGGTCAGTTCCCAAAAAACATTTTTTTGCTGCTCTGCCACTCAAAGAAACAGGTTGAAGGAAGTTTAATTGAAGACCTATATTAGTTAGTACACATGTGTCTGTCTAGTGACTAGTATTCTAGATGGGGTTCACTAAGTTGTAATATTCATGTATGAATAATGCTGTGAAACCCTGTAATATAAATGTGTTAAGTTTTGAGTTACTTTGTTCGTATATTGATGAAATGTACATATTCAGGGTTTGAGCAAAATTTAACAGGTTAGATAGGCAGTAAGTGCTAGCAAAAGGGTTGGTAACTGCTGCAGTCACCATTCCATCTAGGTTAAGAGGGTAATTTGGAGCGGGGTGTGACAAGTCATGTACCCACTAGAGATTTGTGATCTCTTTTGGAATTTCACTGAAGGTTTGCGTTTTCTTCGGGATTCACCAGAGGTTGGTGATCTCCTTCAGGATTTCACTAGAGGTAAGGGTGGAAACGGTTCATTTTGGTTCGGTTTGGTGGTCAAATCGAACCGAATCAAATTTTATAATATGTGAAACTGAACCAAATCAATTTATTGGTTCAAATGAACCGAACCAATTCAGTTTTAAATGCGATTCGGTTCGGTTTAAATTTGGTTTTGGTATTTTTATAAAATCTATGTTTTTTTTTTTTAAATTAAAAACAGTTCGGTTTTACTCCCTTATATATATATATATAAGCTAAAAACGGTCCAGTTCGATTTCAAAATTGATTTTCGAAATTGAAACCAAACCGAATTAATTTGGTTTCAATTTTTCTTCAAATCATTTGAATCGCATTTTTCAGTTTCACTGAGTTTTCAGTTCGATTTGATTTGGTTTTTATAAACAATTTAGTTTTTGCAATTTGAATGGCCACCCCTAAATAGATAGGTTAGTGATCTCTTTTGGGATTTCACTAGAGGGTTGTGTTTCCTACGAGATTCACCAAATATTAGAGTATCCTTCGGGATTCACTAGAGGTTAATTATCTCTTTTGGGATTTCACTAGAGATTTGTGTTTCCTATAGGATTCACATAGATTAACGTCTCCTTCGGGATTCACCAGATGTTAGTGATCTCTTCCGGGACTTCACTAGATATTAATGATCTTCTTCGGGATTTCACTAGATATTAATGATCTTCTTCGGGATTTCACCAGAGGTTCGTGGGTACATCTCACTGATAGTAAGTGGGGTTAAATTATTCACTAGATGACCATCCATGATGAGTTGAGGTTTTTGCATGTCCCATTAGAATGTTGCATTTATTGGACATAAATGCTTAGCCCGACCCCGGTAGTGGAGTTACTTACGGAATATTTTATACTCATTGTTTCTTATGTTATATTTTTAGGTAAAAGCAAGGACATACCGACGAATGACAGAAGGAATGTGTGACCGTGCTATTAGGACCAGATAGATGCTTCCGCTCATGTTTTCATATTTTAATATTTTAAATTCTAGTATTGATGTTTGATTTAGAGTTCCATCGTTTGAAATTTTTATTTATAAATCTTCATGAAAAATATCTTGAACTTATATTTTAGGGGGAACACGGTCAAAGTTTCAGTTCTTTGGATTTTACCAAAAACTATGTATCTAATAAATTTCTTTTGATTTTAGTTAAAATTTATGAGAGGATCATTTTGAGATTTATGCTTGCATGTAGTAATGACCTAGTATAAGCCCTATGAAGTCGAGTCGTTACGATGTATCATATACACTATATTAATTACATCTCATAGAATTGAATTTATATTAATAGAATTGATTTTATATTAATTATATCTCGCATGGTTAATTTCCTTTATTAATTTGAATAATTCAAGTTAATCCAAAATTAATTCGATTCTCATTAATCCCAATTGAGCTAACGAGGGGACCTTATAGATCTATAGATTGAAGCATAAATGGTACTTGATTGATTAATTAAATGAACTAACTTTAATTAATGGTTGGTCACTCCACTAAAGAACGACAACTGCACTATTCGCACTACATATAGTTTTTGTGTCTATTGGATATAACCAATCAACAGTGCATTAACCATTCACAGATTGTTCACAAGTACAACTGAGTCAAAATTATCGCTTTGTCCCTATAGTTACATCTAACTTCAAGTACCATTGATCCCTCTAATGAACAATAAGTCGTAATCCAACTATAACTGAACCCCTCTAAAGCTAGGAGAGGGTGTGGCGCCACATTGTTCAAGCCTCATAATCAACCCCTAATGGAGCAATTTCTCTACTTATTCTAACTATAGGGAATAAATGAATTTCTTATTGTATATATGCATTCCCAACTCCCCAATTAGACAAATTCCCAAAATGGTAGACATATTAAGTTGGTGAAACTAGCCACTATCACCCATGTAGATCAAAGGATCGCCTTCATATGCAGGAATTCACAACTCACTTGGGATTCAGGTTAAGTCACCCATGGTCATCCTGGTGAAACGTAAGTCATTTTTTATCAACAGTGTTATATAGAAATACTATTCATTTTATAGTCCGATCTTATACAAACTATCGGTGTAGAACACCACCGCTCACGTGTCTCTACGTGAATGATTAGGATCATATCATTTGTTGCATTTTACAACAATTGTAATAACTACAAAGAATGTTGTATTTGTAGTATCACCAGGATAAGGTACCTAGCCTTATCCATCTACTATAGACTATTTAGGTTATCACTTAAACATGGTCACCTGTATATCTCCACATACATGTTTAAGTTACAGAAGATAACCTTTGATATTATTTGATTGGTTTTGCACGTCAATGTTATTAAATGTAAAATAAAATATATCTTATTTTATTAGATAAATAAATTGTTTGTACAGTACGATTACAAAGTACAAGACCCACGTGATTTAGGGCATTATTCCCAACAATCTCCTACTTGTACTAAAGCTACTGGGATGCACACCATAAAAGGGAAAACTATTACAATAGTACACAAAAACAATAAACTAGGGTTGCAATATACGCCCAGTACAAAATCGCCCACTTGTTATAGACTAAATGCGGTCTGTCTTGTAGACCCAGACTCTCCAGGTGACCCTCAAACACCTTAGTCATGACTACGAGGGTCTTGTAAATGGATCGGCAACGTTGAGCATCGAAGCTATCTGCGTGATGGTCATGTTCCCTCAATACACAATCTCTCGTATCAAGTGGTATTTCTGCTCAATGTGCTTCTCACGCTTGCGTTTTCTAGGTTTTTTGGATTAGCCACAACACCAACATTATCACAATAGGGTTATGGGCCTTGACACGTATGGAACTACTTCCAGGTTAGTCAAGAATTTCCTGAGCCAGACAGCCTTATTGGCAGCTTCACAAACTGCTACATATTTTGCCTCCATGGTGGAGTCATAAATGCACTATTGATCAGTGCTTATCTAGACTACATCTCCTCCATTAAGAGAAAATGTTGATCCTAAAGTGGATTTCCTAGAATCCCTATTAGTCTGAAAATCATAAGTAGTGTATCCTGTAAGGATCAAATTCTTAGGCCCATACAATAGCATGTAGTCCATCGTTCTCCGAAGATTCTTAAGGATGGTTTTAATGACAATCCAATGATCTAATCCTAGATTAGACTGGTATCTCCAGACTATCCCTATTGTATAACAGATGTCAGGTCTAGTACATAACATCACATACATTATATTGCCAATAGTTGATGCACAGGGGATCTGTCTCATCTTCTCAACTTATCGAGGTGTCTCAAGACACCATTTCTTATATAAAGCGACTTCAAGTCTGAAAGGGAGTAAACCCCTCTTAAAGTTTTGCATCAAATACTTGACAAACATCTTATCAATATATGATGTCTGAGACAAGGCCAATGATTTGTTTTTCGATCCTTAAAGTTCTAAATGCCTAGAACAAACTAAGTCTCTCCCAAAACTTTTATTTAGAATTGGGTCCCCAACCACTGTTTTATGTCAGTCGGTAGACATACATCATTTTCAATGAGTAGAATATTGCCTACGTACAGTACTGAGAAAGTTACTTAATTGTTGATGATTTTCTTGTAAACATAAAACTCATTAACATTCTGATCAAAGCTATAAGATTTGATTGTAGTATCAAACCTTATATTCCAATATCGATAAGCTTGTTCTAGTTTATAAATGGACCGATCAAGCTTACATACCTTTTGCTATTGACCTTGGGTTATGAATCCCTCTGGTTGTTGCATATAGATGGTCTATTCGAGATTGCCATCCAGAAAAGTAGTATTGACATCCATTTGCCAAAACTCATAGTCATGATATGTTGCAATGGACATAAGTATTCGAATAGTTTTGACATGGCAACAGGTAATAAAGTCTCCTCATAGTCAACTCCCTCGACATGGGTATAACCCTTTGCTACAAGTATAAACTTTGCCTTACAATCCATACCTTTTTTTCTCACATAGATCCATTTGCAACCTATAGGTTTTACCTCAAGGTTGATCTACAAAATCCCAAACCAAATGGAGATACATAGACTCCATTTCGAGATCTATAACTTTGATCCATTTATATTTGTTTATATCATCCATTGTCCCTCCCACTACTTTAAGGTTCCCTCGACGATTGAGGTGGATGTGACCTACTAGATGAACCAACATCAACAACTCTTGTTGACGTACTTGACTTTTCAACAACCATTGTTGAAGGTTCAGTAGTTTCGTTGAAAAGTTCATCCAATATTATTTTACTGCGCGGTCTGTACTCCTTAATGTGGTATTCTTCTAAAAACGTAACGTTTTTCAACACAAACACTTTTATTATCTTCAAAATCGTAGAAGTAACTACCTCTCGTTTCTCTAGGGTAGCCTATAAGTAGGCATAATTTTGAACGAGGTTCCAATTTCTTAGGATTGGCCTCAAACACGCGTGTTGGACAGCTCCAGATTCTGAAATGACATGAACTACCTTTACGATCATTTCATAACTCCAACGGTGTTTTAGAAATACTCTTGGATGGAACACAATTCCAAATATATGTTGCAGTCCATGATGAATCAAGTAAGTGAGCGTAACTTGTCATAGACTGAACTGTGTCCAATAAAGTTCGTTTTGTCCTTTCTGATACACCATTCTACTGAGATGTACCAGGCACCGGGAGTTGTGATACAATTTTATGTTCTATTAAATAGCATTGAAATTTCAAATCCATATACTTTCCACCTCGAACAGATCGAAGTGTCTTAATTGTTTTACCTAATGCATTCTCAATTTTAGCCTTATACTCCTTAAACTTTTCAAGGGTTCAAACTTATGTAACATTAAGTAAACGTACTCATGCCTTGAATAATCATCGGTGAATGTGATGAAATATTCAAACCCTCGTATTGGCTTAATATTCAAATGACCACAAAGTTATGAATATACAAGTTCCAAGGGTTTTTTGGGTCTGTGATATTTTCTAGTAAGGGGTCTTTTATTCATTTTACTTTTAAAAAATGACTCATATACAGGTAGAGAATTTTCTTCTAACTCACTTAGAAATCCATTATCAATCAATCTCTCAATTCTATTGACATTTATGTGACCTAACCTTAGGTTCCAAAGTTGCACATTTTTTTAGGAGAAATTTTCTGTCTCTTGTTTTGAGTTACCACGGTTTTAAACAATTCAGTATTTATAGGGGCCTCTGATGCTAACAACATTAGCACGTAAAGGTTATCTTCGAGATATGTATAACAAATTTGTACACCATTATTGTAAACAAACAATTTATTTACATTAAAATTTAAGGAATAATGTTGTTCTAACAAGCACTTTACATAAATCAAGTTCCTTTTAAAATTAAGAATAACAAATACATTATATAATAAAATAAATGATTTCTATAAACAAAGTTGAAGTCCTCCCATTGCCTTAGCCGAGAAGACATTTCAATCTCTATTCAAAACATAATTACCTCGATTATCTTTTTACGAGTTAGGAAGGGGAACTTGTGGACCTACAAATCAGAAGCTCCAACGATATGAGATTAATTGGCTAAACTCGTTAACCAATTAAACAATATTCATTAACTATAGGTATGCTCCACTGAAAACCTATAGTTGCACTCGTCTCACTGCATATATATTTATATGTCCACGGATATAGACCAATGACAACAAATTAGTCTTTCACGAGTGTTCATAACACTAATTGGGTCAAATTATCGTTTTACCCCTAGGTTACCTGTGTATTCTTAAGTATCGGTACTCCTCTAATGAACAACTTTTTATGGTCCAACCATTAAACAGAAATCTCTCACGGGCCAGTAAGAGGGTAGGGTCATTTGTTAAAGTCTCATAGACATCATTTAAGGGAATACTCATCCACTTACCCTAAAGTTGGGAAGGAGTGAATTCCATTTCGTGAAATTATGTTCCCAACTCTCAATTCGGTCTTGTCTCTAAAATGGTAGGCTTATTGAGTTGGCGAACTGGCCGCTATCACCCTCACAAATCAAAGGACAACCCCTCACGAACAGGAGTCCATAACTCATTCAGGATTAAGAGTAAGTTGCATGTGTCATCCCAGTGAAATAAAAACTTAACTAATCAACAGACTTACATCTAGTGGTTACCATTTCCTGGTCCAATCTTATGCAAACTCATTGCATAACCCTCACTCGCATGTCCTCTACACGAACGCGTTGGATCATTGCATTCGTATTAAATAAAAAGGAGGTCGTATCCATAGTGTCACCAAGATAAGGTATCCATCCTTATCACATACTATAAACTCTATAGATTGTATCTTGAACACTGATCCCCGTATGTCTCCACATACAATTTAAAACTCATAAAACAATTTATGATGCTAATTTATTGGACTAGGGTTGTTTAGGCAATATAGATACAAGGTAAACAATAACTATTTACTGTAATACTCATTAATAACACTTTATCAATGATCAGTCAAATGTTACATTTACCATCTACGAGTTTTAGGGCATAAAACCCAATACCAACAAGCACTTCCAACGAAAAACTCTAGAGAAGACCACCTCTGATGGACAATTCTAGTGACAACTACCTATGACAACCAATATCGACATTCACCAAAGGCAGCCAACTTCGGCAAAAGGTTGCCTCTGTTGATCAACTTTGACGTGTGACTGCCCTGGTTTTAGGTCTAACTAGAAAACCATGCCCCCATTACAAGATTTATTTATTAATACAAGATAAATGTTGTCCACAAATTGATCAAAATGAATGAAATAATGAATGGAAAGGGGGAAAAAAATAAAAAGAAACAATTATCCAATTCAAAAAGAAGGTCATGCCTAAAATCATGGTCCCATTTAGAACACAGTGTACTTTGTTAATTGCGACACACAAGACAATTATTAAAAACTTAACTTAACCCAACTATGTGCTTAAAATGCACCCTTAGGTTCATATAAAGTAGGTAGGCTAATCTTATATTCAAATTAGCACAAGTAAAAGGCCTAGATTAAAGTTCGTTTTTGTTGTTGTTGTTGTTGTTTTTTTTTTTTTTTTTTTTTTTTTTTTTTTTTTTTTTTTTTTTTTTTTTTTTTTTTGTAGGTAACGACTTTTAGATTAGTTTGGAAGGACAAGAACGTATAATTTATTATGGTTAAAAATCATTCTTAGTCCATAAACTTTCATAAAAGTAACAATTTAGTTTATGAATTTTAGTTTGTAACGAATTAGTCCCTGGATTTTAAATTTCGTGATAATTTAATCCCTGAACTTTTCTATATAACAATTTAGTTACTGTACTTTAAAATTGATAAGAATTTCGCCCCTATTGTAGAAATTAATATTAAAATTTAATGAGATTTATTGCATAAATAAACCAATAAACTAATTAAAGACTCAATATTTTTATAAATTACAAAGCGTACATCATAATATAATAAAAATTGACATCTAATTTTGGTAATATTGTTTATGTTAATAACTAAAATGTTATGAATTTAAAAATCCAAGGACTAAATACTTACATACTAAAATTTAGGGAATAAATTGTTAAAACATTGAAAGCACATAGACTAAATTGTTATAAATAAAAGTTCAACGACTAAATTGTTATTTTCATAAAAGTTTTGAGGCTAAAAGTATTTTTTAACATTTATTATTTATCCCCCCAAAAAAAAATGTCCCATAATTGTTATGAAACGACGCCGTAAGGAAGTATAGGCTCAAAGAGTGGGAGAGGTCAAGGTTTTACTACTAATCCGACGGATCAAAATTACGAAACGATTCCAAAAAATTTCCCACTTGGTTTCTTTCGCGCGCCACAGTGTAGGAAGGGGCGAATACGAAGTTGCTTCAATTTCCGACCTTGGAGATTTCCCGCTCCAATCTCTCGCCATAATCCTTTCTTCTTCATTCTATTTTCCAAGTCGCATCATAATTTCATATGAATCAGCTACATTTCGGTATGTCTTGAATATGTTTCAATGTTTTTGCCAGTTTAATTACATTCGACAAGCGTTTGCTTTAATTCGTTATGTTTGTTAGAAATGATTGAGGAATCTGATTGTTTGCCAATAACAGAATTAGGTTTATATGGACATTTTTCGAATTGTTTTAATATTTCTAGTTTAAAGAAACCGTCGGAAGCCTCAACGAATGTGAATGCATTAATGATTGTATGGTAGTTGTATAGCTACTGCCGATTGCATGTTTTACTTGTAGCTTTGTTTTGTCAATTGTTTGATTGCGGTTGTAGATTGCTAATCAAAGACATAAAGGTTTAAATTTCTGCTGCTGAATGTTTGATTGATCTGCAGTCGTGCGTTGGATTCGATAAAGTTAATATGTCGCAGCTATATCATACCATGTCTTCAGCTTAGTAGGATTGTAGGAGAGAAATCTGGGAAAACCCCACCATGCTTCAGCGAAGCGGAAAAAGAGCTCAGTCTTTGTTGGTTCCAATGCGACAGTCTAGCATTCTGGATCACTTTTCTCTAACCAATAGGGGTAAACGAAGTAAGACTGAAGCTGAACCAGTTCTTTCATTTTCTGAACCAGAAGTGCCCCATTACCCCGTGGAAGATACCCAGGAACATGGAAGATGTGTCCTTCAAAATGAATCAGATTCCTATCTGATTGATGGGCCACAGGAACCAGATACCCAGTTAGACTGGGAGAAGAAATTGAATAGGGTTCTGAAAAAGCATTTTGGCTATCCATTCTTGAAGAAGTTCCAAAAGGAAGCTCTAGAAGCATGGTTAAATCACCAAGACTGTCTGGTTCTTGCTGCAACTGGATCTGGTACGACCTTGCTTGCTAGATTCTCCTTCCACATTTATGTGGTTTAAATGTTAGTACTGCAGTAGATGAAAGGATAATTTCTCTAGTATTTTTCTTCATTTTGTTTCAGGGAAATCTATCTGTTTTCAGATTCCTGCTTTATTAACAGGCAAGGTGGTAGTTGTTATTTCACCATTGATAAGCTTGATGCATGATCAATGCTTAAAACTTGCAAAGCATGGGGTTTCTGCATGTTTTCTTGGGTCTGGGCAACCTGACAGTTCCGTTGAAAAGAAAGCAATGGGAGGTGCATATAGCATCATCTATGTTTGCCCAGAAACAGTTTTAAGGTATTTTCCGCATAAAAGTCAATGACTAATGTTGAAGGGAATATTTTTTCTCTTGCAATTATAATGAAAGCTAAAAGTTTAACCTTATTATTTGCAGATTGATTCAACCACTTCAAAAGTTAGCTGAAACTCGTGGAATTGCATTGTTTGCAATTGATGAAGTACACTGTGTTTCTAAATGGGGCCATGATTTTAGGCCTGACTACAGGTTTTTTTCTTCTAATTGTATTTTTTTCCCATTGTTTTTTCATCCATTTTGATCTCATATGGATAATGTTTATCTTGCATTGACAAATGTCTTAATTTCACAATGTGGGTCTGTTTCATATTTACCAACCTTAGATGATTGGAAGAGATTACAAAATGATGATGAAGTTTGGATTTACAAGTTCCTCTCCACTGATTGTTCAATTTATGTCCCATTTCTTTCTAACATACTATTTTCTTTAAGCTTTTATAACTTCTTATTATCATCACTTTGAAATTGTAGGCGACTGTCAATTTTGCGAGAGAATTTCAGCTCCTCAACGCTGAAATTTTTGAGATTTAACGTGCCTTTGATGGCGTTGACTGCAACTGCCACAGTTCAAGTTCGAGAAGACATTTTAAAGTCATTATGTATGTCAAAGGAAACAAAGATCATTCTAACTTCATTTTTTAGGCCTAATCTTCGCTTCTTCGTGAGTACCGTGTTTCCTTTTCTAAAAACTTCAAATTTTTCATTCAAACAACAATTCATTTGTAACCCCTTTTTGTTTTTCCCCAAGTCAAGAAAACTTGGATTTCCCATTCTTGTTGGTCTTTTATTTTCTTTTGTTTATGCGTTCTTTAACTTATATCACACATAACATTCAAGCTATAAATTCTCTCTCATTGTCAGATCTTATTATTTCTTTTCTCAGGTAAAACATAGTAGAACATCTTCACCATCCTCCTATAGGGAGGACTTCAGCGACCTTATAGATGCATATGCTGGAACTAGAAGATCTGGAAACAAGAAACAAACTATAATCTCTCACAAATCAGACAGTTTATTAGATTGCTCAACTAACAGTAGCTTATATGAGGCAGACAAAATCTCTCCAAATGACTTAGAGGACAACGATGATTCCGACTCAGATAAAGATGATGAAGTAGATTCTTCAGAAGAATTTTTGCCAAGCTCCTCAGAAGGAAGGACAATGTCTGTTGAATACTTGGAGAATGAGGTTGATGTCTTTCAGAGTGTAGATGATTGGGATGGTACTGATATTATATAAATGTTTGCCAATTGCCATTATACTGTATCTGAACTTTAGAAGCCTATGGCAATGAGTGAGTGATCATGTATAGGCTTCAAAACAAACACAAAAGGCTTAATTTCTAAACTAGATTCTTTTGGGTGCAGTTGCATATGGGGAGTTCTGTGGACAATTAGTTTGTGAGGAAACCGAAGTAGAAGCGGAGAAGATTGATCTGCTGGATAAAGCAGAAGAAAGACAAAAAAGTTGTCAAGAGAGTTTAGATCAAGGGCCAACTATTATCTATGTTCCTACTAGAAAAGAAACTTTGAGCATCTCAAAGTTTCTTTGTCAATCTGGTGTGAAGGCTGCTGCTTACAATGCATCGGTTTGTTCTCTAATACATGGTGCCAGGTTTATGAATCTGTCAAGTTGATAATATTACTTTTGTGGTTCCCCTGCTGCTCATTATGCAATTAACAGTTTATTTATTGTAGTTCTATTTTTATTTTAGACTTTTTTCACACCCATGTCAGGATTTGAAAGTGTTTCAGGTGCCTTTATCTTTGAAGTTTGAAGTAGATACTTTTCCATGCATTGCTAACTATTCATTTTTATGTGTGACATAGTACTCCTTTTTGCCTCCAGTTCTTTCCGAAGCATTACTTATGGATTGCTTTATATTCTCCTTCTTTATTTCACGTATGAAATGTGATAATCCTGGATCAAAATATTCTCGTCTTGACTTCCCATTCTTTGAGCTACATGCAGGTATCAAAATGAAACTAAACGGACTTTTTTCTTCTTTCCAGCTTCCAAAATCTCATTTAAGGATGGTTCACAAGGATTTTCACGAGAATAATGTAGAGGTCCGTTTATTTATTTCTCCTGCTCCCTTGTTTACCTCTCAAAATTTGTTCTTTCTATTTTATTTTATTTCCCTGAAATAAGCAAGCAATTAATTAGAATTCTACCTTCCGATTTAAGCATATGACATATAGCTTAAGTGAACACGTTTCTGCTATTTGCGACTTACTACCATTTCTCCAAGTGATAAATAGGTTTACAGTTAGCTTCTTCTGATAAGAACATAGTTCAGATTATATTGTGTTCTAAACCCTCTGCATTTTCCTTTCAAGTACGGTCACTTTTACATTATAAGGGAAACTCTGCATAACCTAATACCTCCCTTCCTGTGGAAAGGGAGAGAGATCTTTGGATCGAGCACCTTAGTGATAAACTGATCATTTATAGTGACTAAATGTCAACAATTACCGCCAAAACTGGAGCATTTATAATTTTTCTTTAGATTTGACCTTGTACATAATTAGGGATGTGTACAACTTTTGAACCTTACTACCAGATTTTGATCAGTCTTTTAGCAGTTTAACCAAAGTTAGCAATCTTTCATAATTTGCAAGTCAATTATATTAATGAAGATGTGTATGTGTGTGTGTGCATTCTTTTAGGAATGACCTTTGTTATTAAAATGAAGTTAAATCTTTAATTTAATTTCTTAGCCTCACAACATTTGCATTCCAAGTTTCGTGGAGTTCTTTAAAAGTTTGGTACTATGAATCCACTAGAGGTTTGTTTGTTTTTTCCCCCTTTCCTTTTTTTCTTTTTGCTTTTTCTTTTTGTTTGTTTGTTTGTTTGTTTTTTCTTTTTAGTCTTTATTATTGTTAACATCTTCTCCATTCTCTAGGTTGTAGTTGCAACAATAGCATTTGGAATGGGGATTGACAAGTCAAATGTTCGGAGAATTATTCACTACGGTTGGCCACAGGTGATCATTCAAATTCTAAATTTACTAGATATAATGATTCTTTGTTAGTGTGCTTATTTTTGCTGTCCAAAAAGCAGAAAACTCGTGCAACCAGTTTGTTTGCACACAGGTATCTAACTGTGGTCTGCTTTGCCATCGTGCATGGATTCTAATGTGACCTTTTCAGTGTTATATTATTGCCACTTGTTATCTTCCGAGGCTCTTCAACAAATGCTTTTATTTCAGAGTTTGGAAGCTTATTATCAAGAAGCTGGTCGTGCTGGAAGGGATGGAAAATTGGCAGATTGCAGTAAGTTCATTAACAGTTTGGAAGTACACTTAGTTGTTTAGATTGAAGCATGGAACAATTTGATAGAATACCAAACTGGAAATGGAATTTTTATTGAATTCAAGAACTGAAACAAAGCACATGCAAAAGAAAAGATAGTTCTACTGCTCTTCCTCACAGATGAGAGAAAAGCCCTACCCAGTCTCTAAACCACAAAATATTCAACAACCCTCACAGCTCTCCCCCCTTCCCTTTTAAACGAATCACAAATTCCCTAACTAACTAAGGGTTCCCAGTCGGCATGATCCCACCTTCTCAACCGAAGCACATTCGTCTTTTCTAAACTTTCCCATATTGCCCTTGTTCTTCCTCCTTTGATACTGAAACAGTATTGGTGGTCTATCACAATTGATCCCGATTTTTAACTTAAGATTTTGGGATTAGTTGTACTACATGTCATGATATTTCATTAGAAGGATTCCAAGGATCTATATTTATATCCTTGAACCACCTTGTAACAATATTTATAGTTTGTGCTCACTTGTCAAAGTAAAATTTGATCCTCCATCTATGGAAGGAGACAATTAAGAATTAGTGTAGAAATGAATATCGTAATCTTTTGTGTTTATTTAACATATTGGTAGCATGCTAATACAAGGTGAAAAGGTGTGCGGAAATTTTTGTGGCTGCTTAAGAATTCCATTTTCCATCACGCGATAGTTTCCTTTTGGGACTTCTTTTTAATTTAATTTGGTTTCATCTCGGTATTTTTTTATTGATTGGATACAACTTATGCCGATGGATTTTTCTGATTATTGTGATACTACTATGGGTGTGTTTGATTTAACTTTTCAAGTGTTTAATTTTGAAATAGTCATTTTGGAAAAATGGAAGTGTTTTGCAACCACTCAAAATCGCTTTTGAGACACTTTTAAAGTTTATTTCAAACCGCTTTTATCAAAGAAATCAAACTACTTTTTTAAAGAACACTTTTTTCTCTAGTCAATCCAAACATGCCGTATGTAGTTGGGACTAATTCAGTTCCATGCTAACTTGGGACAATTTTTCTACATCTTCCACCTCTGCGAAACAGTTTTATATGCAAATCTGACAAGAATACCATCCCTTTTGCCGAATCGAAGAAGTGAGGAACAAACTAATCAAGCATATA
Source organism: Benincasa hispida (assembly GCF_009727055.1). Lineage (NCBI taxonomy): Eukaryota > Viridiplantae > Streptophyta > Magnoliopsida > Cucurbitales > Cucurbitaceae > Benincasa > Benincasa hispida. The sequence continues at coordinate 43,832,311 of NC_052354.1, read as the reverse complement.
GAATGTTATCTGATTGCTTCAGGTATATATTCTCTTCGCAGTTTTACTTTCGCACCAAAAGTGGCCATTTGATCAAGGGTGATTCTATTTTTCACATTCGCATAGGTATGGAATGAATACATCAAATTGTCGGGCACAAAAGCTAGTGGAGTACTTTGGTGAGACTTTTGATCGCGAGAAGTGTCTCATGTATGTAACATTTCTTTCGACTTTAAAGTCAGTTTCCAGTTTACTTTCTGGATACCGCTGTTCAAAGTTTGGTCTTTTGCTCAATCGTAAGTGTCTTTGCTAAAATAAGCCATTGTAGTTTATACATCTCATAAGTCATAGATATGCAACTTGACCAGATTTTACTTCTCCCACACTAATTGATGGAAGTTTCTTGTAGGTGTGATGTTTGTGTGAAGGGACCTCCAATTATGCAGAATTTGAAGGAGGAAGCAGATATATTAATGCAGGTCATTGCTGCACATCATGTAAGTGTTTTGATTATATATATATATATACATATTATTTAGTTTGTTGCGTGCTGATTGTAGTTTTGTCCATCTTACTTCTCTCTCTCTCTTGTTTTTCAAACTCAACGTATTTGTATAGTCCTGAAACGGTTTGCAATTTAATCTTTATTTTTGCTTTCAAGAAGTTCCATACAAGATATTGAATGATTTCACAATCTTCATTATACTGTTTTTAAATATTCTCACAATAAGTTAATGTTCAATTTCATGTACAGCGATATTTAGCAGAAGGATTGTACGATGATTTCTCATACGGTGATGTCAAACAGAGATTCAGGGAGAAGCCAAATTTGAGGTTGTTTGTCAGTAAAGTAAGAGAGCAGGTGATTCTTAGTTACCCTGTTTGCATTATTAAGTGTTAAACTGTTCTCCAAAACTCCAAATTAAAGGCAGTTTGATAATTTACATTAATTGGGCGTGCACCATGCAGTGTCTGAAATTTGCAGCAACTGATTTGCTCTGGTGGCGAGGTCTTGCAAGAATTTTAGAAGCTAAAGGTTACTTGAAAGAAGGGGATAACAAGGTATGGAATCAGCAATTGTAATTTTGTTCAGTTAGAATAATTCTCGTCTTGTGCTTTAACGTGCATCTCATCAGCATCAAATGAACAAATTTTGACTAGATTTGCTTGTTCTTTATAAATAATTATAAATTATTTTACTCCATCATATTTGTTACATTTTTATCTCCAAACTTAAAAAACTTTACATAAAAAAACCATTTTATCCTTGATGTATACATTTTTTATTTTTGTAAACTGTTTCACGTAAACTTAACATGTGAATAAAATCAGTATGGACAATGTTTGAGCATACATGTAATAGCTTAGTGATATGAATGTTATTAGGGGCATTAGGAGATACATTCGTAATTAATTAAGGTAGTTGGTTATAAATAGAGGGGGTGGGAAAGGAGGAAGTTGGGTATTTTGTTCATGAATTTAGGCTTAAGTGGTATATCGGTATCTCAAGAGGGGAGAGTCAGAGTCTGAGGTGATTTATTCTTTATCTATTATATTACAATATATTTTGGTTATGTTTTGGATTCATCAGTTAATGTTGGGACTTTAAAAAATTTAGGTTTATGTTAAATAATTTAAGAAAAATTAATAGGAGATATTGAAATATGCTTTTAGTTACAGGTTAGAGGCTAATCCAGACTATTTGAAAGTTCAAGAGCTAAAAGAAGAGGTTTGAAAACTTAGTGACCAAAACAAAACAAGCCCGAAAATTCATTTTTTATTTAACAATAGACTTTCATGGACAAATATGACTTAAGTGACTATTTAAAAGTTTTAGTAAAAAAAGAAAAAAGAAAATATTTTGGATGGCATGAAAGAGTGACTTGGCTATATATTAAGGGGCTCTTTAGGGCGCTGAGATGATCTAGAATGTGGGAAGTTCTGATGTCTGGGGAGTTCTGATTGAATATGAACGATCGAGTATGTTCAAGCATTGAAAGGATATACAATACACGGAAAGAAAATGTTGTATCCGGAAATGGGCCCACAAACAATTAAAATCGGTGAGATAAGATAATGGGCCTCCAAACACTGAGATGATATAGGATGTGGGGATATATCATCTCATGTTGGGCCCCCAAACAACCCCTAAGCATCTTCGCTTCTTCCCGGTGTCACTTCTTTGTCTAGCAATTATTCTTTTCATAACATTTTCCTTCAGTTGTTCTTTTTATTATTTGCTAATATAATAGGGGAGATAGACTCCTTAATCCGAGTTTTGTTGCTCTTCTAACTTTTCAATCTGTTTTCTTTTCTAAAATAATAAAAACATTTAAATATGGATATTTTTTTTCTTTCTATTTTGAGTAGTTTTGGAGAAATGTGGACTTCTTTTCAACTTGTTTTGCATTCCTTTTTAGTACAACAAAGGTGGAGCTATGGAAATTTAAACATCCGACTTCAAGAAAACAAGTAGATGCTAATTACCAATTAACTGCCCTCATTCATGCACATTCTGAGTATGACTTCTTGAGCAGATCCATGTTCAGATAAAATTCCCTGAGCCTACCAAGCTGGGATTGGAGTTTCTATCCAGAAGTGACCAAACATTCCATGTTTACCCTGAATCAGACATGCTACTCTCAATGGCCAAACCTAAATCCTACTCATCCTTCTCAGAATGGGGCAGAGGCTGGGCTGATCCTGCCATACGGCGTGAACGACTCAAACATCGCTTTGCTGACAGGTCACAAGGACCACGGTCACGGTCACGGTCACGGAAGGCAAGAAAAAGGAAATCAAGTAAACATAGCTCTGATTTGAGAACGGTTCGAGGTAGATTAAATGCTAAATTATCGGCAAAGAAATCCAATGCTGCTTAGTAAGTTCAAAATGTTCAGTCTCAATGTTCATAATCTTGGAGATATTTATCTAATGATATGAATTCTATCAGATTGATTATGTTTATTGGCTGTTTTTTAGGTTTTACTTAATAAAGTTAAATGAAAAGGGAGGAACCAAGGGCTAAACATGAGCGAATTAAATTAATATTGCATCAAGAAAAATAACCAAAACGAGCTAGTTGGAAACTATTTAGGAAAATGTTGTCTTGTTATTTGTTTGGATGCCATAGGAGATTTGACCAAAGGTTGAAAACGTTTATTAGAATGCATCTCTTTAATAGATGAATATGTCCATTTCAACGAACATTTCTTTTTAGCACAAGGGCTAAATACATGTCTTGATATTCAAAACCGATTTTCAATCCTATTTGTTGAGTACATTATTATATATTTTCTCCTTTCTTATATAAAGTTGATGTTTTGTACCATATTCTTAAAAAATTGAACGTTAAATGAATATTATTAACTTAAACACCTCATCTTCTACATTTTTTTAAAAAAATGAATATAATATCATTTTTTCCCCGACTATTATACTATATTCTTAAAAAGATGAATGTTAAATAAATATTTATTAATTTGAACACTCTGTCTTCTACTTCTTTTTTATTTTCCGATTATTATATTATATTTTTAAAAGGTTGAATGTTAACTAAATATATTAATTTAAACACTTTTATTTCTTTCTTTATATATATTTGTGTGTGAAGATACTATCACCTTTTCGACTATTATGCCATATTCTTAAAAAGTTGGAAGTTAAATAAAATATTACTAAAACACTTTATTTCGTTTTTTTAGTAGTACTTATAATTAACTATTCGATTAAAATGACACTTTTATTAGTAACTATCTTTTTTAATGTTTCGACTTGATTTTATGGTTTTTATTGATTAATTTATTAAAATTATATAAAGTATCATGTTTAATTTCATAACATAAATACAAACATAATTTGTATTTATAAAATTTTAATAACATTCCTATGTACGACCAAACATAATAATATTTTGGTTAAATGTCATTTTGGACCTTATACATTGGACTTTGTTTTCTACTACTAGTTTAGTTCCTATAATTTTAATAAATCTTAAATTTAGTCTCTTCTACTAGTTTATTGCTTATTTTTTTTATCACTTTTTATTATCTATTAGCTTTTTTATTATAAATTTTAGAAATATATTCACATATCGTATTTTCTTGCATGAAAATTATGATTGTTATTGAATCAATTTCAATAAAAATTAACTTAAAATGACTAAAATTAAGATTTATTAAAAACACGAATATTGAAATTAGATATTTAATAATACAGCTAAATTTAGACAAACTTAAAAGTACACAAATCAAAATAGTATTTTATCTAAATATTTTTCATCATCCTAAACTTCGAAAGAAAATTAAACGCTTCTTTGTTAAGCTTTGTATTAATAATATTTAAAATTTTCGGTACCAACCGGGGTTCGATTTCCCGGGCGTAATCTTTTGTTTTTTATTTCTTATTTTTTAAAATAGTATAGCTTTTAAAATTATTATTTCTATTTTATTTTACTATTATTATTATTATATCATGTGTATTATAATTTCATAATTCGTCCTTAAAGGTATGGTTTTCCCATCTTTTATTCCAACAATTTTACTTGAACTTTTTCGGATTACAATAGTGTTTAACTCTTCTATGAAATTAAACCGTGACTAAAAAAATTGTAAATATTTTATTTTATCTTTTCTTTGGAAAAAAAAAAAAAACAAACAAACAAATTGTATAATTAGTCTGTAACTTATTCAATATTTTAAATTCTTCGCATAATTATTAGTTAGGGCAGATCCACGTACAAACTAACACGTGTCTTTGTATTTGGTGGTGCATTTGGTGTTGGTATTAAATAATAATTTTGATAATTTTTTTTTTTTAAATAAGGTATAAGTTTCTATCTTCAGTTTTTTTTAGTTAGTCGACTAACGATTGATACACGCACATTTATTTAGTTTCCAAATATATTTTATCTACTTTAAGGAGGTACTTGGGCCATGAAGTTAATTTGGATTTTAACTCAAGCCGATGTTTTACCCATCAACTTTACTAGTTGAGGTTACTCACTCCACTGATTTCATCCGTGTTCACTACTGAAATTTGCATATTAATCGAGGAACTTCATCTTTCTCTCTCCATCTCTTTATGTTTCAAATGATTCCATTTGTTGGCCACCACCAACGACCAACTCTGGCAACAATCATTGTCGATGACATGCTCTAATGCCCAACTCCATCAACAGCCACAAACAGCAATATGTTTCAATGACCACCTCCCACACCTAAATTTCGGCGATAACCATCTCTAATAATCATCTCCATTGGCCCCACTGCTGCCAATCAGCTTTGACAATCACCTATGGCGACCAACTTTGACCATTAACTCCGTCGATCTTCTCCAACGACTAACTAAAAAAAACAAAACAAAAAACTTGGTCATTGAAAAAAAAAAACCGTCCACCCAAGTACAGTGATTACTATACCCCAAAAAAAACTGTAAAATATATGTAAAGATTTTAAGTTGATATTGAATGGATCGAATCTCACAGCTAAAACCAATAATTGTTTGTTATTAATTTTGATTTGAAAATAGTAACATATAAAATAAAAATATACATGGTTAAGTAGAGGGAAAACACAAGGAAGAGAGATTTCTTCAAATTTTTTCAATGACAAATGCTCTACTCGTTCTCAACGAACTAATCTCCCATCAAATAGTGACGGCACCGAAAGAGTCTTTTCTGTTATTCTCTAGCAATAATTGGTTATGTGGTAACCTCTTTTTTAAAGTATGAATAGATTTTTATAAAAGAAAATGCTATCCCTGAACTATAGGAAAACAAAGATGTTTGAGAGAGAAATAGAGAAGTGCTTTTTTTTTTTCCTTTTAAAAAGAAAAATAATAATAAATAAAATATGAAGACTATCTTCATTTAAAAGGTAGAGAGAGAGGGGAATTAACTCACCTCACCCACTCCTCCATTCCACTCCCTTGCATCGCGAGGAGTTCTTATTTTTATTTAATTTATAATTAAATATAATTTAGTTAATTGATCCATTCATTCATTCATATTTAACTAAATATACATTTGATTTGATATGAATATTAATTAAATATTTAGTATTAATAAAATACACGTTTGATTCAAATATACATCTCTCTTATAAATGAAGCTCATTCAAATAAATTTTAATCTATAGTTTTAATATGAATCTAATTCATATCGATTTAATATTTAAATCTCATTCAAATATTAATACTTTCATATTATATAGTTTAATTTTGAATCTCATTCAAAGTTAAGTTTATATTATAATGTATTCATATTCGTTATATTCGTTATATGTTATATAATTAACATGAAATCTCTTAACCAATTCGAACAATTCAACTTATTTCAAGATTAATTATTTTTGTTCTATCTATTGTGAGCTAGCAAGGAGACCTAATGGACCTACAATTATAAGCTTCAATGATCCAAAATTTATTAATCAAACTCTTTAATTATATTAATCGATATTAATTAACTGTAGGCAATCCACTAAAGATCCATAGCTACACTCTTATAAACCATAGAATATCATGCGTTCATGGATTTAACCATCATAAGTAAGCAAGTCCTTCACGAGTTGCTCTAATTACAGTTGGGTCAAATTACCATTTTATCCTTATAATTACCTTTTACTCCTTAAGTACCACTAATCCTATAATGAACAACTGTTTGTGGTCAAAGGGCCAGTGAGAGGGTGAGACCCAATTGTTCAAGACCCGATATCGGCACTTAATGAAACAATTTATCTACTTACCCTAAAGGCGAGAATGACAGAATTTTATCTTGTGTAGCTATGTTTCTAGCTTTTCACTAGGTATCGTCCCCAAAATAGTAGGCATATTTATTAGTTTGATACCCTAAATCTTGTGGGTCTTGTAGTTTGAAATTGTAATATATAAACAATTTATTTATATGATAAAATAAAAGGTATTTTGTTTAACATAGCATTAACCCGCAAAACCAATAAATTAAGATCCAAAGTTTTTTTTTTTTGTAACTTAAATATGTATGTGAAGACATATAGGTGGATCATGTTTAAGAGTAGAGGTGGACAACAAAACTGCTCAAATCGAACCGAATTACAAAACCGAACCGAATCGAACCGATTTATAAGCAAAATCGAATTTTTCGGTTCGTTGGGTTGTTGAAACCGAATTTAAACGGTTTGGTTCGGTTCAAAGCTTGAAAATCGATTTCTAAACCAAACTGAACTGTTTAAATATATATATAACCTAAATTTAAAACTAAAGCGAAGACTTTCGCCGTTCTTCTTTCGTGAACCAGAGGACACACGAAATACTAGTAGACCGTCGCTTTCGTTCGCTTTCGTTCGCTTTGTGCTCAGGAAAGGAAAATAACCCCCGTAGGCCGTAGCTCTAGTACAAGTAAAATTTTTCTCCCTCATTTAACTCTAGTACCACATTAATATTTTTCATTTAAGAATTCTTAAATACATGTAAAAATCAGATGTTAATGATTTTATAATTAAATTTTATGTAAATAAAATTTGGTTCATGCTCAGATCGCCACCCGCAGGCCGCAGCTCGTTCAAGCCAGTCCTCATCCGATTGAATTATTGAAATTTTAGGTAAATAAAATAAAATTTTAAGTAACTAATGAAATTATTAGGTAATTGTTATCTTATTTTAGCACAACGTTTGTTGTTGTTGTGTTTGAACAAATAAAATCCGATTGATGTTATCTTGTTGTTGTTGTTGTGTTTGAATTTTTAGTTAAAGTAAATGATTTTATTTGATGGTAATAAGTTCTCTCTATTCCCCCCTTTATAGGTACCATCGGTGTATCACAATGAGCTTGAGCAAGAGCAGCGATTCCAATGATGATGTTATTGTGATGTCATCACTACCACCACCACCACGAAAAAACGAAAGTGAAGAGACAGTTTCAAAGCATACAAGTGGACGAAAGAGGAAAAATTCATCTATGGTATGGGATCACTTTACTAAATGTTCTGAATATAATGATGATGATCCGCATGTTAAATGTAACTATTGTAGTATAGTGTATGCATGTCATCCTAGAAGGAATGGAAATTCAACTATGAGAATGCATATTGAACACTGCTATAAAAAAAATCCTTATCAGATTAAGAAGTCTAAGTTAGATGTAATATAAACTAAGTTGGTTTTTAAGAACAATGAGGGTATTGGAGATAATTCACAATCACATTCATCCCTTAATTACAAGATGTTTACTATTGAGAGTGCTCGGAGACTACTTGCTGAGATCATTATTATAGATGAGTTGTTATTTAAATTTATGGAGAACCAAGGGTTTAAGAGGTTTGTGAATGGGACTTTGACGTTAGTAGAACCTAATTTTGTTCTTCTTTCTCGAAAAACGGTTGATAAGGATACTTTGAGAATTTATGATAGCGCGAAAGAGATGTTGAAGGGCATTTTCGTGAAAGAAGGATATAGAGTGTCACTCACAACCGATACGTGGTCATCAATCCAAAATATGAACTATTTGGTTTTGACTGCACACTTTATTGATAAAGATTGGAAATTACATAAGAGAATTCTTAATTTCACCCAAATTGAGAATCATAGAGGGGAGACGATAGGAAAAGAGGTTGAGAAATGTCTAAAACAGTGGGGTATTGAAAAGGTTATGACATTGACAGTTGATAATGTTTCGTCAAATGATACTGCCATTGCTTATTTGAATAAGCGTTTTAAGCATGGGTTGGTGTTAGATGGTGAGTCCTTGCATGTTCGATGTTGTGCACATATATTGAACTTAATTGTATGCGATGGCCTAAAAGATATTAATGATTCATTGGTTCGAATTCGAGATGCCGTGCGGTTTGTTAGATCTTCTCCTGCTAGACTTGTCACATTTAAGAAGTGTATCACAGAGGAGAACATAGATAGTAAAAGTATGTTATGTCTCGATGTTCCAACTAGATGGAATTCTACCTATTTGATGCTCGAGGCCGCTGTAAAATTTGAAAAGGCATTTGAGAGGTTAGAAGACTACGACATAATGTACATGAATGAGGAGGAAAAACCAACCACCAGGGATTGGGAAATTGCAAGAATATTTACCAAATTATTGTCAGTGTTCTATGAAGTAATTGTTAGGCTTTTAGGGTCTTTGTATGTTACTTCCAATACAGTCTTCCATGAGATTAGTATTGTTCAGAATTGCATCAGAAAATATTCAAGTGCAACTGGTCCTAATGATGTGCTTTTGCAAGAAATGACAATGAAAATGCAAGAAAAGTTTGATAAGTATTGGGGAAAAAAGATAGAACAAATTTATTCTTGTATGTTGCCTTCGTTTTGGACCCTCGTTATAAGATGAAATTTCTTTTGCATTGCCTAAATCAATTATTTGATGTTGATGTGGCAAAAGCCATAGGAAGTGAGATAAAGGTGTTTTGAGAGCATTGTTCAATGAATACAATTTGTCACTATCAGTTGCTAATAAGGGTCAATCTTCATGTACCATTAAAAGCTCTCCATTTAGCTTCAAGTGCAAGTGCTTCAAAGATTTTTCGTTTTGATTTTGAAGATTTGGATGAAGATGATTCGCAAAGTGTGGATTCAGAAGTTGATATTTACTTACTGGAGCCTCGTGTTAAACATGAAGATAACTTTGATATCTTAGATTGGTGGAAGGGAAACTCTTCTAGATATAAGATTCTTAGCAAAATTGCATGAGATCTTTTAGCAGTTATGGTATCCACAATTGCTTATGAGTCCGCATTCAGCACTAGTGGGAGAGTAATTGATCTTTTTCGTACCTCATTATCTCCAGCCACTGTTGAGGCACTTGTATGTGCAAAAAATTGGTTACGTTCTGAACAAATTAGCACTGGTTTACGACAATACTTGGAGAAAATTGAAGATGAAGAGGAAGATTCGTATATTCTAAACATATTTGTATTTTTTTTTTAACATATTTATTCATATATTTATTATAGTAACTACTAACAAGTTTATGATTTGTTTCTTAGTTTTCATAACAGGATTGAACGGAGCGGCAAATGCAAAAAACAAGGAGAAGAAGAATCATGATTAACAAGCGAACAAATTTGTTTGTATTGATTAGACTTATGGAATTCAGTACTAGTGTTTTAGCTTGTTATTTGCTTTTATGTGACTTGTGTATTGTGTACTTCTACTTTGGAGAACTTTTTAGTTTTTAACTTTTTATTGTAGTAATTTGAATTGATATGTTTTTATGAGTTATTGTGGATTGATATTTAAGAAATTTGTGGAGGACTTTTAGTTTTTAACTCTTTATTGTAGTCATTTGGATTGATATGTTTTTATGAGTTATTGTGGATTGATATTTAAGAAATTTATTTATTGTGTACTTTGGACATATTCTTATTGTGGATTACTGGATTGATATTTAAATTGTGTTTAGAGTATAAAAAAAATAATATATAAAATTCAAAAAAAGGAACAATGAAAATAAAAGGTAATTTAAATTATGTGAAAAATTGGTAAAATAAAAAAAAAATATACAAATTTCAAAAAAATGAAGAAGGAAGATAAAAGAGAGTGGAACTTGGAAGGAAGAAGGAAAATAAAAGGAAGAAGACCAAAAAAAAAAGAGGCAAAAAAAAGTTTCATGTATAAATAAAAGCGGTCCGGTTCGGTTTGGCCTCCAAATCGAATCGAACCGAACCGATTTCACCCCTATTTAAGAGATAACCTAAATGATCTGTAGTAGATAGATAAGGTCGAGTATCGTATCCTGATGACACCATGTACACGACCCGTTTTATAGTTATTACAATTACAATTGTTGTAAAGTGCTACAGATGATTTGATCATGATCATTCATGAAGAGACACATGAGCGGGGGTACTATGTACAAAGAGATTGTATAAGACCGAATTACTAAATGAATAGTCTCACTATATAACGTCGTTGATAGAAGAGACTTACATTTCACCATGATGACTATAGGTGACTTGACCTAAATCTTGAGTGAGTTGTGAACTCCTGCTTATTAATACAGTCATTTCATTTGCATATAGGTGAGAGTGGTCTGTATTGCCGATTCAATATGCTTTCCATTTTGGGTATTCGGGATAAGTAATTCACTCCTTGTTTATAGTTAGAGTAAATAGAGATATTGCTCTCTTACTGGCTGATTTTGGGGCTTGAACAATGTGGTGCCACGCCCTCTCCTATCCCGATAGGAGTTTGGTCATAGTTGGACTATAACTATTCATAGAGGGATTAGTGTACTTAATGAGTTAGATGTAACTACAACAATAATTTTGACTCATATGTACTTACGAGCAATTTGTGAATGATCAACGCATCATTGATTGGTTATATCCAATAGACACATAAATATATGTGTAATGCGAATAGTGCAGCCGTCTGTCTTCAGTAGAGTGACAGGCAGTTAATAGAAGTTTGTTAATTTAATTAATTAACCAAGTGTCATTGGAGCTTCAATCTATAGGCATAGAAGGTCCCCTCGATAGCTCAATTGGGATTATTGATAATTGAATTAATTTTGAATTAATTTGTTCAAATTAATTGAGGGAATTGATTATATATGATATAATTAATATAATGTATTTGATACATTATAATATAAAGTTTGATTTTGAGTGGAAATAAATATTTGTATATGATTCAAATATTAATTATATAAATATGATTCATATAAATACTATAGGTTAAATTTAACTTGAATTTGATTCATAGTAAATATTGTATGTTAACTGAGATAATATTAAACTATAGGTTATATTATATATGATATAATATAAACTATAAATTATATGTTATATTAGATAACATGTAGTTTGATATATGTTATAGATAGTAAATTAGTCATTGTGTAAATATATATTAAACTAAAAATTTGTTTTTTTAATTTTTAAATTTGAATTTAATTGAGGGATGGAGTTATGCATAAGTCTCTCCCCGTATTTCTCTCAATCTTTAATTGTGAAAGTATGAGTGTTTTAGGGGGATCTTATTCTTCTCCTTGCTTGACACACATAAAAACTCACCAATCCCGATACGATAGTTTTTTGCAAATTTTTCCTATGAAATATCTTCTCTCTCCCTCTACCAAAATTAACACGAAGTCTACCCCTCTCATGGATTATCAATCCTAAAGAGGATACCAAGATAATCCGATGGTCTTGTCCAACCTTGGTTTTTGGCATTGTTGGTTTTGACGTGTTTAAAGGGAGTTCGAAGTATTCGTGATCAAGGAGATGAGTTCAAAAAGAATTCGTGACTTCAATGGTATGTTTTTTCTAACTCTAATTTCTTCATTTTGCTCTTGTAGCATTCCACGAATTAAATGTATATGTTTCTTCGTCCTTTGAATTTCATTTTTCTAGGACACAATCCACTTTCGCATAGGTGTTCATGCATCCTTCAATATTGAGTTGACAACTCGGGTCACTCTCACCCATATAAAATCAAAGGACAATCCCTCATAGGTAGGAGTCCATAACTTACTCAGGATTGAGATCGAGTTACATATGGTCATCGTTTAAAATATTAATCTCTTCAGTCGACGGTGTTATAGAGAGAGATTAAATATTTTGTGGTCAAATCTTATACGGACTCATTGCATATGATACCCTCACTCGCATGGCTCTTCGTGAACGATTTGGATCAAATCTGTTTGCAACGTTTACAAAATGGCCCGTATCCATAGTGTTATAAGGAAAAAGCACCAACTTTATGTTGGGAATGTCTTAAAACTCGCAGTTTGTAAACATTAAACATATTTTATTCACAATAAAAGTATCATCGAGACTTCATTCAATAAAGGTGTTATTGAATTGCATTCATTCATAAATCCAATAAACAAACCCATGACTATAACATAAATACTTAAGCTTTATATAGAGACATAAAAGATGACCAAGTTTTAGTATATAGCCAAAAAGGTCTATAAGTATATGGATGTGGTTGGGTACCTTTGAAGGAATTATCGAAGGTCATTGAGCGGAAGCATGGGATCAGACCAAATACCCAAATTTTACATAACATAAATTTAACAGCAAAAATATACAAATTATGCATTTAAAAGATAATTGCAGCATGCTTTAAAACGTATATTACAGAAAAGAAAAGAAAAAAAAGTTATCCTACCCTTGAAGAACTCTTCTTCACGAGATTCCTTCTCTAAATCTTGTCACGAATAATCTCGAACCCGTTAACCATCAATGAAGACACCAGCACAAATGTTACCTCTGTATTCTCTGGGTGAGAATTCAAGAGTTTTGTGGGCTCTGGCTATTTTGGAAGAGATGGATTTTTTTTTAAGAGAGACGAGAGGAAGTGATGAGATTCCTAAAATCTCATAACGTTTTTGTGAATCTCTATCTTTTTTGTGAAAAACACACCAGGAAGAAGAAGAATTTCTTTCTCGTTCCCCACTACTATGTTTTAGACAGGGAAGTTACAACTCCCTCCAAAAAGTGATTTTTAATAAATAAAAAAAAAAAAAAAATTAATTGTCACTAATAATCTCGAACCCGCTAACCATCAATGAAGACACTAGCACAAATGTTACCTCTGTATTCTCTGGGTGAGAGTTCAATAGTTTTGTGGGCTCTGGCTATTTTGGAAGAGATGGATTTTCTTTTTTAAAGAGAGACAAGAGGAAGTGATGAGATTCCTAAAAATCTCATAACGTTTCTTGTGAATCTCTATCTTTTTTGTGAAAAATATACCAGGAAGAAGAAGAACTTTCTTTCTCGTTCCCCATACTATGTTTTAGACAGGGAAGTTACAACTCCCTCCAAAAAATGATTTTTAATTAAAAATAAAAAAAAAATGTCACTAATAATCTCGAACCCGCTAACCATCAATGAAGACACTAGCACAAATGTTACCTCTGTATTCTTTGGTGAGAGTTCAATAGTTTTGTGGCTCTGGCTATTTTGGAAGAGATGGATTTTCTTTTTTAAGAGAGACAAGAGGAATGATGAGATTTCTAAACTCTCATAACGTTTCTGTGAATTCTCTTCTTTTTGTGAAAAGACACCAGGAAGAAGAAGAACTTCTTTCTCGTTCCCCACTACTATGTTTTATCAGGGAAGTTACAACTCCCTCCAAAAAATGATTTTAATTAAAAATAAAAAATAAATTGTCACTAATAATCTCGAACCCGCTAACCATCAATGAAGACACTAGCACAAATGTTACCTCTGTATTCTCTGGGTGAGAGTTCAATAGTTTTGTGGGCTCTGGCTATTTTGGAAGAGATGGATTTTCTTTTTTAAGAGAGACAATAGGAAATGATGAGATTCCTAAACTCTCGTAACGTTTCTGTGAATCTCTATCTTTTTTTGTGAAAAACACACCAGGAAGAAGAAGAACTTCTTTCTCGTTCCCCACTACTATGTTTTAGACAGGGAAGTTACAACTCCCTCCAAAAAATTATGTTTAATCAAAAAATAAATTAATTTATTTTCATAAATTAATTTAATATATATATTTATATGACAACTATCTTGTCATATAATATATCATATAATATATATTAAACTACATGTTATATCAAATATAACGCATAACCTATAGTTTTTAGATTATATCAAATAAAATATAACCTATGGTTTCTATTTTCTCACCAATAACATTTAATATAAATCTAATTATGTGAATTAAATCTAATTAAACTAGTTATATCACATATAATTAATTCCCTCAACTATTTTGAACAATTCAAATTAATCTAAAAACTGATTCTCATTAATTCCCGTCGAGCTACGAAGGGGATCCCATGGACCTGTAGCTTGAAGCGTTACATGAATAATTAATTAAATTATTTTACTATCCATTAACTGTCAGACACTCCACCTAAAGACCGACAACTGCATTCCTCGCACTACAGATATATTTTTGTGTCTATTGGATATAACCACTCAACAGTACAATGACCATTTACAAATTGCTCGTAAGTACAATTGGGCCAAAATGTTTTGCCCCAGTAGTTACATCCAACTCCTTAAGTGCCACTTATCCCTCCAATGAACAATAAATCACAGACCAACTATGATCAAACCCCTCCGGGCCTTGAGATGGTGCGGCGTCACATTGTTCAAGTCTCGGAATAAACTCTTAAGGGAGCAATTTATGTACTTGCTTCGACATTGGGAAAGAATGAATTCCTTATTGTGTAGCTGTGTTCCCAGCTCCCCATTCAGACGAATCCCCAAAATGGTATGCTTGTTAAGTCGGAAATATGACCACTATCACTTATACAAATCAAATGACCACCTTCATAGGTAGGAGTTCACAACTCACTCAAGATTGAAGTCATGTTACCTATGGTCACCTTGGTGAAATGAAAGTCTCTACTATGAACGATGTTATATAATGAGACTAAACATTTCGTGGTCCGGTCTTATACAAACTATTTTATATAGAATATCCCCGCTCACATGTTTCCATGTGAATGATTAGAATAAGATCATTTGTATCATTTTACAATAATCGTAATATCTACAAAGCGGGTCATACTCGTAGTGTCACCAGGATAAGGTATCCAATCTTATCCATCTACTACAGACCATTTAGATTATCATTTAAATATGATCCACCTGTATGTCTCTACATACATGTTTAGACTACAAGATAATCCTAGATGTTAGTTTATTAGTTTGTGGTTAATGCAACTAATTTTAAAATAAAAGATCACATATTTTATTACATAAATAAAATGTTTGTACAATACAATTACAAACTATAAGATCCACTTTGTATATTGATACAAACAATGTGATCCTAAAATCATTCATGTGGAGATATGCAAGTCGAGACATCCTATGCAAATGATGTTTGCATAAGACTGGACCGCGAAATTTCATTTTTCTTTATAACAACAATTTACTGTTAAAACTGACTATTTCAAATTGATGACCTGAGGTAACTCGATCTTAATTATAAGCTAACTATGAACTTCTGTTTATTTGGGATTATCTTTTAATTTGCATAGGCGAGAGTGATTCAACATCACCGCTCAAAAAGCCTCCCATTTTTGGGGTAAGAGTGGATAGATAGATGGGGACATAATATGGCAAGACATAATTCACTCCTACCCGTCATAGGGTAAACAAATATGTTGTTCCCTTAAGTACTAACTCCTAGTCCTTAACAAAAAGGCCTTGCCCTCTTGTGATAAAGAGAAATTTGGTTTATCATGGACTATAAACCAATTGTTCAATAGAGGATCATCGAAGACTTAAGACGCAAGATGTATTACAATGGTAAAATGGTAATTTTGACCTAGTTGTAAATACGAACGACCTGTGAAGGATCGACGAACTGATCATGGTTAAATCAAATGGACAAAAATATACCTACAATGAGGAGAGTGCAACTACTGAGCTATTGGTGTGTCTTAGTAGTTAATGGATAGTGATTAATTTGGTTTAAAAAGTTTAGCCAATTAATCTCAAATCGTTTGAGCTCATGATCTGTAAGTTCATTAGGTCCATTTAATAGCTCGTAAAAGCATTAAACCTTAGATGTGAGATATAATTAACGTTTAAATTTATTGAAATTAAACGTAGTTGGAGAGTTCAATATATTTAAATGTTGATTACATAAATTAGGATTCATGTTTGAATTAGGTGTTTTATTAATTTAATATTTGATATTAAATTATTATTATTGTTTAATTAATTATTTAATAAATTAATAAACCAAATTCAATTTTAAAATTCAATTTTAGAAATTGAATTTAGATTATATCTGATTTGATTTTAATTGAAAATTAAATTAAGTAATATTCAAATTGAAAATCTGTTTTCTAAATCTATAGTCGATTTTTCCCAATTTGTACACCTAATCCACTGAATTTAGTGATATTTGAAGTGTCAAATAGTCAATTAATCCGTTTGTATTACTATTTTGCTTAAATACTTCATAATTAGTTTAAATCATGGGCATGCAAAATTGAAAAAGAAAAATAGAACTCTGCCGAAGAAGAAAACTTGTTTCTCTCTAATTCAATCCCAAATTTACCTTCAATTGGAGTTCCACCACTCAATTCAAGGTATGAGATAACTAGAGAAGATTTTTGTGGAGGTATACTATAAGAATTGAAAGTCAATTTCATGAAGATTGCAAAGAACAAGTGGAGATTATCAAAGGTATTCTATCTGAAACCCTATTATTGGAAACTATGAATATGCTTTTTGCTTAAATTAATAGAATTTGAGTGCTTAATGATTATGTTTGCTTCCGTATTATGCATGTTAACTCCAACACTTTATCCATATAATATAGACATTTTAGGTTATTATTTGATATGATCCATTTGTACGTCAACCATATATTGTTTAAGTTTCATGGAATAACATTAGATTTTTTTTTACTATAATGGATAATTCATTATTGCATATTTAATAATTAAATTAAATAATTAACTACAAGGCTTTAAGGCACAAATCTCAATAGATACAACACTCGAGTGTTAAAAAATTGAAAAAATATATGTGCAATTGAATGGACAAATAAAGGGTTAAACAATGGAAAAATGACCATAGGACAATCATACATTCTTATATTACAAAAAATAAAAAAATAAAATGCACATGATATCACCGACTTAATAATTTAACCATGCATCCCAAACACAGACTTCATAACTCCATATACATATTAAGTTTATATTTCATAACTCAATTCAGCATCCTAAATAACCACAGTCATTGGTTAGAAAACATGATTGATTCTTGAACTTTCATGGAAGTGAGAATTTAATCCATCAACTATGGTTGGTAATAATTTAGTCTTTTGTAATTTCAAGTTTGTAATAATATAGTCCATAAACTTCAGTATAGTCTAAATTGTTACCGTATTGAACACAACAGGGACTTGTACGTCTTTTTTTTTTCCATAAAAGAACGTGTATGATCAAATCGTTCAGACCCCATTTGATAATTATTTATTATTTCTTCTTACTTTCTTGAATTATGCTTGTATTATTAACTATGTAGTTACCATAGTTTTCATCTTTCCTATATAAATAATTGGATCTTTATCCAAATTATTTAAAAAAACAAAAAACAAGTTTGTAAAAACAAAATTTGTAGTTTTCAAAACATGCATCGGTTTTTGAAAAACAACCTTACTATTTAGGTAGAAAAATAAAATAAAGTAATAAATAGAAGTACTGTTCATAAGATTCATTTTAAAAGAATGTAATAGTTATCAAATCAATTCTAATTTTTTTTAATATATATTATTGATTGCATTTTAGAGTATTGAAAGTAATAGAAATCTTAATTGAGTGTTTGATAAGATTGATCGTTGTCAAAATCACTTTTTAAATCGTATGCTAATTCTCACACCTTTCTAATTTTGTTTCATAATAACTTTTAAAAATGGATTGTGATGAACAACTACTTCCCAACAAAATTTCAATTTTATTCTTTGCAAATTAAAATTGATTTTATAAATTTAGTATATTTCTTACAAAACCTCTATCCCTAGTTTTAGGTTGATCAGTTCAATGTCACCAATTTATTGCTTTTATTTAAATGATATTATTTTGTAATTACACCTATTTATACTACCAAATAACCATACCTATCAAATAATTTAGAGGAGGCAACTTATAAATTTAAGTTAAACCCACATATGACATAACATTATAAAATTATTAAAATATAAATTATCATAAAAATACACATACAAATGTCTATCAAATATTCGTCAATCACAATAATTTAGAATTATTTATCTATCAAACACCATAATTTACACTTTTTAGCATTATTTCAAGTTGAATTTTACCAAACATTATAGACCTGTTTGGTTTGCAATCTAGATGATGTTTTATGTTTTCAAATTAATTGAATTTAGTAAATATGTGTTTGACAGACAATCCAAATTATATTTCTGAAAATTATTTTCGGATTTTGTAATCCAAACAGTGTAAATTTTGAAAAACAACATTTGAATGTTTTCATTGTATCTAAAATTTGAATTTTAAAATTTAAAATGCATAATTATATCAAATAAAGTTAAAAACATCTAGAAATATAGTATATGTCATGTTATAACTCAATTCAACTTTAAAAAAATTAAAATATTTATTATGTAATATATTATAAATTATATTAAATTTTAAATCCAGTCCCTATAGTCTGGATAAAGTTAAAAATTAGTTTATATGATTTTAAAAATTAGATTTTAGTTCCTATGGTTTGATACAACTTCATATATAGTCTCCATAGTTTGTTAAATCATTTTAAATAACCCCTATCATGGAGACTATTTATGAAATTAATTCTAATTAATCATAAGACTTAAATTCTAACTTCTTTCAACTTATAAGGACAAAAAGAATTC
This sequence comes from Benincasa hispida, assembly GCF_009727055.1. Taxonomy (NCBI): domain Eukaryota; kingdom Viridiplantae; phylum Streptophyta; class Magnoliopsida; order Cucurbitales; family Cucurbitaceae; genus Benincasa; species Benincasa hispida. The sequence continues at coordinate 43,813,006 of NC_052354.1, read as the reverse complement.
AACTTATCCTATAAATTATATATTATTATAAGATCATAATTTTACAATTTTTGTATGTTCACAAATAAATTATTAAGAGTTTATTATCAACTAATATTTAGTGGGTAATTACATATAGTTTACAATTATTTAAATTATAATCCAATTTTTGAATTAGGCTACCAAACACATATATGAAAACATGGAATATAACTCTGTTTTTATTTAACCTCTCGTTTTCAAATTTATGTTTTTAAATTATCTACCAAATAAGCTATAATTTACTTTATTTCACAACTAGTTTTTCTATGAACATAGTTGGAAATAATTATTTTAAAAACTATAATAATCCGAAACTAAAACTTTAATATATCTTTTGAAGGTGGTTTAGAAAATAAAAGATATTTTTACGTACAAGAACGAAAGAAACCTAAAACTGCAAATATCAAAACGAGATTTATACCTAAAAAAGTTTGATAATCATGAATTAATAGTATTTGTAAGGAAAAAAAGAACCACAAATAAATAGTATTTTCATTAATATTGATAATTCGGCTATTCAGGTGGGTTTATATAAAAACCCACGGACTTCCCCATGCCCGGGATTGCCAGCATGGCACAAACCACAACCGTCAGATCCAATTAAACAAAATCCACAACTCCCACGCCAAATTCTCATAAAATACTTCCAATCCAATCCGCCGGATTAAAACACACGGATTGCCAACGCGTCAACAAATCCAACCGTTCAATCATTTTTCGAACCAAACAACCATCCCGCCATCACAGCCCCTTATATATTGAACCTCCAATTCAATGCCGCCATCCCAATCGTCAGTAAAATCGCAAGCAAACTCTCATCTCAGATTACAAGAACTCTACAATGGAAGGAACCAAGGGCGCCGGAGGAAGAAAAGGAGGTGACAGAACTAAGATCTCCAAGTCTGTTAAGGCCGGACTCCAGTTTCCCGTCGGAAGAATTGGCCGATACCTCAAGAAAGGCCGCTACGCCAAGCGCACTGCTGCCGGTGCTCCGATCTACTTGGCTGCTGTCCTCGAATATCTCGCCGCTGAGGTAATTACTCAATCGAATTTACGCTTAATTCATTCCCATTGTTAGAATTCAATCAGTTTTCGATTTCTGAAATTTGTAATGTTTGTAATGTAGGTTTTGGAATTGGCGGGGAATGCAGCGCGTGACAACAAGAAGAACAGGATTAACCCTAGGCATCTTCTTTTGGCTGTGAGGAACGATGAGGAGCTTGGTAAATTGCTTCAAGGAGTCACCATTGCAAGTGGTGGAGTTCTTCCAAACATCAATCCAGTTCTGCTTCCGAAGAAGACAGCGTCGAATTCCACTCCTACTGCTGAAAAAGCTCAGAAATCTCCAAAGAAGGCCTAAATTAACTCTAGGTTTCCGAGAACGATTTAAACTTTTTTTTTTTATTTCCTTTTTGTAAAAATTTAGGACCTTCCTTGAAACCTTAGTTTCTTAGAAAAACCGAGGGTTTTGATCTATGGTTTGCGTTTCATGTACGCATCCGTTTCACAATATCTAATGAAAATCTTTCCGTTTTTCCAGTTCTTCTTTCTTGTCCTAGTGCTCTGCTTAATCTTTCTCTTCTTAGTTTCTTTATGAATTATCAATGATCCTGAATCCAGTCTGTACCATAACGAAAATTAATTTCCTGTATACGAACGATGTTTTGTATAAAACCGTGAGAATTGAGATACTTCTCAGATAACAACGAATTTATATTCAGGGATCGCATGAAAATTATAGGTTTTAATGGTAGCGAGATCGGAATTTTGTAATTTAAGATTTAATACTATATATTTGTGGGCCATGAGATTTTTTGATTCTTGTAGGCCCATGGGCCGGTGGTTGAATTATGGCCCAATACTGTTCGTCTTCATGTCCGAGTTATCCCGGAATGGAAGGGTTCAGGTGAGGTTTTAACAACTCATCATTGAGAAAAAGCACTACGAGAGAATTTTCGATCAAAATACTACTCCAGATGAGTCCATTTCTGGTAATATTTATCTTAATCAGTCTTGAAGCTTCTATCTAGAAGAAGAATTTTCTTTTGTGAAGTTTGTGCTTATGGATTTGTACTCATCGTCGTGTCTGATATTTACAGAGAAAGGTTTTGAGCTCTAATGTAACTCTCAAACGGATCGCTGCAGCCGCTGCTGCTGGTTCTTGTTACTTGTATGCCAGAAGTGATCTAGATTCTAGTGAGTTTTTGTGCTTTTTGAATGGTTATCGAAATGTTTGATGTATGGAAATTATTAATTGCAAACTAAGGTGAATGTAAATCATGTATTAGTTAATATCTTAAACTGCCTGTTCATTTGTCTGCGCGCTGCATTACCATTCGTTTTGCTTATTCTTTCAAGTCTTCTGCACGTTTTTTCATTGAAGAACCCTCCGTTGCGTTCTCAATTTCTGCTGCGTGGAGTGAGCAACTATTTCTTCCATGGCAGACAAGACATGGCTTCACGGTTCGTCCACTGGGTGCATTTGATCACCAGCATTTGGGTCTGTCTCTGTTTATATCTGTCGATTCTAGCCCAGTTTTGTATCGTTTCTGCTTTAACTCGAAATAGGATGTGTGAAATTTTGTAGGACTTTCGTTATGTTCTTCAGGAGTCAGTCCTGGTCTACCATCTGGTGAAAAGAAGGAAACACCATGTTTGAGTAGAGATACAATTGCAAATGCAGCAGCAGATGTTGGCCCCGCTGTTGTGAATATATCTGTTTCACATGGTACTCGAGTTGGTATTTGTAATTTTCTATTCTTCTATGGGTTTGGTGAAAACAAAATGTGTTGTAAGAGTTATTTTTCTTAGGTATTTACGGAATTGCTTCTGCTAAAAGCATGGGATCCGGAACAATTATTGACAAGGATGGGACAATTTTAACATGTGCTCATGTTGTGGCTGATTTTCATGGTCAACGAGCTGCATCCAAAGGAAAGGCAAGCAGAGATATCAGCCTGTTTGTTTGCTTATCTGAACTTCACAAGTATACGATTAGCGATCCCATCTTGTTCCATAAGATGTGTTGTAGTATGAACTGAAACATATTTTTTGTTGCCAGTTCTTGATAATTAGATTAATTTGTTCTCATGGTGATGGTCTGTTTGTCTATGTTAATGTACGTTTATGCATTGTTTACAATTATGTTTGACACTAGTATTCTAATGGGGTGAATGTCCTAGCTCTTCAAACTCTTAATAAGCTAGGAATATCTTATATGGCTCTTTTCGAGTTTCATATTTGGTCCAATTAAGTTTATGTGTTTCTTTAACTGTTGGATGCTTTTGAGGTGCCCGAAACTAATGAATTGGTTTATAATTCTCTTTCATTGTTTAGCTTTAGTTTATTTGTTTATTTCATTTGTGAAATGAAATGATACAGGTAGAGGTTACTTTACAAGATGGTCGGACATTTGAAGGGACAGTAGTGAGTGCTGATTTTCACTCTGATATTGCCATTGTGAAAATCAATTCTAAAACCCCTCTTCCCATGGCAAAACTTGGTTCTTCAAGCAAGCTCCGACCTGGTGATTGGGTCGTAGCAATTGGATGTCCACTTTCGCTTCAGAATACTGTCACAGCTGGTATAGTAAGGTAGTCAATTGGAGAAAGTTTTTCTGTCCTTGACATGTTAATTCTTTTTATATCTTCTTCAATGAAGACATAAATGAAAGGTTAAGAATCACTTTGGTCCCTGAACTCGTTTGTAACGATTTATTAATGTCTTTCCAAATTTATGACAATTTACTTTAATAGGCATCAATGTAACCATTATATATACTTCACAATTTGTAACCATTTAGTCCAAACATACTATTAAGATTTAATGAATTTCTTACATATGTAGATTGATAAACTGATTAAATATCAAGTTTCCTTATAAATTATAAAGACTAAAGCGTTCCAATTGATGAGATGTTTCACGATAGAGACTAAATAATTAGAAATTTGAAAATATAGGAACTAATTTGTTAAAAATTTGTAAGTATATCGACTACATTAGGACTAGATTATTACAAATTTAAAAGTACAAGGTCTGAGTCGTTATTAATCAAAGTTCAAGGACTAAATTGTTATTTACCAAAATTGATTTTAACCTTAATGAAACAATCTTTTCTTAGATAAGAATTAAACAATCTTTTCTTCAATGGCTGGCACGGCAGAAGTTTTATCTGCACTTGCGATGCTAAAAAAATGGCGAAGATTGAAACAGAATTAACAGGGTAGAGCAAATTTAGAGTTTATGCAGGTTTGTAGGTTTACAGTGCTGGGCATTGACTATATATTTTGTTGTCTACTTTTCCTCCTTTGATTAAGTTGTGTTGATCGTAAGAGTAGTGATTTGGGTCTTGGTGGAATGCGAAGGGAATATCTACAAACAGACTGTGCAATTAATGTGGTATGTAACACATTTTGTTTACTCGTTACATGGCTTATTGTGGTAGAACTTGTTATGTATTCAGTGTAGTTTGTACTATATACAAATAATTGGCATTCTTTGATGGGTACTTGTCATGTAGGGAAATTCTGGGGGCCCTCTTGTTAATGTTGATGGAGAAGTTGTTGGTGTAAATATTATGAAAGTTGATGATGCTGTTGGTTTAAGTTTCGCCGTACCAATTGATTCAGTCTCCAAAATTACAGAGCAATTCAAGAAAAGAGGGTATAACAATTTTAAAGACTATCTGTTGTGAGTGGATTGGATCGTTGAATAGACTGATATATTCTATTTGTGTGTAGAAAAGGTTTGTCTCTGTTGTTTTTCTCTCATGTTCAATTGAGGGCTTTAATGAAGATTTCATAATTTCAAGTCATAACTTTCTCCTTATTTAAATGTTTCATCTTTATTTTTATATAATTGCTTTTTTTCCCCATTACTATGGCTTGTTATAGAAAAGGGCTTTTATATAATTGCTTTTTTTCCCCATTAGAATGCTCAATCTATGTTATCCTTTTTTACTTGGGAAGGCAATTTATGATGTTTAAATTTTGTAGTTACACTTATGGTGTGTGCTGAAACATGAATCAATCATATATAGTCATGCACGTTATTATGTTTGATGGTTTTATACTTGATTCAAACATCAGTTTTACCATCTAAACAGTATATAACTTTTCCAAGCGGATGAATTTTTTTTGCTCATTCACGAAATAACATCCATTATTGAAAATTTACTTTTTAATTGTTTCTTTTTCCTACAATTCATTATAGGGCAAATTGCAAAAACCTCTTCGATGTGTCCATGATGTATGTTGGTACTTGTAATTACGCCCTCAAACTTTCAATTGTAAAAGTTGGACCTATAAATTTATACAAGTGTTAAAATTGGACTGTCAAACTTACAATAGTTATAGAAATTGGACCCTCAAATGACAAAAAATGAATCCTTAAACTTATACAATTATTACAACTACCACTAGAAGTACGGTGGTTTTTGCAATTTGCCCTTCATTATTTAATGTGCAAGTATACTTAAAGAGTAATACTTACATCTTTTACACTTCTTTTTGATGTTTGAAATTATTTTGAGGTCATCTTTGATATTGAAAATTTCATATAATGCTAATGTTGGTATAGCTCATCCATCGACTAAATATTGGTGTTGAGTGTAGCACACTGCCTTTTAAACATACCCATGCATTTTTATCTTCTGGGAGTAATTTTAGGTCTGATGCATTTTGATGCTTCTAATGGTGTGGTGAATTGTCTGAACTGAAAACTGGTTGCTTTTGTTTTTGAACTGTGCACAATCTATCACTTGGCTGAAAATCTTTGAGATAAATTGGTGCTCTTAGCTTGTAGGATTTGGAAAATGCTTAACCTTTTTATTGTTTACTTTCTTATAGATGTTAATTATGTATACCGTGACGATGCAGGAGAGTTATTAGGCCTTGGCTTGGATTGAAAATGATTGATCTCAATGAAATGATAATCAAACAACTGAAAGAAAGAGATGCGAATTTTCCAGCTGATGTTACTAAAGGGGTTCTTGTAGCGATGGTAATAGTACCATCCGATCAACCAATGTTATTTTTGCATTACATTATTTCTTTTCCCCCTTTTCTGTTCATCACCAGCTGTAGTTGCTATCTTTTAGATATTTTATTGAATAAATTTGGCATGAGCAAAATAGATTCTTGTCAAATTCTTCAATAGGTAACTCCAGGATCCCCTGCTAGTCGTGCTGGATTTCAACCCGGCGATGTCGTCATTGAGCTCGATGAGCAACCTGTTGCAAGTATCAAAGAGGTATTTAGACTTTTGTTTGTAGTTCTTATCAATTCTTGCTGGCATATACCGTTTTCTGGTGGAATCATTGGTTAGAAAAGTTTCACTTTTTGCTTCCCAGATATTCAAGTGGAAAGCAACTTTGGTTTCTTAATCTTCAATTGCGAGGAGAAAGACCTTTCACTGTTTGCTTCCAGTATATCAATGACAGAAAAAGAGTTCTAAAGTTTAAACCCTTTCATGTTTATTTACTAACATCTTTGTTAATTTTCTACTATACTTCTAAAATATTTTTTTGAATATCGCCAAATTTGAAATTTTGGATTGAAAAGTAGTCTTTTAATACCTAATTCGATAACCATTTGATTTTTTGTTTATGAAAATTAGACTTATATAAACATATTTAAATTATTGTTTTCCTTTGTTATTGTAAGTATGATGGGTGCGATTCAACAAATCTGTTAAAAAAAAGGTAGTTATTGCATTTCCCCGTAGTAAATGTATAGAATGATATAATTATATTAGTGTTGGTATCTGGTTTCTAAAGTGTTAGCAAACTTTCAAATATCAAGACTGGTGCGATTCACTCGGCTGAGCTATGCTAGTTGTAGAAAGTAGAATTTTAAGGTCACAAAATCTCGGTTTCGGTTTTTATTTCCCATTCAATTTTTTCAACATAGGCATGGTTTTATTTTTAATAGTTTTGAGTTATGTCATATCACTGAAGCTAAGTACTGATTTTGTGGCAGATCATTGAAATTATGGGAGACAGAGTTGGGGTTCCATTGAAGGCAGTTGTGAAAAGATCACTTAATTGTACCGCCACTTTAACTGTTCTTCCTGAGGAGTCCAATCCAGATATGTGATTCTTTTAATCAACTTTTCTTTCATAATGTTCTTTCTTACTTCAATAATATAGAAATATCAATCAATAGCTATTAGCCGTGGAAAATTATTGAGGCTAATTCATTTGGGTGGAATATCGAGATGCTATAATACTAAATCTTTTCTTCACATGTTAAATCGATCAAACCATACTTAGATTATGTCTGGTCTTTTAAGTTAGACAAACTAGATTTGAGAGTACGTCTAGTCTTTCTTTTCAAGTCGAACAAATCAAACTCAAGATTACGTCTAGTCTTTTAAGTCGGATAGAGATTACGTCTAGTCTTTTATCATTTTTATTATGATAAAGATTATAAATGATCCTCTTGCTTGTACTACAAAATAAACTTATAATAGCCCAATGAAAGCTATTCATTTTTTAAGTAGCACAACCCAACTTGGTGAAAATACGCCCAAATTCTCTTTAAGCACACGAAAGAGCTATTGCACGTGGTCATGAAGTTGCTGGAACACAATGAATGAAGAAACAAGGGTAGTTGCATATATAGCAATTAGATCTAAAAGTATTAGTGAATATAGCATAATGCAAAAGAATTTGTAAGTATAGTAAAATTTAGATCCAACTTTTAGATTCTAAATGATAGACTATATTGCTAATGAGAGTCTATTAATGTTAGACCATTTTACTAATGGGAGTCTATCAATCATAGAGTCTATTATTGATAGACTTTGCTATATTTGCAATTCTTGGAAATGTTATTATACATTTGATTATTAATTCTAAAAGTGTGATCCATTGTAATTATTTGTATTGAACCTGAAATAAAAATGGTCCCAAATTTGGTATCTCTTTGTTATGTTTAAAACATGTTTTTGTCTGGGTGTAGTTAAGCTAAGAATGTTGTGAAGGAATGGTAAAAAAAAAAGCCCAAGAAAACCAAAAAGTATGATCGTGTTGGATAACTATTTGGTTTCTTTACTTTTCAAAGCTGGATTGATTTTCAATACACGTATAGAAGATAAATAATTAAACAAATAAAGCAGTAGTTGAGATAGGGGGTGAACAACTTGAAATTGATCAACTCAAGCCAAATCCATTTTGTTTGGTTTAAGTTATGAACTTGAGTTGGGCTTAAATGAATAAAATTTTGATGTGTTAGGTTGATTCATGGAATTATTTATAGACTCGAATTATCCTGAATTGACACTTAACATTATTATTATTATTTTTGACATAATTGTATTTTTACTAATTATTTATTTTAAGTTTTTTCAATTTAAAGTTTGCTTTTAAATTAATTGTAAAATAATTATGTTCATTATCCCAAATGGAACTTTATATAATATAAAGTGAAATTGAGTTGCTATCATATTTCAATATTTAAAAATAATTAAACAGATAATTTCTTAAAATAAAAATTTGCACAAATGATTTGAATCTAAGCCAATTCAACCAAAATATTTTATAGTCGGATAGTGTTAGATTCATTATTTAATAGAGAATTATACAATATAGCAAGTTTCAAAATTTCATTTGGAGGAATGACATAAGTGTAAGTTTAATTAGATTTATAGCTGATACACCAAATTCTCAACAGTAGTATTTATGATATTTCCACTAACCAAATTTAAATCTAAAAAATGAATCTTTGCTAAAATTTTGGCCCCTTCCCAACTTTGCTAAGATTCGACATTTGAGTGCATTAATATACACCAAAGTGTTGTTCACGCTGAAGTATCCCACGTCAATTCAATTTGTTTTTTATTTGTCAATTTTTGCTGCTACAGGCACTTAAACAAATAAAACTTTGTTAGATCGTGGTTGAGATGAAAATTTTCATTATCCGACAAGACTTGTGTGATGAATGCTCAGTCGTATTCTATGTCCAATATCTACTTTCTAACAAGTTTTGCAGCAATGAATACTATTTATAGCAAGAGTTAGAAACCCTAGAAAGGGAAAAAAGGACCAAGAATAAATAAATGGAGAGAGAAGAGGCTTAAAGGCCAATACATGAGATGGGCCACATAGAAACAAACATTTCAATAAATATTTACACGAGATAGGCCGTTTTCTATTCCCACGTTTGGTTTCGTAGGTCGGTAGGGACGACGGATGGCGGAGGATTTTCAGGCCGAGAGATGGAAGGAGAAGCGCGAGGGAGGTGGCGATTTGGAGAAGATGGCGCGATAGGGTTACTTGTCTGAGGCACTGCCCACGTGGGAGAGCGTGAAGAGTGCGTGTGATTGAGTGGGGCGATAGGTGGGCTTAACCGTGGGCTTGGTGTTGGGTGGGTTATGGACTGGCTGGGTTGTGGGCTTGCGAGCTTGCGAGCTAACGGGAAGGTGAGCTGGGCCGAGTTGTTGTTGGGCTGGGTATTTGGGATGTGGGCCGATCCCGTTGTGGGTTTGGGAGCCACGGAAAAGGAGATTGACTGGGCTGGTTTGAGGATGTATGTTCGGGTCCCGAAACCTGCCGAAAAAGGAAACATCTTGAAATATATAATTTACCGGATGGGCTAAGGCATTTATGTCCCTTTTATGAGAATCTCAGTTCCATTGGTGATTTCTTCTTAACCACAGTTGAGGGAAGACCATTAATGATAAACACCGACATCATAAACGCATCACACCAATAGCATAGCGATATTGAAGCTTGAGCAAATAGAGTTAATCCATCTCTACAATATGATGATGTTTCCATTCTACTCTACCATTTTGGACCGAGGTGTAGGGGTATGAGAACCAAGACTTTATGCCAAGATCAACACACAACCTGTGAGCTCTTATGTATTCACCATCATTATCTCTTCGAAATTCAATAAAAATATTGTTATCCTGAACAAGTTTAGATACTTTGATGAGGTTTTTAGTAATGGCAAGAACACACAACACATTTTTCAGATTTAAAACACTAGCATTAGAGGATAAAATGCATGATCCAACATGAGAGATAGACAAAACATTACCATCACTAATTGTAACGTTTTCATTACCTCCATATTCAAATGAATGCGTCATGTTGTTGTGATCAGAAGTGATGTGGTTAGAAGCACCGCTGTCAATATACCAGTTTGGATCAACAACTGATTTTGGGGTGGCCATGAATGGATTTGAACTGTGAGTTGCTACAAAAGCTTGATTTGGATATGGAGCTAGCGTTATTTTGGATTAGGAGGGAAGTGCCTAAAAAAATGTGATACTCGACTGTTCTGATGCCATTTTGATTTGAGACGAAATTTTTGTTGTAAAGTTGGTAGCACTACATAGCAGGATGACCATAATTGAAACATACTTGATAAGTTGAACGATTGTTTCCACGTCCATTCTAGTAGTCTCTTCCTCTTCCTCGTTCTTTTCCACGTCCATTTCCATTGCACTGATTTTGTGGAAGTTTATGATTACCATTAAACGAGCCTTGCTGTTGCTACTGTTACCATTAAATTAGCTTAGGAGCACTTTAGAACGTTAGGTAAGTAGTTCTTACTTATAGAGTCTAATTGCATATGTGCTAACATGCTTACGTGTATGACTTTATATGAACTTATTATGAAATCATTACGTGTTTTGATATGGTTGAGCATGCGTGGATAATTGTGATTTTGAGTTAAATTTTGATATGGTTGAGCATGTCTGAATGCTCATTGTGATGATTGTAAAATGTATAACATGCGTAGTGATTGTGACTTGTTTTATTTGATATTATGTTGGTCTGTTGAGCACTGTATATCGTTAGGAAAGTTTAAACATGTTGTAATGTTGTATGGTGTGATTGTATGAAAAGAATCATAACATTTATATGTTGTGACCATATTACGGTTTCTTGGCATAAAACATAAATATATGGTTCATGGATGAGTGAACCATGTGTAACATGTGTTGGGACTGATGCTTTAAAGTTTCGTATCCGTAGTTTGTACGAATGCTTGTGATGTATAATATATGATATCTACTTCACTTCTTGTTTTTGTTCATATGGATGTTTTATTTGATTTACCACAAACCAATAAACTAAAATCTCTGATTGTCTTTATGTAACTTAAGCATGTATGTGGTGACATACAAGTGGATCATGTCTTAAGTGATAACAAAAATAGTTTGTAGTATATGGATATAGGAGGGAAACCTTATCCTTGGTAATGTTACGAATGCGGCCCGCTTTGTGGAATGGTAACAAGTGTTATGACTTATCACAGATGATTTGATCTTGATCATTCGTGTAGGGACATGCGAGCGGGGCATCCTATACAAAGAGTTTGTATAAGACCTGACCAAGAAGTGTTAACGTCTCGTTATATAACACCGTTCATGACAGAGACTTCACTTCACTAGGATGACTATAGGTAACATGACCTCAATCCTGAGTGAGTTGGGAACTCCTGCCATTGAGGGCAGTCCTTTGATTTGCATGGGTGCGAGTGGCCAGGCCGCCGACTCAAACCTACCATTTTGGGGATTCGTCTGATTTGGAAGTTGGGAACTCAGCTACACAAGATGGAATTCACTCATTCCCCGAAGTAGGGGGTCAGTAAATAGATAGCTCCCTTAAGGGCTGATTCAAGGGCTTGAACGATGTGGTGCCATACACCTTCTCATGGCCTGAGAGGTGTTCACACATAGTTGGACTATGTTGTATTGTTCATTAGAGGGATCAATGGTACTTAAGGAGTGAGATGTAACTACAGGGAAAAAAACGGTAAATTGGCTCAACTGTACTTACGAGCATCTGTGAAGGGTTATCGTACTCATGATTGGTTATATTCGATGGACACAGAAATATATCTGTGGTAAGAAGAGTTCAGCTGTCGATTTTTAGTGGAATGCTTGGCAGTTAACGGATGGTGGATCTCGTGGCTAAAGAGTTTAGTCAACTATTCACGTACCGTTGGAGCTTCGAGCCATAGGTCCATAAGGTCCACTTGGTAGCTTGGATACAAGTTGAGAACCAGTTTTTAGGTCAGTTTGAAATGTTCAAATTGACAAGAGGGAGTTCGATTAATATATGATATAATTGATTTGGTTAATTATATATGATATGATTGACTAAATGTATGAGATACATTAATTTGGATATAAATATGATTTATATCAAGTACAGGAGAAAACGATATATGATATCAAACTATAGGTTATGAATATAATATGATTATATTTATTATTTTATTAATTGAACGATTATGAGATAATTGGCCAACATTTTCTCTGAATTAGTGCGTTAGTGGAAAGTTCAATTCAGTTTTAGTAACTGAAGAATAAAATGAAAATGGTTTTCATTTTTGCAAATGACACGCATAATCGCTCACGGTGTGTTAGCCTTCTATCGCTTAGTGTTTGAGAGCCTAAACGATAGCGCCCGCTTACTAAACGACTGCACACCCGTGTGCTCTTCATCTAAACGATCACTTACCTTTTCATAGATGACCGTTTAGCTTTTACTACATGATCGTGTACCTCGCACTAAACGATCAAGCACCCGACTATACGATAATTTTTCCTTTCTCCCACTTGCTTGATCTTAGTACACGATAGTCTTTCCTCCTCCCCTCTACCAATTCCATCAAAGCCCACCCTTTGGATTCTCACTCTGAGAATACTGAGGGATCCGAGTGGTGGTGTCGTCCCCGTTGCCTGTTGTTCGTGCGAAGCTGTTTTTGTAAACGATTGTGGTTTTGTTGGGCAATTACTTACTGGACTAGAAAGAGCGAGAGGAGTTCGTTAACGACGAGGGCGAGTTTTGTAAAAAAAATCTTCAACTGGTATGTTCTCTCAGTCTTTTGTTTTTATCTTTTAGGCATGTCAGTAATTTAGTGTTATCAGTGCATATCTGTATGTTTGAATATATATGTGGAAATTCTGTCACAATGAATTGGAAAGATCCGCTTCTGCTCATAGGTACTCTTGTATAAGAGTTCTTTCAATTGGTATCAGAGTTAGGTTTTTGATTTTCCAATTTCATTGCTACAAAGAATTGCATTTACTTTCTCGGTGGGTGCAACATGTCTACTCTTTGTTTTAATTGTTAAATTGTTTGTGGATGTGTGGATTAATGAAATTTTCTGGGATGAAACCTCGGTTTGTTAAATTCTTTTACATTTTCAGTTAATTGTAAAGGCCCATGTGTTTTTGGGCATAATTAATTGCTATCGAGTCTGTAATTTCAAATTTAGTTTGAGTTTTGAATCGTTCGTGAAGAAGTTCGGAGCAAGGGTTGCTCTTCTTCGCGGAAGAAGACGACCAAGCGTTGGTCGAGTCGTGTAGACGATGGGGTAGACGATCGCTGAGTATTGGATCTGTCTCTTATACACATCTAGATGTGTATAAGAGACAGAATTTAGTTTGAGTTTTGAATCGTTCGTGAAGAAGTTCGGAGCAAGGGTTGCTCTTCTTCGCGGAAGAAGACGACCAAGCGTTGGTCGAGTCGTGTAGACGATGGGGTAGACGATCGCTGAGTATTGGATGCTTGGGTGTCGTTTAACGCGCATGCGTACTAGACAATCATATAGCTCAACAAGCCTCATCGCTTAGTTACTGACTATACGATCACAGAGTAAAGGCATGGTAAATCATTTACCTTTTCACGTGTTAAGCGATTGTTTAGATGATCAGGCTTTGCATCCTTGTTATCATCTAAGCGATCGTTTAGCTTTTCAAACTATCATCTAGTGTGAGTTACACGATCATTTACCTAGAGGCGTTTACTAAACGATGGAGCTTCGCCCGGTGGTTCAAGACCTAGTTCGCCTGTGAACCGGTTTGCTCGATGGAAAAATGTAATAGATAGAATTTTTCATTCTGGTTTTGTGTTGGTTCATCCCGGTCCATTAATATGTGGTTTTTATACATGAAATGTATGTTTAATAATATGTCATATGGTATGCACATATAGAAAAGTCCCACCTTAGGTTATGCATTGGTCGTGCATCATCTCTTTATTATAAATGTTATGATTTAGAGAAGCATGATTAAATTACGTAAGAGCATGCTCATGCATCATATAATATAAGAGTTATATTTATGTATGCATAAAAAGCATTGACATGCATCATCTTTATATTATAATTGTTATAGTATAAGGGTGTATGGAAAGCATGCTTGCTTGGTTAATACTTGTATATAAAAGTTATTTATAGTAATGACCGAACATTGCATGAAGCATGACACATAGGTTACTTTATAAGGTTTATAAATACCTTGTTATGTGACAATGTGTTTTAATTATTTCTTTTTAAAGGTTAAAGAGAAATTAGAACTAAAAGCAATAAGAAAGACATGCATGCTCACTTAGGTTTAATTCATGATTTTAAAATGTTTAAAACTTGGATGACATAGACTTAAGATCATTGTTCTAATATGATTAGCAACCCTTAGGCTTTAATCTTTTAACCAGTTTAATAGGATTAAATTGACTAATAAAAGGTTAACGTGTAGCAAGTTTATCTATAAGGGACCTTCTGTCTAAGATGGGTTATGTCTAGGTTGGGGTACTTAAGTTGACGGAAATGTAACACCCCTACCTTAGAACCTACCTGGAAAGGTGAATTAGATAGATTTGATACATGTATGCAAGTTAAGGACAATCTATTAAAGTGTTTAAATATGACTACTTGAACTTGTTTATTTCATAGACAAAAGTTGTTTATGAGCAGACTTAAAAGATGACTTAGACTAAAATCAGTAGCTGGATTGTCTAGGTTAATGAATCCTTAGGTAGAACATTCAGTGGGAGGTACTTGGGGCATATGATGCTTCATTTAAACCTTTCACGTTTCTCCCATATAGTCCACACCGTGAGATCTACCCTCGACCTTGTGGCACCTTGGGAGTATCCCCTTAAAGGATGGTGTTTGGGTAGGTCAATATCAAGGTGGATGGAGAGAATGTTCATAGTAAGTGGGAGCGAGAAGTGCGACAGTATATCCCACGGTCTCCCTCGTTGGATTGAATAAAGTTTCTGCGCATCGCCTCGAGGCACCCTGAGAGTGTCCCCCTATAGGATGGAAAATTTGTCCTAATCTGCTTCTTTCCTAAGATGGGCTCATTGGGCCATTCTTGATGTTTTGATGATTCTAGCCAAACTACGAGGAATTCTGAGCTAATATATTAAAGTAAACTTTCTGAGACACTTTAGAGTATGTTTGTAGAATGAAGTATCTCAGATAAGGCTTAGAATTATGAATAATCTGAGCTTTAAGTTGAATATGGATCTTAGGGTTGAAAAGAGAGCCCGAGGTGATCAAGGAACTTCTAGAGAGAAAGGTTCCTAAACGACCAGGGTGAGTGACTAAATATTTACAATGTTTTAAAGAAACCATGTTCTAAAGTAAGATTTTTCAGATAAATACATGTTTTCTATGCGTTATGCTTTACATGTTTTTTTTAAAGAAATTCATTGTATGACTAGTTTTACTTGAAACTCGATACCAAAGGACATTTGAGAAGGTATTCGAGCAGCTTGATATCGAAGGACATTTTGAGAAGGTATCTGAGCAAAAGTACCTAAGGCATGACGGTACTTCTTTTGCATAAGAACCTGTTTTCCTTTTTCTAAGTCACTCGCTGGGCTAGCAACCTCACCCCATTTTCAAATGTTTTCTTTTCCCCCAGGTAGCGAAAGGTGAAGAGTTCTAGGGTACTACTAAGGTCAAGGTCTGCCAAAAGCCACAGTCACACTTCCGGAGGGTTTTAAGAGTGGTTATTGTAAACTTTGTAATTAAGTCTTGGAGTTTTATAAGCATTACATTACTGTAATAAAATGGGTCTACTCAATCAGTTGTTGTTTATTTTCTTGACTTAAAGTTTACTGAGTATAGCAAGGTTCAGATGACAGTAGGTATCACAAAAGGGTGGTATATGCGGTCCGTCGCACCTTTGCTCGGGCATGGGAGGTAGGCTCGGGGCAGGGTGTGACACCCCCCTCCCAGACTACTCTTTGAGCCTAGGAAAGGATATGATTGCAGCAATTATCAACCCTTTTGCTGACACTTACTACCTAATAACTCTTGCGAAAATAACTTTAATACCACAAACTTATACACAGTAGATGCCTCTGTGGCTGAAACTTTAAGTTTAAACATACAACATATTTAGAGAGATTACATTACTAGTTTCATAAGTCCCAATACCCAAAACCTTAGTCCCTATATGAACAATTGTAACATGTGTACAATATTTACATTAACCACCTAACAGACGGGTTACTTTGTCCTTTAGTGGCAGAGCAAATGCAGAGCTACCTCCTGAGGATTTGACCGCTACCTGGGGGAAAGGAAAACATTTGAAAACGGGGTGAGCTTGCTAGCCCATCGTCTAGCGCAGCATGACTATCGTTTAGCGCCCACGTCCATCGCGTAGCGCCATCGCCCAGCGTCATCGCTTAGCGCTGATGCTGATCGTGCAGTGCCAACACCCCATTGCTTAACGCTATCGTCCAACACATAGCGCGACCTTTCACATTGTCTAGTGTCGCACCTTGCCGCATGATCGCCTATTGCATTGCTTAGCTCTGCGCATTGCTACACGATCGTCCAACGCCCGCCTATACGATCGCCTACCTCTTTGTTTAGCTCCCCGCATTGCTACATGATTGTCCAACGCCCGCTTACACGATCGCCTACCTCATCATGTAACGCCACTCACTTACTAGACGATTGTCTACTTCATCGTGTAGCACTGCTCATTTGTTACACGATCGTCTACCTCATTGTGTAGTTTCGCTCATTTGCTACACGATCACTTACCCCATCGTATAATCATTTGCTACACGATCGTTTGTCCAGCGCCTTGTGCTCAACATCTCGCTTTCTCTGCTCTTGCTCATACAAACTCACGCATGAGCAACTCTTGGCAACACTCCTTGCCAATACTTCGACCAACATGCGTTCTACCTCACAAACGCATGGTTGCCTTTCTATTCATCTTATGCGTTAATGTCTCCTAACACTCAACACATGGTTCTTTTTTTGACTTTACACAGCCAAATTTTCACTAGTAAAGGCTTATCTTTAAGCTACTCAATGAAAATATATTCAACACTTAGAAAGGGTTTACATGTTGGTATCAGAGTTATTTCCGCAAGAGTTATTAGGCAGTAAGTGTCAGCAAAAGGGTTGATAACTGCTATAGTTATATCCTTTCCTAGGCTCAGAGAGTAGTCTAGGAGGGGGTATGACAGCGGAAGTATCACCTGATCCGCGAGAAAGTGCATCGAGGGGATGTGATCATCACGAAGATCGCTTCGGAGCACAATGTTGCTGACCCATTTACAAAGGCTCTCACAGCTACAGTGTTTGAGGGTCACCTTCAGAGCATGGGTCTACGGGACCACCCGCGGCTGGACTAGGGCAAGTGGGAGATTTTCTTATACTGGGTTTTTTTGCTCTAGTTTATCGTTTTGTACTTGTTTGTTTACACCCCACTTCGCTTTAGGACAAGTGGGAGATTGTTGGGGTTGATGCCCTAAAGTCTCGTGTCTTGTAGTTTGTAAATAGTTCATACGAACGCTTGTTATGTATAATATATGATATTTACTTCACTTCTTGTTTTCGCTCATACAAATGTTTTATTTATTTTACCATAAACCAATAAACTAAAATCCCTAGTTGTCTTTATGTAACTTATGCATGTATGTGGTAACATACAAGTGGATCATGTTTTAAGTGATAACCAAAATGGTTTGTAGTATATGGATATAGGAGGGAAACCTTATCCTGGTTATGCTACGGACGCGGCCTGCTTTATGGAATGGTCACAAGTGTTGTGACTTGTCACAGATGGTCTGATCCTGATCATTCGTGTTGGGGACATGCGAGCGGGGGCGTCCTATACAAAGAGTTTGTATAAGACCTGACCATGAAGTATTAACGCTGTCTGTCTCTTATACACATCTAGATGTGTATAAGAGACAGGTCTAATCCTGATCATTTGTGTAGAGGACATGCAAGCGGGGGCGTCCTATATAAAGAGTTTGTATAAGACCTGACCATGAAGTGTTAACGTCTCGTTATATACACCATTCATGACAGAGTCTTCACTTCACTAGGATGACCATAGGTAATATGACCTCAATCCTGAGTGAGTTGGGAACTCCTGCCATTGAGGGTAGTCCTTTGATTTGCATGGTTGCGAATGGCCAGGCCGTTGACTCAAACCTACCATTTTGGGGATTCGTCTGATTTGGGAGCTGAGAACTCAGCTAAACAAGATGGAATTCACTTCTTCCCCAAAATAGGAGTAAGTAGATAAATAGCTCCCTTAAGGGCTGATTTCAGGGCTTGAACGATGTGGCACCACACACCTTCTCATGGTCCGAGAGGTGTTTACACATAGTTGGACTATGTTGTATTGTTCATTAGAGGGATTAGTGGTACTTATGGAGTGAGATGTAACTACAGGGGCAAAATGATAAATTGGCCCAACTGTAGTTACAAGCATCTCGTACTCATGATTGGTTATATCCGATGGACACAAAAATATATATGTGGTAAGAAAAGTTCAACTGTCGATCTTTGGTGGATCCATTGCTAAAGAGTTTAGTCAGCTATTCACGTACCGTTTGAGCTTCGAGCCATAGGTTCATAAGGTCCCTTTTGTAGCTTGGATACAAGTTGAGAATCAGTTTTTGGATTAGTTTGAAATGTTCAAATTGACAAGAGGGAGTTCGATTATATATGATGTAATTGAACTGGTTAATTATATATGATATGATTGACTAAATGTATGAGATATATGAATTTGGAGGAAATTGGATATAAATATGATTTATATCAAGTAGAGGAGAAAACACTATTGTTGGTATATGATATCAAACTATAGGTTATGAATATAATATGATTATATTTATTATTTTATTAATTGGACGGTTATGAGATGATTGGCTGTCGTTTTCTCTGAATTAGTGTGTTAGTGGGAAGTTCAATTCAGTTTTAGCAACTGAAGAATAAAATGAAAATGGTTTCCATTTTTCCAAATGACACGCATAATCGTTCACGATGTGTTTGCCTTCTATCGCTTAGTGTTTGAGAGCCTATACGATAGTGCCCGCTTACTAAACGATCGCATACCCACGCGCTCTTCATCTAAACAATCGCTTACCTATTCATAGACGATCGCTTAGCGCTAGAGCGTAACTAAACGATTGCTTACCTTTTCATAGACGATTGTTTAGCTTTTACTACATGATCGTGTACCCCGCACTAAACGATCAAGCACCTAACTATCCGATAGTTTTTCCTTTCTCCCACTTGCTTGATCTTAGTACACGATAGTCTTTCCTCCTCCCCTCTTCCAATTCTATCAAAGCTCACCCTTTGGATTCTCACTTCGAGAATACTAGGGGCTTCGAGTGGTGGTGTCGTCCCTGTTGCCTGTTGTTCATGTAGACGACCATGGTGTTGTTGAGCAATTACTTGTTGGACTAGAAAGAGCAAGAGGAGTTCATTCATGCTGAGAGTGAGTTTTGTGAAGAAAAGTCTTCAACTGGTATATTCTCTCAGTCTTTTGTTTTTATATTTTAAGCATACCAGTAATTTAGTGTTATCAATGCATATCTGTATGTTTGAATGTATATGTGGAAATTCTGTCACATTGAATTGGAAAGATCCGCTTCCGCTCATAGGTACTCTTGTATAAGAGTTCCTTCAGCATGGTGTTATGACCTCAAGTTTTGAGGCACATGATTTGGCGGACAACCAAAAGTAATGTGGGCAGGATGGCACACTCGGGCATGTTGGCAGGTGTGCTCCCCAACAGGCCAGTAGGCACAAATGCGTGTAGGTGGTCACGCACCTAGACAGATGCTGTGCACGTGGCAGGCAGACGCAGGCACACACACAAGACGGTGTGCATAATGGTGCACATGAGCGTATAGAATATGGGGAATGCGAAAATTTATACCTCAATGTTACCCCTGTGACAAGTGGTATCAGAGTCAGGTTCGGTTCAGTGAGACTTGGGAGAGCCAAGTTGAACTAAAATGAATAGGTTTCATTAAGGGGGACTTGGTGCATGCAACTAAATCCATGAAGACCTAACTGACTCCATTACCGTGATAAGAGGCAAGTTGTTTCTAAAATTTCTATATGTTGTCTCAAGGGTAACTAAGTTGCAAAGGTTTCGTTGAGGGGAGCTAGGTTCGTTGAGTAGGGATTGTACATGTAGCCACATTTTATGAATGTTGTTGGACTCTTCCATTGTGAAAAGTGGTAGTAAACCCACGAGAAGTTTGAAGGAGGGCAAAGTTCAGAGACCCACAAGTGCAAATATTTTACAAGAGGACTTGATGGATGATTGAGGTGATTCAAAAGGTTAGAAACATCACTCATAAACTCTAGATGAGTCACGTCTCATATAATATTTTTCTCGAAGATTAGGGATCTAGAGACAAAGAAGCCTTCACTATAGAAGTGGAAGCTCGAGGTTTGGCATTGTAGATATGAGATTTTTCAATGAGATGGGCAATTTCATTCGAAGACAACCAAAGGTTTGAAGCAACGTATCTTGAATCAAAGAGAGGTACTTTTGGTTCGAGGATCGATGACAAGTAGCACCCAGGCATTGGTTCAAGTGTGGACCAATCGCATCAGGTGGAAGAAGCACCATTTGATGATTGACTTCACATAGGAAGGTGCTCCTATGTATGGTAGCAATGGAGAAGTCTGTAATGAACCATACAAGCGGTTCAAATGGTTGCATCTTGGGAGATGGAGTATTGAACTCACAGGTAGGGGAGCGTGCTCATAGACGATCGTTTTTTAAAGAGAACAAAATACCTTATTCTAGCTAACATAAGGTAGCAGTGAAGTGCAAGTGACCACAATCCAATGGTATGTTATCATTCATAACTCAAGGCGTTGAGTTAACTAATAGAAGAGATAAGGGGGTCAAAAGTGTCAAAGGTATGCTTTCTTTGAAGAGGAGACACTTGAAGGCGAACACTAGGGATGTTGTTCGTTAGACAATGAAGCACGACGATGCAGTCTAGGGCAGGATTCTTACCATTGGAGAACCAGTTTCAAAAGACTTTCGCTATGAAGTCTCAAATGCTGCCATTTGAGAAGAACAAGCAAGTGGCAGAGAGGAACCCATTGATATGATCAACCCATGGTCAGTGGGAGTGGTTTGATGTAGGCTTGTAGACCAGGGTGAGGACTTGGCTTTATTGGCCTTGCAACTAGCCAATAGCTTTGTCGAAGTATGTTTATTGACATACTGATGATTAGGGAAAAGCACGGTAGTGCTTGGCATGGTATTTCAACATGCTGAGAGCCATATGTTGAGAACCAACAACACATGAAGGTGTTGAGGAGAGGCACACGGAAGGCAATAATGGGATGAGCAGAGACTGACACACTAAAGGGAAGCACTAAATAAGATGGAAACCATGTGACGAGAAAAAGTCCAAAGGTGATAGTTCCACAGGTGCTTGACAATGTCGCACTCAACAAGGATGTTGAGTATTTGTAGTGGGGGAAGGTTCATTGCAACCTCAAGTCTTGAGGCACATGGCTAGGCGAACAACCCAGGAAAAGTGGGCAGGATGGCACACTTGCGCATGCAGGTGGGCACACATCCCCACAGGCTAGCAGGCAGAGGAACATGCAACCTTAAACAGATTGTCTGCACACGGACAAACGAGTGTACCTTGCACGGAGGCGCTAAGCAGTGCATGAACCAGGTAGTAGCCTGCATAGGACAGTGAGCAGACATGGGTAGGGTGGTTAGGAGAGGGATCCTATAACAAGAGGCCTTCAAGATGGTGGGAGATAAGAGTTGTCTCTTACACATCTATGGTGGGAGATATGAGATGTCTCCTACACATGGAGGAGAAGGCAACCGATGTTTTCTTAAGTTGGGGGAAGGTATAATCTTCTCTACAATGCATGAAGAGGAAGAGAGGGTTGAGTCTTCTCTACAACATACATCTCCATCACACTCATCCTAGAAAACGTGGAATAGAGGGATTCCATGAGGGGAGAGGGTTCTTCATAAAAAGGACTTAGGCTATGTGTTGTGAAGTTGAGTTTCTATAGGAAGAGTGCAGTTCATCAAGGGGTGTCTTAATGAACAACTTCAACAGGGTTGAAGTGAAGCCATGAGTGGGCTTAGTCAAACGTAGTGTGAGGCCATTAAGACTTGTACCTAGGTTCGGTATCTTAGGATGTTTGTATGTAAGAGTTACATGAACATTATTCCCGTATATAAGGTTATATATAGAGGTTGGGAAAGAGTTTCCTGTAAAGCTTGGGTTTGCATGGCTTTGGGGTGTATGCATGCTTACTTTCTTATCCAAATATATTCGTGTGAGCCTTAAGAGAGGTTGTTAAGAATCATGTCAACGAGAGGTTTGGGGAAGTGGAGGAGAGTGGTTGATTCCACTCTAATCATATGAGGGAACCACATTGTGGCGACGAAGGCTGGCTAAGGGGTGTCTGGTAGATTAGACTTTTAGCCCATGCACATGGGTGTAGAATCTAGAAAACCCCTTGGTGTTACATGGGGAAGACATAAAATTATACTTTGATGTTAACTTCGTGACATGTGGCACGGTGTATAATTTGCATGTTGGGTTATCTTGTAGTGCATGCTACGTAATTCCTTTGTTGGGTTATTTTGTAAAGAATTTTGTGTAATTCATGTGTTGCCATCTTGTAGAGTATGGTGCATAATTCTTGTTTTTTGTTTTTTTTTATTGCAAAGCATGCTACTTACCAATATATGTGTGTAGTTTCACTGTCTGCCAAACATAGATATTCTTTGTTCATTTTTCAATTATCCAACGTATGAAAATGATCCATATTTCTTTATTAAAAGAAAATAATTACAATAAGAAAAACAACACTTGGAATATACAAAGGTTAACATTAACTAAAGAAAAAACATGAAGATTAAACAAAAATAACATTCAGTCTAAATATTCTCAAAGTCAAAAGAAAGACTTGATGTTCCATCAATTGTGCCGATTTTCTCTTTAGGAGATTCAAAGAAGCCTGCAATATCCAAATTTGTCAGATTGGATGGGTCAAATATATCATTATCTTGGTAGGCACAATTAACTTCTACATTTTTTCTTCTTTTCTTTAGGGAAAGCTTGATACAAATCAATTAAGTATTTTGATGTACGATAAATTCGTGATCAATGCCCGGTCATACCACATCGGAAGCAGTTTTGTTCATCACCTTTTTAATTTTTATCTTATGGGACTTTTCCTTTATGATCATCATTTTGTGTGGTTCTTTTGAAATTTGGATGATTAGAACGATCACTACGAAAATAATTGTTGAATGAGAAATTTTGGACCAATCACAAGTTGCCACGTCATTTACTAAATTAATGACGAAAATTTAAATAATTAAATTTGGGTCCAATTAAAAATTGACATATGTCCCAAATTGAAGTTGAAGACAAATTTCGGTGATGCCACGTAGTTTTATCATGACCGTTGAATCAAATAAGATTAATTTGGCCCAATTTGATATTATTATTTGGGTCAAAGTCCAACTAAGCCCAAAAATGGGTTGAATTTGACCCAAATGTCAAATCATTCCTAAATCCAATTAATTGGGCCCAAAGGCCATGCCCATGGACCAACCTAGCCCAAACCAATGGGCTAACCAGCCCATGAAGCCCATCAGAGAGCCCTATAAATAGAGGCACTTTTCTCATTTCAAAGAAGGATTTTTCTACATTCAGAGAGCCCAGAGAATTCATCAACAAGCAGAAGACTCCCAAGACTCCTGAAGCTACACTCCTAGAAGACAGAAGACCCTTGAAGACACAAAGACTCTTTCAAGACTTCTACTTCAAGAACGTTCGGTGCTTTTCTTCTTCAAGTCAAACACATTCACGCCTTTGACTGGTACACAGACTTAGAGCCTGAGGTGATTGATAGTTGGGAGCAACTTGAAAGAGAATTCTTGTATCGCTTCTATAGCACTAGGTGCACAGTCAGCATGATAGAGCTGAAAAACGCCAAACAATGGAAAGGGGAACTGGTCGTCGACTATATCAACCGATGGAGAGCATTAAGTCTGGATTGCAAAGATCAGCTCACCGAATTATCTTCTGTAGAAATGTGCAGGCAGGGTATGCATGGGGAACTCCTCTATACTACAGGGAATAAAGACCCGTACCTTTGAAGAATTGATGACCCGTGCTCACAACATGGAGCTAAGTATCGCCAACAGGGGAACGAGGGACTTCTTGAGTCACGAACCAAAGAAAGACAAGAAGGAGGTGAGGGCTATGAGAAAATTGCGAAAGATGCCACAAAGGAATCAATGGTTGTTAATACGACCCCGTTGAAGTTCTCCTCGAAAGGAAAAGAAAAGAAGATAGAAAAGAAAGACGAAGAAAGACGTCGTCTAACCCTGAAGGAGCGACAGGAAAAAGTTTACCCATTCCCCGACTCTGACGTTGCGGATATGCTTAAGCAACTACTAGAGAACCACCTTATTCAGCAACCAGAATGTAAACGACCAGAACAGGCCGGCAAAATGGATGATCCTAACTACTGCAAGTATCATAGGGTTGTTAGTCACCCAGTTGAAAAATGTTTTGTATTAAAGAAATTGATCCTCAAATTGGCCCGTGAGAGGAAAATTGGGCTGGATCTAGACGAGGTGGTCCAAACGAATCATGCTGCAGTGACGGTAACTCCAAGCATGACGACACCAATCATATATTATGAAGAAAGGGAGAGTTCGGTCCAGTTTGGGACCTTCGAACTTGTGGTAGTGCGGTTTCAGTAGGAAGTCCAAACTACAGATCACGAAGGAGAGCGCGCTGACGATGACAATAACGAAGGCTGGATCCTTGTGGCGTGCCATAAGATTTCCTCCCGAAGAACTTCTGCAATTGGGGTTCAGAGGAGATACCAGAGGCTGCTGCATGTCATGCT